>NW_026068124.1:882357-998393 GCF_014885135.2 Alexandromys fortis
GGCAGCAAGGCCCCCGGGCCGGCCATGTACGAGCGCGTGTCCCGGGCCTTGGGCGAGCTGGGCTACGACCGGACCCCGTCCCAGTGCCGGGAGCGCATCAAGGTAACCGGCCGCCCTGCCCGGGGCAGCGAACCAGAGGCAGAGAAGGCGGGGAAGCGGGCCTGGGGGCGGGGGCCGGGCCTAGCACGGGGCTCCCCTCCCGGGCCCCGGGTGCCCCTTGCGTCTCCCCCGCCTCTTTCTTCTCTCGCTGGGAAGGGGCGCTTCTTTCCAGATGGCCGCCAGCCCGTAGGTTTCCAGAGTTTGAAGTTGGGCGTGTCTGCCGCCGCCCCTCTTTCTTGCCAATTGAGGATGTTCCTGCGCTCTGAAGTTGCTAGTTTCTTATTGTGCGCGGGGCCGCACTGTCGCCGGTGCTGTCGCCCTTACTGCTTTGTTCCCAGGTAGAGGGGCGCTCAGGCTGAAGCTTTCCAGTTGGGATGGGATTGAGGAAGGGGCAGCAGGGGCCTGAATGAGCGCCCAGTATAAGATTTTTTTAGTAAGTGATGGAGTTTTAAGAAAGAGCCTTAGGACGGCTGCCCTTTTGTGTCAGTCGCATTGCTTGTCACTTGAGGTGAAGAGGACTAGCAAGGTTTGAGATGCGTTTGGAGAGTTGGAAAGGCTTAATGAAAAGCAGGTCGTGTGTTGTTATCGAGGAGGTAGAGGACACCTTGAATGTTAGCCTGGCTGAGGATTGCATTGGAATTTGGATTGGCGATCTCTTCAAAGTTAGTGTGGTTTGAGAGGATCCTACTTCTGAGGAAGCCCTTTCTTGACACCCAGTTTTTACTTCTTTCATTAAGGACCTGGATGCTGACAAGTAAAACAGTGTGCATCTGGCTGTCCTTGTGCGTCTGCATGTTTAAATGCGGAGACTTAATGTGGGCTACATTTTACCATCAACCCGCGTAGCGCTTTTTCTCATGAATTGTCTAGGTGTTCGTGTCTGTCTTTGCAGACAAGGAGTTGTGGTTTAGTTATGTTCTTTCCCTCGTTCTAGAGGCTACTAAAAGTTTCTCCCAGGTTTCTTTGAAAAGATTAGTAGTACTTAGTTATAGTATTCATTTCTGATAATGCAGGCACATTTTCTGGGGCATGAAAAACCGCCATGAACAGTCATAACTGAGAATAATCACATTAGCAAACAGCCACAGAACTCAGTAAGAACGGTTCTAGGTAAGAGTAGTCGCAATGAGACGGGGACATTGTGCAGAGTTTATGAAATCTTGACTCCTGTGGTGTTCGCTTAGAAAACTTGCTCTAGAATCAGCTGTTTCATTATTACCAGCCCTTCAAGGAACTTGGCACTCACTGGAAAGTCAATTTAGATTATTTAGTGGTGTAATTTGAGGATTCTTATTGAACGCTGTTGTTAAACAAGAATGTAATTGAAATAATGTGTAATAGTGAAAAGCTATTGTTCTTCAGATTTCATTCACGGCTTTCTATTTAGGGTCATTCTTGTTAAGTTTGGGGCAGATTCTTTGCGCTGCTGAGGATAGAATCTGTCCACAAACTTTTCGGGAGTTCAGAGAGTGTCTTGGGCATTTGTAAACTATGCCTGTTTTCTTGATTTTTATTCATAGGACTTTCAAAGTGTACTATCAAAACCTTGCTGAATATAAATCTCTCCATAAAATTGTTTCTCAAACAACCAGGGAATATCTAGTTGGAATGCTTCATTGTCCAGTTATGAGAAGGCAATCTAAAGCAAAGGAGATTGAGCCTCTGAAGAATTTAGAGGATCAGTTTACCTGTTTTCAGACAGGTAAGACCAAGTTGACCTCAAACTTCTAGTGTTCTGAGATTCTGAGTGGTTCTCTGACACACTGCAGCAATTAACATACATGATGGGCTGATGAATGTTTTGTTTTGTAAAGTGCTTTACTCTGAATGATTTGGATCAAGCAGTTCAGACTCTTTTGTTACGGAATCTGTTTCCTGGCGAATAAAGATTAAGGACAAGTTCTGTTCTACCTTGTCCTTTGGTACACCATTATACAGCAGGCACTGAATACTTCATTCACCAAATGAAGTTTAGAAAGAATTTTGGGAGGTTTTCTTGTTTTGTTTTTTGTTGCTGTGATAAAACACTGTCGAAACCAATGTGGGGAGGAAAGGGTTTTTTATTTGGCTTACAGGTTACAGTCCATTATTTAGGGAAGCAAGGTGTCTTGGTTAACTTTTTTTAAATTGCTCTGAAGAGACACCATGATCAAAGCAATGTATTAAAGGCAACAGCTTTAGAGGGTAAGTTTAGGGTGGGAGGCATGGCAGCAGATAAGCAGGCATGGTGCTGGAACAGTGAAGAACTCACCTCTGATCTTCAAGCAGGAGGCAGAGAGAAAGAAACTGGGCCTGGTTGCGCTTTTGAAACTTAAAGCCCACCCCCAGTGATACACCTTAATTCTTCCCAAAACAGTTCCACCAACCAGGGACCAAACATATAAATGTATAAGCCTGTGGGGTCATTTTCATTCAAAAAAGCACACCAGCACCGAAACAGTTCCACCAATCAGGGACCAAACATATAAATATATGAGCCTGTGAGGTCATTTTCCTTCAAACAAGCACACCAGGACAGAAGTTCAAGGAAGGAATCTGTAGGCAGGAACTGAGGAACTGCTTACTGGATTGCTTCCACTTGGTTTGCTCAGCTAGGCTTTTTTTAATAGCACAGGCACACCTTCCCAGGGATGGTACCTCCTCCTACGTCAATTAGCAATTAAATGCTTTACAGCTGTGGCTACAACTAGTCTGATGGAGGCATTTCTTCAGCTGAGGTTCCCTCTCAGGTATGTCTAGGTTTGTGTCAAGTTGATAAAAGCTGTGACTGAATTATAAAAGTTTATAATGGTGTTATTGAATTTAAAAATAAAGACTTTGGAACCAAATTAAAAAAAATATATCGTATTAAAGCCAAGCTTCGAAGGCTGAGGCGTTACAGCTGTGTGGTGGAGTGCTTGCTTATTTTCTACAAGGCCTTGGAGTCAATCCCCAGCACTGTGGACAAATACGAAAACAAAACTGTTAATAATTCCCAAGCTTTGTTTCTTTAGAAAACTGTGTAAATGTGATGATCTTAAGCATAGAAGCAAATGTAGTCCTGAAACCATACAATTTTGAGACAGCTGTCCAGGGAATGGAGATTATACTTAGGAAAAATAAAACCTTAAGTTCTTAGAGTCTTTGATCTAAAAATAAACCTTTTGGTTTCATTTTTTAGAAATACCATCTTAGAATAAGTAATTCAGAAGCCTCTTGTGACTGTTTATTGATGAGAAATGCAAAAAGAAATGCGGGGGCTGGAGATAGACTCGGCTTAAGAGTGCTTGCAGCACGGGAGTTTGTTCCTCGATACTCATGACCACTTGTAGCTCCACCTCCAGGGGGTCGAATGCCCTCTTCTGGCCTCTGTGGGCAACTGCACATACATGGAATGCTGGTGTACACACACACAAGCAGCACGCACGCACACATTCATGCACATACATAAATCTGGAAAAAAAAAACAAAAGAAATCCAATTAGTAATACCATTGTTTTTAGCTGTAGAAAATAAATGAAGAGAACCAGAAAGTGTTTTTTTTTTTTTGTTTTTTGTTTGTTTATCTTTTGGGGGGATGGGGTTGAGACAGGGTTTCTCTGTGTAGCCCTGACTGTCCTGGAACTTGCTCTATAGACCAGGCTAACTTTGAAGTCAGAGATCCACTTATCTCTGCCTCCAGAGTGCTGGGATTAAAGGCGAGCACCACCACCACCCAACTATTTATTTTATCTTAAGTGAGTGTTTTGTCTGCATATGTGTGTGTATACCATCATATGTGTGTGTGTCTGGTGCCTGCAGAGTTAGATTGAGGGCATTGGATACCTGGAACTAGAGTTATGGTTGATGGTGAACTACCAAGTGGGTGGGTGCTGGGAACCGAACCCTCATTCTCAGCAAGAGCAAGTGCACATTATCACTGAGCCATTTCCTCAGCCCCAAACCAGGGAGTTCTTGTATAGAGTAATGTAGCTTTTTTAAATGTAAGCTCAGGGCTAGAGTGTTAGAGCTTGTGCTTCATTTGTGGAATTGCCCTGGGTTCCATTCTCAACATTGCAGATTAAGCAAAACTCCTTAACAGAATGTAGACAATACTGTAGTTACTGCCCAATCTGTTGCGCCCTTGCAGTATTCTCAATAAACTATTCTTAGGAAAACAAGTCAACGAAAGCCTTAACAGACTGGCAGGGAGAAAGAATATCATGTGAGTCATTTATGTTTCTTTTGTAATATATTTGAAATTCCCGTAAGTTTTCCATTATGTAAAGTTAGAAAAGGGGGCGGAAAAGATGTCTCGGGTTGAGAAGAGTACTGCTCTTCTTCCACAGTATCTATGTTTGGTTCTCAGCAACCACATGCAGGCTCACAAACATCTCACTCCAGGGGCACTAGCCACACAGTGATGCACAGACATACATGCAGACAAAATACCCATATGGATTACATGGGGGTGGGCTGTTTAGAGATAGATATCAGTAGAATTCTTCATTTTTTTTTTTTGAGACAGGGATTCATATAGCTAAGGCTGGCTTTGAACTTGATATGTAGATGAGGCTAGTTTTGAACTTCTGATCCTTTTGTTTCTACCTTGTGAGTGTTGGGATTATAGGGCTATCCCACTATGCCCATCTCTAGTAAATTCTTCTTGATTTTGAATAATAATCAAACTTTCATTTAGATAATTTCATTTAGATAAAATCTGTCTGTCTGTCTGTCTCTTTCTTCTGTTTTTCTAGAAAGGGTCTCACTATGTGGCCCTGGCTGTCCTGAAACTCACTCTGTAGACCAGGGTGGCCTCAAACTCACCCGAGATCTGCCTGCCTCTGCCTCCCAGAGTGCTGGGATTAAAGGTGTGTGTCACCACCACCCCTCCCCCATTTAGATATTTATTTGTAACATGGAGTACCTTCCTCATAAGAAGTCTGGGAAAGCTGACTCCTCTCCTAGCCCAACTGCTTTCTTTAAGTATATTAGTTCTCTAGAGTATGTTTGTTAGTTATACGATGAAAGTGTTAAGATTATAAATATTAATAACTTTTGGATTTTGTTACTGAAATTAAACTTTTTAACATTGTTCAAGTGACTATATTTCTAAGCCTATAATATTTTAATTGAAAGTCAAATATAAACATTGTTTAGAGTTGTAGAGTTTCATTTGACGTCTGCCATGATGTTAGTATTTGTTCTGGTTTCTTTTCTTTTTTTGGATAAAATAGGCATGTTTGAAGCTGCTTTGCTACACAGATTGTTTACTCTGAAATTTTCTTGCATTTTTGTTTGCCAGAAGAAAATGTGTTTGCTAACAGTTCCAGCCCAGTTTTGGAGTCAGATAAACAAATATAGAGAGCGGGTTTTTTATTTTTCTTTTGGTGTTGTTTTGTTTAATTGCATGGTTTTTCTTTTTCTGTAAACTTTTTCTTCGTATGTTCACTCACCAAATGGACCTTGAATGTTTGTTATGCGTGGGACTGTCTGCTAGTTGTTAGAGTACAAAAAGAAATGCTAAATACAGTTTCTGGATTGTCTGCTTGTAGTTAGAACACAAAACGCTGCTAAAGATAGTTTCTGTAATCTAAGTGCTTTTACTCCAGCTGAAGCTTGTGTACACACACCGAAGAGCTGAGAAGATGAAATACAAATGATGCTATACAGAGCGGTACTTGATTAAGTGGCAGAGGACTAAAGCAAGTTGTAAGTGTGGCGACTTCAGAAGGGAAACCACCTTCTTCATGCATCCTCAGTAGTTGAAAGATCTGTCTTGACTTAGAATTCATGAAAGCATTCACTTCTGAGCCAGATGCCACATTCACACTCCAGTCAGTTAATCTAATGCACTGCAAACCTCGTTCTCAAGTCCCATATTTTTGGATGTTCGCCAAAAGTTTGCCACTTGAGAGTTGGCTTTATGTCTCTGAACAGTTGTATATGTCTAGCTTTACGTGCAGTTGAAAGACAAGGTGACTGTGACCTAACAAACTTGCCTTTGCTCTGTTTGTTCCATGCTGGTTAACCTTCAGAGTAGTCTTCTGTCTAGCAAACATAACAATTTTTTTTTGGGACACTGCTTAGATTTGTACATTGAAATAAATTTTGTAATTTAGTGCCCAAATCACAGTACAGTGTATTTGGACTTTTATTTTAGCATATGCCTTCTCATTGTGAGAACCAATAGAGCTGAGATAACTTGGAGCCAAAACATGCCGCTCCTCTTGTACAGCTTTTTGTTTTTCGAGACAGGGTTTTTATGTATAGCTTTGGAGCCTGTCCTGGAACTTGCTCTGTACACCAGACTGACCTTGAATTGACAGAGATCCACCTGCCTCTGCCTCCTGAGTTCTGAGACTAAAGACCTGCGCTGCCACCACTGCCACCCACTGCTTGCACAAGCATTTAATGGACTAGCCATTCCTGAGGACTTTCTTTATTTTTGGCAAGTCTTTTCCTTCTCGTTGTATTGAAAGATCTCTAAGAAATGTTGTAACTTAAATGGATCCAGTTAGATCTATCTCCTTTCATTGGTTATATATACTGTTGTCCCCATCTTACTGTCACTTGAAAGCTTGTTTATCACTTTAAAGTTTACTTGTTTGGGATTGGAAGTGTGGCTCAGTGGTAGAACATTTATTTGCCAGCATTGTAAGGCCTTGGGTTCTATCCAAAGCACTGTATGAAATAGTAACAACCTCCAAAATCTGTTTTCTTTGAGCGAAGTATGGTGGCTTCTGCCTATAATCCCAGTACTAGGGCGGTTGAGTAGAAGGTTAAGGTCACCCTGATATATAGAGAGGTCAAGATCTTCCTGGGCTAAGTTATCAAAGCCCTGTCTGTCTCGTGAATCTTACACTAGGGCTTCCAGCTTTAAAGAGATATGACAAGCTCCTGCTAGAACTGTGAGTGAATGGGGTTCTTTCAGTTACATCCTAGAATTTTTTTTTTTTTAAAGCTTTTATCTAATGAAGAGTAGAGTTAAGTGTGAGTCTGGGTCTGGGTCTGGTGACTTACATTTGCAATTCGAGTGCTCAGGAGGCAGAGGAAGGAGGATTACAAATTCAAGGCTGGCATGAGCTATATTCAAAGTGCCAAGCTAATCTGGAATACACAGACCCTGTACTAGTTACTTTTTTCCATTGCTGTCACAAAATATCTGACAAAAGCAGCTTGTGGAAGGAAGGGTTTATTTTGGTTCACAGTTGAGATGTAGTCCATTATTGCAGGGAAGTTGTAGCCGCAGGAATTTAAGGCAGCTGTGAATGTATTGTGTTCACAGTAAGGAGGCAGAGAGATGAATGCTGCTGTCTAGCTGTTTTTTATTCAGCCTGAGAGAGACCCCATCACAGGGCATGATGCCACCAGCATTCAGTTAGTTTCCTTCCTCAGACCTTTCTGGAAACACCTTCATAGATATATCCACAGCTGTGTTTCTGCAAGTGAGTCCAAATTTAGTCTTATCCATCATAAAAAAAAACAAACAAGAAAAGTAAAAGGGAAATATTTAAAAAGATAGATAAATATAGATGTAACTGGGTATATAGCTATGGTAGAAACACTTGCCCTAGCATGGGTAAGTCTTGCTTGGGTTCCTTCCCCAGGACAGCAAAGGGGGCATGGTGGAGCAGTAGAATCCCAGCACTTGGGGGAGTGGAGACAGGCAGACAGGACTTTAAGATCATTCTATATGACTCTATGACTATGGCTATATAGAGAGGTTCATCTGGGTTTCATGAGATCCTGTCTGAAAACCCAGAAAGGAAAAATATAAACAAGCCATGTAGTATAAACGCTGCCATCCAGTAAAATATTTCTGTGATGATGGGAATGTTTGTGTCTGTTAGTTCTGCTAGATTGTTATCAGTTACATGTGACTACTGGCCCTTTGGAATGTGACTAGGGTACCCAAGTAACTGGATTTTAAATTATATTTAGTTTCAATTAAGTTACTTAACCACCACTGCCCAAGCTCTCAAGCACTCTTTAAAAAGGTTATCTTGGCCACATACTCAGACCTCTAGGGGAAGGTCAGAATTCCTTTTACCTGTGATGCCATTCTGTTTCTCTGTAGGAAGAGCATTGTAATGGTACAGTGTTGGAGGTGGAGATTTTAGTTGAAGAACTACAGTATTACCCTAGTTGACTAGGACAGGTATTAAGTTCTTGGTTCTCTAGCACATGAAACTTTGTGTGATAATAGAAAGACTTTACACCTGTATTACCTGTTACAGCAGACATTTAACGTGGGTGTTGTTGAATAACTGAAATATTACCAGAGTGGCTACAGATGAGTTTTGAATTTAATTTCATTTAAATGTGAATAGCCACGTCTCAGTGCTGTTACATTGGCCAGGGCAACTTTGGAATTATAGTGTGCAAGTTTTTCTGCTGTGTAGTCCCCAAAGACTTGAAGTTCATGTACCGTCTAAAACATTTTTGGGCAGATAGTAAATTTAAATCAGGGACTGGAGAAATGGCTCAGCAATTAGGAACATTTGTTACTATTACAAAGGACCTTGGTTTAGTTTCCAGCAGCCACATAGTGGCTTACTCGTAGCTCCAATTCCAGGGGATCTGTTACCCTCCTGACCTCCATGGGCACCGGGTAAGAATGTGGTATGCATACATACATGTGGGTAGCAATTACACACATAGCTAGATAAAATAAATCTAAAAAAAATTTTAAAATTTTATAGGAAATTACTGATACTTAAAATGCTTAATCTGGTTTGGGATAAGACAGATGCTGTAGAATTTATGAATAATGTGCTTTGAAGCTGAAGAATCCTTGTAATATTCTTGTTGGTGTTAGCAGATTTATGGAGTAGGAAATATTCTAGTTTACATTTGAAAGAAGCAGTGTCTTAAACCCATTGTTTTTTGTTTTTGTTTTTGTTTTTTTTTTTTGGTCATTTTAAATTCAGAAGCCAAACTTTATTCCTAAAAATAAACAGTGGGTTTTACTAATCTTCAAGTTTTTTAGGTCCCTGATCAATCAGCAGAGGAAAGCCCTGGGTAGATTTTGGATATCTTTCTTGACTGATCACAGTCCTTGAGATCCGGTGTTTCTTTAAGTAGTAAGGTCTGAAATAAAGACCTTAACTTTTCATTATGTACAATAAATGTTTGAGAAGTACAGTGGTTCCTTTACCTTAAGGAGTTTACACACTGAAAAACCAGTTTCTGGCTAGTGACATTTGTGTGCGGAGTTGGCATTGATATGAAGCTCATGGACACTACGGTTGTGACGCTTCAAGAGCACATGGCATCTAGGCTCTCGGGCTTCGCCTGAAGGTGTAGTGCTGCTAAGTTGGGCAGAGGTGGTAGAGTAGAGGAGTGGCTGTGTGGTGTTCAGAAGCAACATAACGTGGAGCCTCCTAAGTAGTGAAATTGTTCCAATTTTGTTTTGTTTTGTTTTTTCAAGATAGGGTTTCTCTGTAGTCTTGGCTGTTTTGGAAATTGATTTATAAACCAGGCTGGCCTCGAACTCAGAGATGCATCTCCCTCTGCCACCTCCTGAGTACCGGGATTAAAGGCATGTGCCAACCCCCCCTTCCCCCCGGCTCTGCTTGAAAATTCTTAAGGATTATTTATTTATTTATTTTAAAAAAATACTTATTTATTATGTATACAATACTCTGCATATTCCTGCAGTCCAGAAGAGGGCACCAGACCCCATTACAGATGGTTGTGAGCCACCATGTGGTTGCTGGGAATTGAACTCAGGACCTTTGGAATAGTAGGCAGTGCTCTTAACCACTGAGCCATCGCTCCAGCCCTTAAGGATTATTTAAAAAGCAGTACCTTTTAATTAAAGAACAATTAATTAAAGAACAATGCCGTGTAGTACACGGCCTGTGGTGAAGGTGTGATTTAGGATCTGTGAATGATTGCTTCATAGTGTCATGAAGAACCATCTGAAAGAGTAAACTGGTAATTTCATGGTGGCATGTGAGCAAATGCACCAATTATAGGTAGTTTTTTGATGATTAGAACGTTTTTTGTAGTATTGAACTATAGTTGTCTAAATATCTTTAATTGCATTCCTTAAAATTGATTTTAAGAAAAGCCAGAGTTGTACATATTTGTTTGACTACAACACACAAGAAGAATATATTTTACTCGGGGACTAGTACTCACATTAATATAATGTGTACATAGAATAGAATAAGGTTCACAAAATATTAGTAATGATGACGATGATAGCTTATAGTGCTGCAATAAATGTAGCATGTACCACAATTGTTTTAAGTGCTTTACAACCATTAACTTGCTGACAGCATGAGCACTTTATTCCAATAGGTACTGTCCTACTTGAACACAGGCAGACTAGCTTCAGAGTCCTCTTTAGTAACTATAGATATGGAAACACCTAACAGGCACCTGCCTCTGCTATGCCCTCTTTGTTGACCCCTGGCACTACATTGTTTTTCATTCTCTCCAGTCTTTCCAAGTGATGCTTCCCCTGGTAACCCTACCTGAGGGGCTGCTCATCCATCCTATCCATAGCACAATGTAGTGGTCTCCAAGCATTTGCACCTAATACTGGTATGAAAAAAATGAGAGGAAGATATTGGTAGCTCAGAGTCACATTGTCCTCACATGATTTAAACTCTGGAGACAGCAGAATAGAAGAGCTAGAGAGAGGGGAAGGGGGAGACAGCTTAGATTTCATCAAAGGGATTCACAGAGCCCCTTTCTCCATGTTCCCTACCCCAAGCTTTACATTTGGGAGAGAAGCCTGCCTGACTTCCTGTCTATGGGAATGCTTCTCATGAACCAGCATGTTACATTAGCGATTCTGTGGGTGTGGTTCTTTGCTCTCTTGCGCATTGGTAGAACTCGAAGACTCTGCAGCAGTAGGGACCTATTCGCAGGGTCATGGAGTAGCCCAGAGATATTTGAGGCTCTCGATAATGTTTGCTATAAGGTGACACTGTAGGGACCAGGACACCTCCTGTTACTCTGTGTCCACAGGCTCAGCCCACCCCTTCTCCCCAGACTGGCTCTCTTCATATGTCCTTTGCTTACATCCATCCTTTTGACTTGTGTCAGCCCCTATTCAACCATCTTACTAGCTACCCTCTTGCAGCACCAGGATCCACCTCCCCGCCCCTCATCTATTCCTTGTTTTGTCTCTCAGGCAGGGAGGCAAGATTTTGCTTTGTAGCTCAGAAGGGCCTAGAACTCACTGTGTAACTCAGTTTGTTAATGAACTCATGACCTTCCTGCCTCAGCTTCCTATAATGCAGGAACTATGGCCTGGTACCAGTGACGTATTACTAGAACAGTTGTTTCCAATGTGCATGGTCTCTTTAGCTTTTGTGGGCTATTGTCACAAGGCCTCAAAATTGACTTCTCAAGCCATCCTACAGTTTGATACAAAAGGACTGAGCTGAGCTATGATCAGCACTTGGGAGTAGAGTTGGGAAGATCACCCTGAGCTTTGTGACATGAGGCCATGCCTCAACACCTCTCTAGCCCCCACTTCCCTAAAAAAAGACCTGGAAGATACAGAGATGAGACCAACATTTTTCATCCTGCTCTTTTTAAAAATTTTATTACATTTACTTAGTGTCTATGTGCTCTTGGGTGTTCACGTGCTGTGACACATCTTTTGGGAGTTGTTTCTCTCCTTATACCAATGTGGATCCCAGAGATTGAACTCGGGCCACTCAGGCTTGGTGGCAAGCACCTTTACACCATGAGCCATTTGTCAGCCTTGTGCTCTTGCTAAAATTTATTGTTTTATATTTAAATTTGGTTATTTTATATGTTTAGGCATTTTACTTGCATATATGTTTGTGCATCACATGTATGCCTGGTGCTTATAGAGGCCAGATGAAAATGTGTTTCAGGGATCAAACTTTTACCTGCCTACTGATCCATCGCTTGCCCACACTGCTTTTCTAGAGTTGTTACAACATGACACGAAGGCCCAGATTCTCCAGTGGAATGCTTGGTTGAATGAAGGAAGGGTCAAGGGAAACAGTAGTGAGAAGGAGACTGGAGACAAACTGGAGGTCAGCTGATGTCCCAGGGAAGTGGGGCTTTCTCAATCTAACAAAGCCTTTTAATCCACCTGCTGATTTTATAGCAGTCGCCGGCAATGATGTGGACAGAGAGGGTCAGAGTGGAGGCATGGAGTCCCTTCTGAAGTCACCCTTGCAGTGAGTTAGGCAGACGGTGAGAGCAGTGGCAGTGAGGCTTGGAAGAAGAGAGCACATTTACTCCTGGCAAAGCTGTCGAGGGAGTTGTTGGATCTTAACTTGTCCTAGAACTGCCTGTCTACTTCTGCCAGTTCTTTGCTGTGGTCACAGATGACCTTCGTGAAACTTTATGGCTAAGTTTTAGGCTTCATTACTCACAACCCAGTGAGACAGAAATAGAAAACCATGTTAGGGCAGCCCTGCCCTGTGCCTGGAAGATACATTCTTTTAGCCTCCAGTCTGTCTGGTTTGGACAGATGTGGGCAGAAGGTAGATTTTCCCACACTTTTTTATTTTTTAAAATATTGCCAGAGATTAAGATTTCAGTTTAAAAAATTTAAATTATTAGCTCGCGCTGGTGGCGCACACCTTTAATCCCAGCACTTGGGAGGCAGAGGCAGGCAGATCTCTGAGTTCAAGGCCATCCTAGTCTACAAGAGCTAGTTCCAGGACTGGCCCCAAAGCTACAGAGAAACCCTGTCGTGAATATTTTGAGACAAGATAGACCTGGCAGGCCTAGTACTCACTAGGTGAACTAGGTTAGTCTCAAAGTTGCAACAATCTTCCTGTCACCTCCTCTGGAATGCTCATAAGAGTATGCCACCAGATTGGGCCAGCTTTCATAAGTTAATTGTCACACAAGTATTGTTTTATTACTAGGCTAAGATACATTAGCACAGCAATTCTCAGCCTGTGAGTCTAGATCCCCTTGGGTCAAATGACCCTTTTACAGAAGTCTCATATCAGATATCCTGCATATCAGGATATTTACATTATGACTCACAACACTAATAAAATTATATTTATGAAGTAACAATGAAAATAATTTTATGGTTGGGATCACCACAACATGATAAACTGTATGTATTAAAGGATCACAGCATTAGGAAGGTTGAGAATTACCGCACTAGCTGTATTTTACCATTGTGGGAAAAGCATACACCGTTACCCCATCCCTGCTGCTGTGGAAAGTCATGTTTAGAAAGTGAAATAAATGGGAAAGAGCTAAGTTTGAAAAACAACTAACAAGTACTATTTAGTGCTTTGGATATTTATTTGTGATTTTTGAGGCAGGATTTCCCTATGTAGCTCTGACTGTCTTTGAACTCACTTCATAGACCAGGCTGGCCTCACACTCAGAGATTTACCTGGTTCTGCCTCCTGAGTGCTGGGATTAAAGACATGCACCACCAAGCCTGGCAGTGCCTTATATTTTAAACAATTTTTAGGGTTACAGGAATAAGGATATACTCCTTAGTTTTATCACTGTGGGGAGGGGACTTATGCATCGTACTGTATTCTGGGTACTTTTGCCTTTGAAGAAATTTCCATATGTATTTAAAATGGATGTCTAATGAACCAGTGCCTCTTACGCATATGCCACAGTTATCCGGAGTTTGTCATCTGTGTTGGGCCTTTCCACTGTTCTGAATGCTTGGTGAAAGATGTCTGCACTTGGAAAAAGACATGTGTTTAAATCTTTGTAATTATCACCTATTTGTAGTTTAGCATCCTTGAGAACCTGTGGAAATACTGTGTTTTTCTTGGCACTAACCAAGTGTTACCTTTTTACTTCAGCTGTGCTATTTAAGTCTTAGTGAAATAATAAATCTGTATCTTTTCTCAGGTATTCTAGGAATAACAGTCATCATTTCAGTTTTCTGTGTGTGTTCTCAGCTCTGTTAATGAATAACATTTTGAGCTATCTGATATTGATTCAGTATAATTGATAGAGTAGACAGGAAGTTGTTTACTTCTGTGTTTTCTAGTTGCAATTCTTTAGTCTGTGAGACTCTTATTGTAATAGTTCAAACTTCTAAAATTTACAGTAAAGTACTTTTTATCTTAGATTACTTCATTTATTCAAATAAGCCAATTATGTTTGTAAGTGATGTTAATAAAACCAAAATAAAAGTTCATATCAACCAAAACTGCTTTTTATTATTTATTTAATTTGTAAGTATTTTTCTCTCCATGGAAAGATTGGGTTGTAATTATAAAGAAGACTAGGAAAGCAGCAGGTCAACCTTGTATGTGGTATCTGAACTGATTACACACAGTCTTAAAGAATTTGTATGTATTTTCCATCAAAGATTTATGGAGCCATTTTTATATGCCATGTATTGAACACACCACAAGTATATCAATGAAAAGAATCACTTTTTTTTTTTTTTTTAAGAAAAAAAATAAAGACAGTAGCTCTAGCTCTGGCTGTCTTCACTGTGTAACTGATGGCTGTGAACTTCTGGTTGCCTCACCTTTGTCTCTCAAATTCTGGGATTACAGGTCTGTTACCACACCTGGTTACAAAGCTGATTTTAAAAAACCACAGATCCTATATTCTAATAGAAAATGATGGCATTTATGTTCTTGCTGTGATGGGGATTGAGCCTAAAGCCTTGCATATGCTGGGTAGGCACTCTTTCATAATCCCACACACTCCAGTCTTAAGAAAATAGGCATATTTAAAATAGTTAATTCAAACCAAGTGGTTTACTCCTGTGATTCTAGCACCTGGTAGGAAGCAGAAGAGTTTGAGCCCAGCTTGGTTTGGTTACATATTGGAATCTTGTTTCAAAAATAAAAATAAATAAATAAGAACAATTAGCACAGGACAGAAACACCCCAGACATATTTCTGTTAGTGTGTTATTGGCTTGGCTTCAGTATGAACACCATACTTTGTGCTTTTGCATAAGGAATGGGGTGCTTTTGTTTTGTTGAGAGGGTTTTCATGCTATTTGATTTCTTTTTTTTTTTTTTTTTTGGTTTTTCGAGATAGGGTTTCTCTATGTATCAGCCCTGGCTGTCCTGGAACTCACTTAGTAGACCAGGCTGGCCTCAANTTTTTTTTTTTTTTTTTTGGTTTTTCGAGATAGGGTTTCTCTATGTATCAGCCCTGGCTGTCTTGGAACAAGTTCTGTAGACCAGGCTGGCCTCAAACTCACAGAGATCGGCCCTACCTCTGCCTCCCAAGTGCTGGGTGGGATTAAAGGCCTGCACTGCCGCTGCCACCACTACCACCACCACCACTGACTCGTTATTTAATTTTTTTGCATTGTATGCATCCAGGTGATGCTGAGATTTGCATCACCGAGCAGCAGAGTGCTGTGTTACTGTTCTGTCAGTGTCTAGCTAGCTCAGAGCTCCTATAGCCTCTTGATGCAGGTGCTGTGTAGTGTCCAGTCTTGAGCCAAACCAGGTAATTTCCTTCTCTTCCTCAAACTAGGGGACAATAGTTGGCGTTGAGAGGTCAAGGCTGCGCCATTTTAAAATGAAGTAAAACATTGTTTTCCCTTTATGTAAGCAATGTATCCATACTACTAAACTAAGAAAACATGGAAGAAGTTGTAATTTCTTGACTATAGCATAGCTACACGTTTTTTCAACAAAATTGGGAAACCTACTCTTAATTTTAGTATATTTTCATGTGTCTAAAACAAGAATTCCGGGTTGGAGAGATGGCTCAGTGGTTAAGAGCAGGGGGGGGGTGTTCTTCCAGAGGTCCAGGGTTCAATTCCCAGTGCCCATATGACAGTTCACAGCTGTCTTCCAGTTACAGGGGATTAGACACCATCACACAGACATACATGAGAAGCAAAACACCAGCGCACACAAAATGAAAATAAATCATTAAAAATTAAAAAAAAAATCAAAAACTGCCGGGTGGTGGTATCGCACACCTTTAATCCCAGCACTCAGGAGGCAGAAGCAGGTGGTTCTCTGTGAGTTCTAGGCCAGCCTGGTCTACAAGAGCTAGTTCCAGGATAGGCTCCAAAGCTACAGAGAGACCCTTTCAAGACAAGCTTTTTCTGTGTAGCTTTGGCTGTCCTGAAATTTACTCTGTAATCCCTCCTGAGTGCTGGGATTAAAGTGTGCACCTCCACCTCCTGGCTCATCCATGTCTCCCATTTCACTATTTGTGGTGGGTTTTCCTTTGTGCTTGCTTCTTGTGGCTTCATTCACTGGATAGGGAGTTCTTTTACCTTTTTGGTCATATGTCAGTGTGTTAATTATATTTTAGTTATATTCATGCTTAGCCTAAAAGTTGTTGAAATTGATTAGCTAACAAGGCTAAATGTCTCTAAATGATGCTATGTATTTACATAGCAGCGCCACAAACCCCCACTCAGTATGAAGTCCTTGTGCGTTGAACTTACATTAGCAAATGAAAAATGATCTTAAAAAGATCTTTTCAATTCTAAAGTGGGAGAAAATCAAGTTAGCATACCTGTAACATATTGGTGTGGCTTGGTTGAAGCTCCTGATTTGTCCCCCTGCCCTGTCCCTCCTGCATGACTCTGGTTTTGTTTTTGTTTTTTTTTTCAACACAGTGTTTCTCTGTGTGGCTCTGGCTGTCCTGGAACTCACCCTGTAGCCCAGACTGGCCTCAAATTCACATAGATCGAGCTACTTCTGCCTCCCCAGCACTGCGATTAAAGGCCTCCACTGCCTGGCAGTAATAAGGTTCTTTTTGTGGAGATGAAGGGGTGTTGAAATAGTCTTTTTATGTAGTCCCGGTTGGCCTTAAACTTGGGATCATTCTCCAGATGCTGGGATCACTCCTGGCGTGTGGTTCATTTGAAGTGTCATTCACACTTTATTGATTGATTGATTGATTGATTTAGCTTCTTCCAGACAGGGTTTCTCTGTGTAATCCTGGCTGTCCTGGAACTTGCTCTGTAGACCAGGCTGGCATTCAAACTCACTGAGATCCGCCTGTCTCTGCCTCCCGAGTGCTGGAATTAAAGCCACCATCGCTTGGCCACACTTTATTCTTCCTGTGTGCCTTTGCTATACCACTTTAATTTCCTACTTTGCTTTACTTGAGTTTACCTTTGTTCACAAGATCCTCTGCATACACACATTGCGGCTATATCATTTTGTAACAGTTATAGTAGCTAACATTTGTTCAATGGAAGCAATTAGCTACATTGCTTTAAATGCTCTACTTCTCATTTGAGGCTCACAACAACCCATGATGAAGTTCTGTCTTTAACTCTGCTTTACAGATGGAGAAATTAAGGCACAGAGATTAATTCGGCTAATGTCACAAAGCTAGCAGGTGGTTACAATAGAATAAGCATTCTCACTCCAGACCCTGTGTTTATAACAACTTGGTTTATTTCCTCCTACAAATCATCAGCCCACTTTCTTTAAATTTTGACAACTGCAATAATGTTTTTGGAGCATAAAGCATAAATGTAATACCCAAACCATATAGTAACATTCAGAAGGACACACTACTATGCTTACATATTTTTTTCTTTTCTCATTTGTTGTCCACTCCCCCTACCCCGACAAAGGGAGGGTCTCATTATCCCAGGCTGGCCTCATGCTCAGTACGTGGCTGAGAATGACGTTGAACTGCTGATTTTCCTGTCTCTAGTCCTAGGATCATAGGCATTTGCCCATCATGCCTCATTTGGAGAGATGGCTCGGCGGTTAAGAGCACTACCTGCTCTTTCAAAGGTCCTGAGTTCAATTCCCAGCAACCACATGGTGGCTCACAACCATCTGTAATGAAATCTGGTGCCCTCTTGAGGAAGAGACCTGGTCAGTCGTCCTCATCAACTTAAATCATGAAACCCAATATGGACAAGTTCAACAGAATCACCATATACAGGCGACCCATGCATGCTTCAGCATTGCCAGTGCATAAATTTCATTTCATTCAGGGATCAAACCCAGGACTACATGCATGCTAGGTAAGCATTCTACTAACTGAGCTACAACTTCAGCCTTCTTCTTCTTATTATTTTTTTAATTTATTTTTATTTTATGTTCATTTTTTGTTTTGTTTTGTTTTTTGTCATGGGCGTCGGGTCCTCTGAACTGGAGTTACAGACAGTTGTGAGCTGCCATGTGGGTGCTGAGAATTGAACTCTGATCATCTGAAAGAGCAGTCAGTATTAACCACTGAGCCATTTCTCCGGACCTATTTTGTGTGGGTGTGTGTATGTGTGTTTTTCCGAGATTAAACCCAGGTCCCTTTATATACTGGGCAAGTACCTATATTTCTCATTGAATTAATTTTCATCATTCAGATTTATGGAATCTTGCCGCCTCTGCTATATTAAATTATGATGCTCAATCTTCTATCTCACTTAAAATTAGGGATGGATTTCAAATAATTTGTGTACTTGAGCAGGGAAATACAGTTATAATTATTCTCTACAGTCATTTGGATTTGAGCCCCTCAAAAATTCTTGTAAAATGAGAACTGGCACCACATCACTAGGGAATGTTTGAACTGAAGACTGCTTTTTGGAAATCTGTGTCGTGGTTGGACATTAAAGCCATTAGCTCTTAAAATGAAACCTATGAATATTTAATGTGATAATATACTGCTTGCTATATTATCTATCTACAGTGAAACATGTGTCAACTTTAGATATGTCCAAGACAGAATCCTTAATTCTTAAAAGGACATGTTTCATCCATCCCATGAGAAGTGGAAGGTCGAATAAACCATTA
Source organism: Alexandromys fortis (assembly GCF_014885135.2). Taxonomy (NCBI): domain Eukaryota; kingdom Metazoa; phylum Chordata; class Mammalia; order Rodentia; family Cricetidae; genus Alexandromys; species Alexandromys fortis. The sequence goes on from NW_026068124.1 coordinate 901,109, forward strand.
CACCTGAGTTTTCTCATTACCTATGCTTTTAAATTATCAACATAAAAAATAGATTTTATTATATAAATATTTTGCCTGCACATAAATTTAAGTCCATCATATATATGTATGCAGTGCTAGAGGAGACCAGAAGAGGGCATTCAGATCCCCTGAACTGGAGTTCGAGGCAGTTGTGAGCTGCTGTGTGGGTGCTGGGAATTGAACCTGGGTCCTCTGGAAGAGCAGACAGTGCTCTTAGCTGTTGAGCTGTCTTCCCAGTCTCTATAAACTTTTATTACAAGATCCATCCTTACTATCAGTGTCATTATAACTTTGAACTGTATAATACTCCTTACATGTGTCAAAACTCATGGTGAACAGTGAGTTACTCAACTCACTGCTACAAAAGAAACTTACTCAACAACAAACACAAATTCTGCTTTGGAAGAGTGTAGCACGAGTTCTAATTGATCTTAGTAATAAAAACCCAGAGTCAGATGTTAAGGGGTGAAAGCTGAAAGATCAGAGAAGCAGAGCAGTCAGCCACTAGATCTTTAACTCTGTGAAATCTTCAGACCAAAAAGAGGCCAAGCTTCTGTCTCCTTCCCCTTTATATTCCCTCTCTCCACCCAGGCATATCATATCACTTCCGGTCTGTCTGTACAGACCTCCAGACCTTTATGGGTTAACTAGTGACTAGCTCCGCCCTCTAGCTTCAGGCAAGCTTTATTTGTTCGAGCACAAACAAAATATCACCACAGAAGAGTTTAAACCATGAAAATAAAACTAAAGTCTTTATTGTAGAAGATTCATTGTTACTCATTCACACCTTCAAGTCGATGGTGGTTCTTAAGCTGTCAACTCCTCTTAAAGGAGATGCACTTGATGGGGCTGGAGAGATGGCTCAGAGGTTAAGAGTATTGCCTGCTCTTCCAAAGGTCCTGAGTTCAATTCCCAGCGCCCTCTTCTGGCCTGCAGGCACACACACAGACAGAATATTGTATACATAATAAATATTTTTTTTTAAAAAAGGGAGGTGCGCTTGAACTATAGCAGAAGAAATATCTACAAGGTACAATTTTTTTGACTATAAACACAGATAAGTGTGATACTTGCCAAAAAGTTATAGATTATGACCATTTCCTCATGTTTTCTATTATTTGCTACATGAGTAAATTTATATGAGTAAATGGCTGGAGATAGAATGGAGATGAGATGAATTGTAATGAATACAAGTTGTGTTCCACACAATGGCATTTTTAAATCAACAATGGAAGTGTACAGGAAGACAGTTCCATAAGTCCCATTATAATGGAGCAAAAAATTTGTTGACATTTAGTCAAGAGATAGTAACTATCCTTATGTCCTATGACAAAACATTGCTCAGCATATTGTGATTCTGATAGAACAGTCCTACTCTGTTGCTAAGCAACAGTATAGGGCAACGGAGCATGGTGGCTCACTTCTGTAATCTGAGCACTTGCAAGGCTCTCCTAGTTTGCTTTCTCTGTTGCTTTGATAAAATGGCCAAAAGCAATTTGAGAAGGAAAGGGTTTACTTCAATTTTACAGCTTACAATCTATCATAAAGAGAAGTCAGGGCCTGGACTCATTTAGGAACCTGAAGACAAGACCTGAAGCAGAGACCGTGGAGGAACTCTGCTTACTGACTTGCTCCTCTGGCTTGGGCAGTTTGCTTAATTTTACCACCCAGGACCACCTGCCCAGGTGTTAGTTACACTGACCATAGTGGTCAAGAAAATACCCTGTAAACATGCCCATGATAACTGATAGATTTTTTTCAATTTAGGTTCCCTCTTGCCAGATGCTATTAACTTGTGTCAGGTTGACAAAGTAATAAGTAGAGGAGGCTGATGCAGAAAGATTTCGATGAGTGCCAGGATAGCCTGAGTTACAGGGTGAAACTAACAGGTACCACCTGTTAGTAAATTCGTGATAGTTTTAATGTTTTAGCTGAATACTACTTGGAGTCAGAGCCCAAAGTGAAGGATGTTTCGAGGAAACAGAAGCCTGGAAAAACATTCTGCCGTAGAAACTTTAGAGGAATGCTTTTCCTGGAGTCCAGTCTGTGTGGATTTTTTATGTTTAACGTTAACATCCCTGTTTAGTGGTCTAAGGGCTTCCCTAGCATGCCTGAGGGCCCGTTCCCAGTGTCACCTGCCTAGCTGTCGCCAACCTTTTCCACAGTATCCACCAGTTTTGTTGCAGTTCTTTAGTGTTTTGAAATGAGGTCTTCGGTGGCCTAGGCCCTCATTGTATTTCTAGGATGAATTTTAAAATATTACTTATTGCCACTTCAGAAAAGGAATTGTTGCTTATCACAGAAAAAAAAGTACCTTGAAAAAAACAAAAACACAACAGCCTGGCTTGTTGGTGCACACCTTTAGTCCCAGCACTTGGGAAGCAGAGGCAGACAGATCTCTGTGATTTTGAGGCCAGCCTGTTCTATAGAGTTAGTTCCAGGACAGGCTTCAAAGTTACACAGAGAAATCCTGTTTAGAAAAACAAAAACAAAACAAACAAAAGAAAGTAAAATGAGAACTTTATTCATTCTTTTTGATTATTGTGATAGGGTCTGGCTATATAGCCCAGGCTGGAGAAATGGCTCAGTGGCTAAGAGCATTGCCTGCCCTTCCAAAGGTCCTGTGTTCAATTCCCAGCAACCACATGGTGGCTCACAACCATCTGTAATGAGGTCTGGTGCCCTCTTCTGGCCTGTAGGCATACATGCCAGATAGAATATTGTATACATAATAAATAAATAAGTAAATATTAAAAAAAAAAAACAGAATAGGCCAGAATTTTCTATCCTCCTGCCTGTCTCTCTTTTAAAATTATTTTTATATCATGTGTACTTGTATTTTGCCTGCATGTATGACTGTGAAAGTGTCAGTTCCCCTGAAACTGGAAACAGACAGTTATAAGCTGCCTTGTGGGTGCTGATTATTGAACCTCTGGAAGAGCAGCCAGCGCTCTTAACCACTGAGCCATCTCCCCAGCCCCATGCCTCTACTTCTCTAGTGCCGGGGTAACAAATGTGCACTACCACATCTAGGAAACTTTTTTTTTTTGCTTAAATAAGTCATTAAAATGAATTGAGAAACCAAGTAATATGTGATTTTTTTTTTTCTGAATCAGATACTGTTCTCATTTGTTTTTATTTACTTGATTGTGAGTTTTACTGAAATTTTCTTTAGGAAAAAAAATCAGAAAATCTGAGTGCTGTGTAGTATGCCTTTGGCTCCAGCTTATGAGAAGTTGAGGTGAGGAAATCTCTTGACTTTGGGTTCAGCATTGGCAGCACTCAGGTTCCATGTATGGTGGTGCTATCACCTGCTAAGCCCTCTTGCTGGCCCTGGTCGTGCCAGTCTTTAGACTCCTCTGAAACCTGACTTCCTGAATTTACTATGTTTTTTTATGGAAGAAAAGCCTGTGAGCTGTAGCGCAAACTTAAAGCAGAGGTGTGTGAACTCCTCGCAGTTCGTGAGAAGTTGTGATGTGTGCATTTTCCTCAGGAGGGGATCCATGGCTCCAATAGGCTAAGGATCTCTCCTGGCTAGGAAAAGGGAAAGCCAAAGGTTTAAAATTAGAAGGTTTTTACTTTTTTTACTTGCCAAAATTTGTTCTAACAATAGAATAGGGGTGGAGTGGAGTGGAGGGGAGGATGGTAACACAAATTTCATATATTTTTTCTTAGTTCTTGTGGAAAGTCAGTTTGCCAGATACTAATACATAAAATCAGGTATGATAAATACTAAGATTTTTGCCCAAATGGTTTTGTTTTATTTTTTTTCTGCCCAAAATTTGCAATTGTATGTCAAAATATATAATTACAAGTTTATGCTTTTGGTTTGTTTGTTTCTTATTTTAAGTCAGATCTCTCTGTTTAGCTCTGGCTGTCTTGGAACTCTGTGTAGATCAGGCTGGCCTGGAACTCACAGATTCTCTTCCCAGCCAATTTTGGGATTGCAGGCATGCGCCACCTACTGTTAGCATGTTAGTCAAGCACTCTACCTACTGTGTTACATCCCCAGCCCCCATATGCCTCTGTGTGTGTGTGTGTGTGTGTGTGTGTGTGTGTGTGTGTGTGTGTGTGTGTGTGTGTGTATGTTGCTTAAGATTGAACCCAGGGCCTTATACGTGCTGGGCAAGTACTCCACTGAGCTGTGTCCTTAGACCTTTTGAGTTTTTATTAAACTTGGTGTTTTGTTGCCTTAGTTAAGAGCCTCTGGTTGTAACTTTAAATAGGAGTTCAAAGGGAAAAGATCTATTTTACAGAGACTGCTCCTTTCTCTCAGAGGTATTTGTTTGGGGTTGTTTCCCAGAGACAAGGTCTCGCTGTATACCAGGCTGGCCTTGAACTTGTAGCAGTCTTTCTGCCTTGCATGCTGGTATTATAGATTATAGATGTGAACTGCCATGCCCAGTTCGAAGTGTTATTTTGACACTTTTATAAGAAAAACCTCCAGTTTTTGGAGATTCCCTTCCTGTGTAATTCCCCTTCTCTTGTGGGGTATATGACTTTTGAAGACTTGTTTTAATCGTCTGAGTGAGAGGAATTTTGGTTTTGTCATGTTTAGTTGGCCACTGAGTATGTTTAGTATGGCCAGTTTGACAACTGCATATGAAAAGCGGTGTACCTATTTGTTTCTCTTATAACATTGTTTCCTGCTAATACAACTAAGCTATCCTCCCTGCGGGTCCACTTTATTTTTTATCTGATAGTGTAGACCAGTGAAGCCAGTGTTTTCTAAAAGCATGGTTATACAGCTATTGCGCCTGATTTCTGCTCCTCCTCACTGTGTGCTCTGACCAGTTGCTCTCAGCTCTTTAGATCAGTGGTTTTTGTCATGGTGACTATTTTGTTAATATGAAGTGGGTTAAGTACAGAGCCAGTAGCAGAACCCTTGGCCTGTGCCTGTATGAGCTATTTAGTTTCCTCCTGTGTTGCCAAACCAGGGAGGAACTGGCTCCTCCCACTTTCTGAATACAAGAGCAGGAATTCGAGGACACTGAAGTGAAGACACCTCAGTCTCACCCTTAGTGAGTTAGTAATGTCAGGAAGGGCTTTGAAGCCACTGGCCCTGCTTGTAGATCTTATTTTCCAAGCCTTTCATTATTTTATTTGCCCTTTTCTGAACTCTACAATTTCCCTCTCTTGTAGCTGGTTCGATGCCCAGAACTGAATGCTGTGCTCCAGCTGTGGTCTCACCGGTGCTGACTAGAGAGGAAGAGCCACCTTCATAGCTTACATGTGATTCCTCTGCCTATACAACCCAATACTGGATTTGCTTACTTTGGCAAGATAGCTGCATTGTGCACTGTATTTAATGTTACGTGTACTGTAACCCTGGGTCTTTCTCTGCATTGCTGCCGTCAAACCTCAGTCCTGCCAATCTAAAAGTCCTGCCTTTGTGTACCCGCCCTCTTCCCCATAGACCCCCCACCACCACATTCATTCACAACGGATGTCATCTTTTTATTCTCTAATTCCCTTTTACTTTAATCTTAAACTCTGGCAAGACTTTCACTCTGTCCTATAAATTGTCAGCTGTCAGCCCCCTCCCTCCCCGCTTTGGTAATGGAGCACCCTACAAGCCTTTTCTCTAGTTCTTTTCCATTTGTAGTCCTGTAACCCAGGCATTTGGCATGGTGGATTCATAAGCTTTCACCTGGTGTTTGTGAATCAGGTGCTGGGAATAACTCTGGTTGGCCCCTGAAGTTCTTGCCTTGCTTAGTCTAGATTTCCTCAACTCCTCAGGACCTCTGTCTGGGTGGATAGTATAGTTTTACAGCCCCTCCTCCAGGGAGGAGGTGCGAATGGACTGTCAACTTAATAGAGAGATTCCTAATAGACAGTAAGAAGTTAACTGTTGTCTTTTAATACAATAGCCTTTAGTTTTTAAATTTTTCCAGTTAGAGATCAATTTGCTATACGTTTCTGAGGTGAATGAGGTAAATGAAGGAAGTGAAGCAAGATTTTTTTAATGTTAAGTAGGCTGTGGTTCACCGGGAAAGCCAAAATTTGTATCTTGTTGGATTTGGTAGCTTACTCAAGTGGGAGCTGCAGCCTCATCTTCCTGGACTCTGGAGCATCCTGATGCCTGATTTAGAGAAGGGTTTTAGTTGGTTTGTTTAGGATTGTTGATACAGCCGCCCAGTCTTTTAATTATATGCTTTAATGAAGCATTTAGAGGATAATGTATTCTATAATCTTTTCTGTGGGTGGTAAGAATTGGAAGGTCTCTAAATGTCCTTTTTATCTGTGTCTGAGCTCTCAAAGTGAATCCTAGTGGGTCTTAGGGTAGCAGTTAAGACACCTCAACCCCTCCCCACACCGTCTTAGTGGATGTTCCCTGTTTAAACAGACTGTCCTTGAGTTTGGGCATTATCAGACCTACAAGGTACTGTTTACAGGTATTTGTATCTTGAAGGAGAGAAAGTTGATTTGAAAATTTTAATTTTAGTGCCATTTCAGTACATCAGATTATTATCATGGTTTTAGACATCACTAAACACCTGGTAGATGTCAGCACATTGTAAGCATGTGTTGCAGGTGTATATTACAACTAAGAGGTGTGTATAGCTGCCAGAGACCGCTGATTTTAGTATTCGCAACTACATAACCAAAGGAAATTATAAGCTCAATTTGGTGGCTTTGAAGAATGTCCTTTCTCTGGTTCCTCCCCATGCATATTATCAAAATTTGGTGAACTTATTTTTGATCAAGAGAATGAAAGTTTGCAAATATAGGAAGAAATTCATAGATGTGCTTGTGCCTCTGTCACTTCCTCATAAGTACGGTGCCTTTCTAAAAGGAAACGTTAGTTTTGTTCCTTAGCTTCTGGAGTAGCCCTCAGTGACAGAGCCAGTCAACTGGACTTTGGTGTTCTGTAGGCAGCCAGTGAGTAGTGAGACCATCTCCATTTATGGTCTCAGAAGAGGGAAAGGGACAGGACTGGAACCCTCTATTTACAGTCCTTAGGAATCAAGAGTGGTTGGGGTGTTCTTGGAGGCAGAAACTAGGCATTGTAAGATAAAAATAAATTGTCAGGGGCTGTTTGCAATTCAAATTCCTATCTCTGAGGAGGGCAGAGGGTGCTGGGAAAGGGGGGTATGTCCAAAGTCAAGTGAGATTTGCAGCGCTTGTCTCTTTCCTTTGGGAGATTTGACCATGACACACATTTTCCAAGTTTATGTTTCTGGATTATTCTAGAAAGTTTTGTTATGGGGTCATGATTCTCTGTTGCAAAAAGAAAGCTGAGATGACTTTTAAAGAGTTTGTGGGAAGCCTCGTTCTCTGTAAGGTACCATTTGAGGCTGTGGGAGAGGTGCTATGAAAGGGGTGCTGTTTGGGGGATGACCATGTCTCATGCTTTTCTTATTTATTATTCTTTTTGCCTGTGTGGATTTCTGGCCTCAAGGGACAGATTTAAAGAGTCTTTGAGGGAGTGTGGTAGACTGTCAACTGTCATTTAAAGGCACTGCACTCTTCATGGAAATGCCCTCACGACCCAGACTTGGTTTCATTTGGTGAGAATAGGTCAAGTATTGGCATATGGAAGGCAGTCTCTCCTTTAGGAGAATCAGATATTCCTGATAACACTTATACATTAAGTTAGAGATAAACTAGTTTTAACAGTTCAGTTAGAAAAGTTAGATTTTTGTCTCTCAAAAAAATTCTGAGTGAAACTCTATGTAGTAGAAAAGGGATTGGAAGGAAGAACAGGAGGCGGAGACAAGGAGAGCCTGAGAGACCAGAGTGTCAAGCTGAGACAAGGCCTTGATTCATCTTTTGATAGATATATCGAGAAAGATAGCAGGAGGTGTGCGCCCTTCACTTCGGGACACTGGGCTAGTCTGAAATATGTACAGAATGAGAGGCCGTAAGAACTGAGAGCTGAACCAGACCACGTTACCCAGGTTTTGTCCTTGAGCTTGCACAATGGTATTTGCGGTGTGTCAAGTGACAGAGAAAGAGCAAGATGACTGTCTCACCTCCTAGAAAGATTGTTGGCCCTGCTTGTTGGTTTGTTTAGTTGACAATTTCAGTTGGTAGACTAGTAAAATGTAGATATTAATGTAATACTTCTTGGTCATTGGGTCTGAGACTGGAGACTTAGGACATTTTTGATTTGATTTCTGTTTAAATTGTAGAAGTTTTTACCGTGACAGAGTGAGTTAGTGAGGAACACAGACTCTGTAAGGGATCTGTCTTGTTAGCTACTTGTCTAGGCAACTGTTTTCCCCTGTACTCCTTAACCAAGGGTAAGGAAGATGTTCTTCGCTTGGGGAAATTCTTTTTTTCTGTCCTTCCCTCACGTTTTCCAAATTCTGGGCACCATAGCAGCTCTCTCTTGTGGCAGGTGTGCATCCTATTGGCTGGCTGGTATTTCTTTTTTTTTCCTCCCCCTTATCCTTTTTAAATGGGGGAGGGGGCATATAATATGTGTATGTGGGAAAATGCAATAATGTTGTAATGTTTCTTGTTGTTTTAATTGATAATTGCAAAATAATTGTTTGAATTATAACATGTTTGAGTAAATGCTAAATTAGTATTTTTCTAATATAATAATGAATTTGAAATCTAGCATTCCTGTAACAATGTGTCTGTGTTTGTCTGTCCGTGTCTGTCTGATAGTAATTAATATCTGTGGTCCGTATCTGGAGGAGGAAGTACAGCTTTAAAGGAATAACAAAAGACTTTGTGTCTTAGACCCTTCGCAGGTGTTACAGTCGGGTGAAAGAACATGGTGTTGGGAAAAGAAAGAGCAGTTACACATTTGAACAGTTGGAACAGGTGTTTGGTCAGGGAGGATGGGATGCTCAGCCCTGCCAGCCTGTACTTATTAACAGTAGTGGCTTGTACCAGGAGCTGGAGTCAGATGGCAGCACTATGGAGGACTATTCACAGGAGGACTGGGGAAACCACAGTCAGGATCTCCATGGCTATCCAACAGATCAGGAATTGGGTAAGAAAACCACTGCATGTGTGTTGTGTGTGTATGCATGCCTGGTATGTGCACTGGTATTTATCATCTGTGATAGCTTCTAGTGCTGGCAGCACAAGGCGTATTGCTAAACTATTTGAGCCAACATGGGCATATTTGGTTTGGGTGATTTGGGTACAGCTAAGCTCCCTACAGATAGAAGAATTCCTAGTCTGAGTCATATAAGGACAGTGACATAGTCATACAGTGACAATCTTCTGCAACTCAAAATACCCTGCTCTTTGTAGCGCTAAGGTTCCTGCCAAGAGCATTGACTTTTGGTCCGGCTACATTTGATGGGCCTAATTAAGAGGATACATGTAGTCTTTTTGCTTACATCTCTGTATGTCAAGTCCACCAGTTTTGACTTTCTTACGTGGGAAATACAGGTCAGCTTTTAGCTGTAGCCTATGTATATCACCAGCAAGTTGTGTAATGAGTATGTTAGGAATAAATGCCCTTCCGCCTCAGGAGGTGCTCAGGATTGACTCTATACATTTGTTTCCCTTCCTTAAGGAAAAAAATTACAGAAATCTTGCCCGGTGACAGAGAAATAAAGAAAAAGGGTAGATTGTTATCATAGTTTCTATTAGTACTTTAGAACTTCTTCCAAATATTGGAATGGGAAAAGAAAGAGGCTCTCAGATTCATAAGATTATCAGCCATATGTAAGAAAACGAAGACTGGAAGAATAAGAATAGATGCTGAATGATCTGGCCTTTCAATCTCACAAGAACAGTAAGGCCTAGACTGCAGTGTCTCACAACCCTATTTGCTGTAAAGAGTTAAATCACCCAGACCTCGAAAAAAATAACACACAGAATATGCTGATCCTCGTATTTGGGGGAATAATTACTTACACTGTAAAACCCACGTAGAAAACCTAAATAGAGCAGAATCATTTTCGTTCTTGTTCTTTCAAAATCATGTTTGCAGTGAAATTAAACTTTAAGCTCCTCGCTTGAAATCCACTGGTGACCTTGAAGAATTTTATACTTGGGAAGCCTGGTTTCTGATCTTGCATATAAATGTTCGCATCTCATTATATAAAGTTATATTTTTAAGTCTGGTACAGGGCAGTAAATAGAGCTACTTATCTACATAAATGTGTGCCACCATTTATAAAAAATATAACTTCTTTCAAAATTCCTTGTTTTTCAGATGAAATGCCAGTTTCAAAGAGAACATTAAAAATAAAACAAGAGTCTCCTGAAGAAGCACAGTAAGTACATGCTTCATTTTTTTTTACCAATATGTCTAAATTTAGTGACCTGGGAGGATCATGGGTACCAAGGCATGGTGTAGAAACTCCAGCCTTACCACCATGGAAGCGTGTCTGCTCTTTCTTCACTCTGCCACTAGGGACCTGAGATGCCGCATTCTACATACAGAAAGAAGAAACGTGTTACATGAAATCATGCATTTCCTGTGTGGACGTGCTTCCTAAGACACAAGATAAGCCACAAAGACTTGAGCTTAGTGGGGCTGGGTGAAATGGTAGAGGGCCAAAGGGACATAAATTCTTTATAATACTGCAGTGTGAGAACAGAAAGGAAGCTCTTAGATGACCTACTTACCATGTAGAAATCAGCTCCTGGAGGAAAGACTGAGAAGGTCCAGGATAGAGCCTCTCACTGGCCCAACTGCTGTTTTTTCCCCTAAGAGTTTGTACCGTCCGTTACACTTACAGTTCTTTTTAATGGCTTTAAGTGAGTTCGTTATCAAAGCCATTTAAAAAAATTAGTTTGGGGCTAATTGAAGAGCACTACTCACTTGTCTTCCTGGTAACCTTGAATTCATAGCACCCATATCTTGTGTGTTGCATTCCATATGTGTGATCTTGACATTTGAGACAGGAAGACACAAGCTGCCACTTGTCACTAGCTTTAAATGCTGGAACTTTATTGGTATTGAATCTTCAGAAGCCAGGAAGTAGGTAGATCTCAGGAACTACTCAAATAACTATGGTGCCAAATTGCTCCACACTTCTGAACTACCCTCGTGCTAAGGCCAGTAGGACTTTTTAGTATGCTCTGTCCTCTGCTGCTCTTTTTCTCCTAAGGAGTGAGAGGTTCTGAAAAAGCCGTTTACTGCTTGGTTAGCACTTCTGCAATTCCTTGCACTGTCTGCCTAGTGCTCATCATGGGACATGTTGAATAAAATAAAAATAGCTTGGCTTGGGCAGTGGGTTGAGTTTTGTTCTCTCTCTCTCTCTCTGCATCTGTGGGGTTAGTTAACAAACTGATCCATGCATCACAAAGAATATTCACTAAATCATTTTGTTAACTTTTGTTTTCTAAGTGTCTGCTGTATGCAAAACACGAAGATATTTTAGTGAACAAAATGAACAAGTCTCTGCCCTCTACTCCGTCTCCTATGTGTAGTGTTCCCTGAGATCAGTCAAACACGTTAAGGGCTGGAGAGATGGCTCAGTGTTTAAGAGCACTGACTGTAAAACATGGGAGTGGGAGTTCAGATCCCAGCACCTATGTAAGAAAGTTGGGCCTGGTCCTGTATCACACATAAAGCTTGCACTGAAGGAAATGGAGCTCTGGGGTGGGCAGCTGCCTCTCAACTCAAAAAATGAAAGCTCCAACTTCAGTGAGAGAGGTGTCTCAAAGGAACATAGCTGAGAACGGTCGAGGAGGATACTTCTGTACAACACATAAGTGTGCATACAGCAAACACATTTAATTCCTTTAAGAGAAGGAAATGTACAAATGATTCAATGACTATGAAAGGTAATTCTCTTTTGACGCATTGTCCCACTCAGTCAAATAGCGTAAGCGAGGGAGTGAGCACCTTCATCTTCCCTGAGGAGGGAAGTAGGTCCCCAGGGAGCCAGTGCTTTCATTAGGTGCTGGCTTGGTCTCGTAGGGTACTCTTAGGTCCCGAGAAGCACCTGATAACACAGTGTTAGCCCTTTGTATTTTGTAAAGATAGGCCAGGGAGATGCTGTTCTGTATGTCCTCTAGAATGCTCCAAAGCTCTTCTCCTAGAAGATACAAGATTTTAAAAGGAAAGTCTAAAGGACTGTGGCCTCTTTTGAAGATTCTGTTAGCAGAGAGCAGGAGAGAAAGCTCAGTGATTGAGTGCTTGGTGCTCCTGTAGAGGCCTCAACTTGAGATCCCAGCATTAGTGTCCAGAGGCTCACAGCTGTCTCTAACTCCTAGGCCCCCACCAGCACTTGTATACCTTCACTTCCCCCTCCCAAATAGTAATTTTTAAAAAATGTACTCTTAGCAAATCCCCCTTTTTTGATTGCAAGTGTGGACTAAGCACTTTTGTAGGTTAAACTTAGAATTGATTTTTAAAAATATAATAACTCGATTGCCAAGTTAATATTGAATAAGCCAAATTTACCATATCAAAGTTCGGCCATACTTAGCAAATATTTTTAAAAAAATATTTTGTTTTGTTTTATGCACACATTTGCCTGATTGAGGGTGTCGGATCCCCTAGAACTGGATTTACAGACAGTTATGAGCTGTCATGCTGTTGCTGGGAATTGAACGCAGGTCCTCTAGAAGAGCAGCCAATGCTCTTAACTGCTGAGCCATCTCTCCTGATTGCCACCTCCCCTACCCCTTGAGACAGGGTCTTTACATAGCCCTGACTGTTCTGGAACTCACTGTGTGACCAGGCTGTCCTTGAACTCAAAGAGATCCACTTGGCTCAGCCTCCCAAGTTCTGGGCTTAAAGGCATACACCACTATTCCCAGTGAGAAACAACTTGGAATTGCATTTATGTAAATTACGTGAAGTGTAAGTCAATATATTAGCTAATAGCCTGTTAGTTTATTAGTTCATAGCATGTTCTATCTTGATATGCTAATTACAGAAGTCATAACTGAAGATTTCTGTAATTTCACCTTTAATATTCTAACTAAAATTTGGGAGTGGTAATGAGTTCATACTGATTCATTTAATTAGAAATGGCATATTGCTCATGTCCTTAGTTATAACCACGTAATTATCTCTCCAGCACGTGTGTGAAAATGACTGGACTGTCGTAAATTCTGTTTTAGGAATTGTTATCTGGGGCAGCGCTGGTGCTTTGTTAAAGTAGCCTTTTGGGTTTTGCACGTTGGCCCGGCGTCCACTATAAGGGTTATGATAACCATTTTTTAAAAATCTGTGATCCGCTGGACAGTGATGGCACATGCTTTTAATCCCAGCACTCAGGAGGCAGAGGTGGGCTAGGTGGATCTCTGAGTTTGAGGCTGCCTGATCTACAGAGTGAATTCCAGGCCACCCAGAACTACACAGAGAAACCTGGTCTTGAAAAACAAAACACAAAACAAAGCAAAAATAATAATCATAATAATCATAATCATAATAATAATACTAATCATGCTCCTGAGAGGATCAGTGACAGCAGCAGTGATGGAAGGGCTTGTTCCAGCCGGGAGCCCACGGCCAGTCCCCGGGGTGCACGGGAAAGTAGCAGAGAAGCGACTCCACACTAGTGACGTGCCACATACACACACACAGTAGTAATTTTCTAAAAATTCAACGTTTCTGAAATCCTGGGGTCTTAGGAATTTATATTTATTAGATTTGATACAGTGAGACTATGAAAAGCAGATCGTTTTTAATTCTAGGAACTCAGTGGGATATTTCTGACATTTAATGCAGTGACCTTCCAATGTGGAAGCCTTTCTGAGATGTGGGTGTTTAAATGTAACATTTTACTCTTGTTGGCAGTGTTTTAAGATCTAGTGGTGCCTAGAGTGGGCAGTTTAGGCACTGAACATTTCCATCATCTTAGAAAATTCTGTTAGATGTTGCTGCTCTAGACACTTCAAGAATTTGACTGTTACTTTCTCTTTCTAGGAAACGAGACACCATGCAGAATATTGTACAGATTTTGGAGTCAGTACAGTTGAAATGGGAACTGTTTCAGAGTTGGACAGACTTTTCAAGGCTCCATCTTTCCAATAAATTGGCCATTTTTGGAATTGGCTATAACACCCGCTGGAAAGAGGATATCCGTTACCATTACGCTGAGATCAGTTCCCAGGTGCCCCTTGGTAAGCGTCTTCGGGAGTACTTCAACTCCGAGAAGCCTGAGGGACGAATAATCATGACTCGAGTGCAGAAAATGAACTGGAAGAATGTTTACTACAAGTTCCTAGAGATCACTATTAGTGAAGCCAGGTGCCTGGAGCTGCACATGGAAATCGACTGGATACCCATTGCCCACTCCAAGCCAACGGGTGGGAATGTTGTTCAGTATTTACTGCCAGGAGGGATTCCGAAAAGTCCAGGTCTTTATGCCATTGGCTACGAAGAATGTGTTGAGAGGCCCCTCACCCCAGATGTAGAGCGCCAGGCCCTGGACCCAGGAAAAGAAGGCCGGGTTGGCCTGGAAACCCTCTCAGCACAAGCCTCGTTGCACGTGGAAATAGAACCCACCCGGATCATCTACTGCTACCTCGGAATTGCTGAGGTCAGGACTCTGCAACAGTGCTTGTTTTTACATTTCCAAGCAAATACCAAAACCTTCAGTAAGGAGTGGGTTGGTATTAATGGATTTTTGTCTCAGAACTGTATTGTGGATCCTGGAATTTCCCCCAAATCCATCTATATCAAATTTGTAGAAGTAGAGAGGGATTTTCTTTCTGCCGGCTCATTAGTTGAGTGTCTGGAAAAAGCCATCGGATATCCCTTAAAATTTAACAACTGAGTATCATCCTTCATAAGGATTTGGGCGTGTGCATTCTTCTCCATCCTTCCTGTTCCCCAGACTACCCCCAGTCCAAATGCTGCCCTCAGCCTCTCCGTGGGAATTCTGTCCACGATGAGACCAATGTGCAACCTCTCAAGCAGCATAGCAGACACTGGGCAGAAAGGCAGACCTCGCCTGAAATGCTCATTTCGAGCAAGCAGGTCTTGCATGGTGGGTCAGTTCTTTTTTAAAAAAAGAAAACATTGATTTTTAAATGGATTTTAGAGCCCTGAAATGAACAAATGTAGGTACATTCCATATTGGACAAAACTTATACTTTGAGTTTCATATGAAATTGAAAACTGTATTTTTTTCACGATGTTTCATTTTTACACATCTCTATAAGTATTATTTACAAGCTTGAATAAATAAGCAATAGATAATGACAAGTACATCTTGAATCACAGTGAATAAGGCTGTTTTTCAATATTACCTTTAGCTACTATTGTATATAATTTAGAGTTTCATCTTTTTCACCAACCAAGTGTTTTGCTATTTCCAATCAGTGTTGCCTGCAAAGACTTTTGTTTATGTGATGTACAATTTTTATGGTTGTGTTACCATTTAAATTAAAAAAAAAATTAAAGGAATTCCTGACCTTTTGGGTTGCTAGTTGAGCTTTCTGTACCAGAGTGTGGCTGCATTGATTGTGGGGCTCATGTCCAGCTTCGATGGAAGAGTGAAGAAGCCGAGGCTGGGCTCTGTCCAGCGCTAGTGCTCATCTAGAATGCTCAGGGCCCTAGGTTCAGTCCCCAGTACTGGAAAGAAAAGAATGGCCATACCAAACAGAGCATGCTGTTCCTCTATGTGTGAACAATGACCATAGTCCTTGTCGAGAGTTCCAGAGGGCATTCGACACCACAGTGTGTCTGTCCCTAGAAAACGACTGCGGGGATCTGCTTCTGACTTTGGGAGTACACATGGGCAGGGCGCTTTGACTCCTCGCCTTTCACTCAGTAACTGGAGTGAGTCTCCTAAGTACTGAGAGGACAGACGTGATGCCAACCTGGTGTGTCTAAAAAGAGAAAGAGAAGAGCCAATAGAAACACAATACTAATGCCTTTGAAAAGCAATCCACGAGAGGAGAAACTGGAAGGTGTCGGTCCAGTAGATAACGACTCTTGCACAGTCCTTTTCCGAGATTCCAGTGGGTCAGGCTCCACTCCACCTGGATGCTAGCACACTTGGCTAAGAATAGTCTCCAGTAGTCAAGGGTCACTTGGTCTTGTGACAGGAACTTGCTAGTTTGGCATTTGTCTTTAATGGTTCCTCAGCATCTCTCAGGTGTTCTGCTTTAAGAGGACAGCAAATTCAGATGAGAACTCTTAAGTCCCTGATTTTGTATACTGTTGAAAGTAAGATCACAGCCAGAAAGGAGGTGGTTAGTCCCAGCACCTGGGAGGCAGAGGCAGACAGATTTTTTTTAAATTATTTTATTGGTGTTTTAACCTGTATGTATATCTGTGTGAGGGTGCTGGATGTTGGAGTTGCAGACAGTTGTAAGCTGCCATATGGGTGCTGGGAATGGAACCGGAACCCCCGTCCTCTAGAAGAGCAGTCAGTGCTTTTAACCGCTGAGCCATCTCTCCAGCCCCAGGCAGACAGATTTCTAAGTTTGAGGACAGCCTGGTCTACAGAGTGAGTTCCAGGACAGCCAGGGCTACACAGAGAAACCTTGTCTCAAAAACTAGAAGTAAAATAAAAATTGCTTATGTAAACCCACAAAATTAAGTCACATTGGTGATTTACCCCTTCTTATTTTAATATCATTTGGCCAATTCATGCGTATATGTTTTTCTAGTGATAGAGCATTTTTAACCACTGGGATGGTTTATATTATTTGAGTCTGGGTTTATGGAGTTACCTTTTTTCTGATGTAAGCTGCTAAGAATAGGTGCCACTTGGAGAGTATAAATATCCCAAGACTGTCGGTGCAGCCCCTGCTCAGTGTGTTCTGTGTGTGTGTGTGTGTGTGTGTGTGTGTGTGTGTGCGCGCGCGCGCGCGTAGGGGCCTTGGAAGAGTCTTGTAAGTTTAACCTTTGGTGCTAAGGCTAAGGTGTATTGATGATCGGACAGCAGCAATCTCGTAATTAACATTGGCAAACTGGAGGAACAAACATTACCAGGAATATTAAATGGCCCCTCCAATACAGCCACTGACCAATCGAGAACTAACATTAATACTGAATTTTTCTATATCCCTTCCTTGGCTAGTAGTTACTAGGTGGCGCAGAATATTTTAGGAACATTTGGTGAGGACTTTACCTGCATACTGCATAGTGTTACTGGGAGTGTGGCATTGTTAGACTCCTGCCATCAGGATGAGGGCAAAGATGAGACCAAGCCTGGGTTTCTGTTTGGCTTGAAATGGTTTGAAGGTCAGGGAAGAGGACAAAACTGAGTGTTGGGAAATGGAGGCTTGTCAGGACCATGACTTGCTGATAGGAGTATCCTATCTGACCAGAGCAGTCTAGAAAAGGTACCAGGCTGTCTGGTAACTGGGCATTACCTAAAACAAGCGACTACAGTTAAGGCCATAAGTATGCTTTTTATCTGATCCAGGAGTGATGGAGGCCCTTTATTCAAATGTTTTTCAAAGACTTTTAGAATTACTTTTTAAAAAATTTTAACTTTCTTTACATGCATGAGCATTTTGCTTGCGTGTATGTGTTTGTGCCACACGTGTGCTTGGAGGTCAGAATAGAACATCAGATCTCCTAGTTTTGGAGTACTGGATGGTTGTAAACCATGCGGATGCTGGGAACTGAAACCCTTGTCCTCTGCCCAGTCTGTCTATCCAAGCCCAGATTATAAATTCTTCGGAAGGTCCGAGAAGTATGGTTGAGAGAAACCTATGAAGTTGTGAACTAGGCTTGCACACATCCAATGTTTATGTAAGCAGTTCTTAGTACAGGTGTGTGTTGATAGAGAATTTTTACGCCACAGTGGAGCGTTGTCTACCCTAAAAAGTAAGCCAGAGCTTGTGGTGTGTCATAGAGCTTCCCGGCTCACGTACTGACTTCCTCAGGCTCAGGTGAGGTTGGAATAGGAGACAGGAAAATTCCTTCTGGTAAAAGCCTGGGAAGACTGCGTCTGTGTCACATGGAGACAGTCACTCCTGTCATCCTTGTGGCCGTCCTGTACCTAAGGTAAGCTTTTTGGGAAGCAGCTTCTGAACCACAATGGGCACCTGAGTCATCAGATGCCTCCGTGTCTGGGCTAGATCCAGGGCTTTGTACCCCCTTTTCCTGGGAGGAGCTATTTGGAATGACAGTCCTGGTCCAGAAACGAATGAGGACTTTTTACAAGAGGGGCTTAATGGGGCAGGAGAGATGGCTCCCAGGCTAAGAGCACTCCCTGCTCTTCAGAGCGTGCTGATTTGACTCTGAACACTCAGATGGCCGTTCGAAACAGACTACCGCTCCAGTTCCAGGGCCTTCAATACCCTCTTCGGGCCTCTATAGGCGCCGGACACGTCGTACACAGACATCTCCAGGCAAAATGCCCATTTTTAAAAGTGCTTATAATATTCTGAAATCTAGAACAATCTGAATTTGATAGACTAGGATAGAGACTAGCACCACCTCTTTGACAAACCCAGTTTGAAGGTCTCTGCACTTGACTGCGCTGCCAAGAGGTAGATTCCAGAGATGTCAGGAGCAGTCTAGTGTTTGCGCAGGCATTTCGTAGAGCCACTGCATGACGGGTATTTGAAGAGGAGCCAGGCTGGCAGCACTGGCGAGAAGTCGCTGGGGCCTCTACAGGTGGAGAAAGTCATTACGCAATGCTGGAGCGGGTGCAGTGTGTGCTGCTGAGGGGGCCCGGCTGCCTCTGTTCCCTCCGAACAGGCTATGCCAGGCATCCCCGGTTATACGTAACCTTTGTTCAGTGGCGAAGCTCAGCCTAATAATTTGGAGCATCTTTTTCCGTGTTTCTTAGCTGTTGGGCAAAGGCAAGCACCGCTGAGTTCCCTGCTGAAGCAGCCTAGGCCATCAGAGGGCGCAGAGGTGCCTCCACCGAATGGCGTGGGAGGGGTATGGGGTTGAAATTAAATTCGCAGAGGAAAGATCTAGTCCTGGGAATTAAAGGATCAGAGCCGGCCTAAGCCGTTCACTGCAAGGGATGGTCAGCAGTGAAGACACCAGTGGCTAGACAGAAGAAAAGGAAATTTACATCCGGTCCCTCCTGCAGCTGTCCCTCCTCCCCAGTCCGCATTAAGGATGAGGAGCTGGGGACAGTCGCCTCAGTTTCCTGCTCAGTTTCCTTGTACCAGTCTTCCCTGTTTGCAGCAATAGGCAAAAGGCCGCGACTCCCTCGGGCCTCAGTTTCTGGAAGTTCTGGAGAACCGGCCCCTCTCTAGCCCTAGGAGAAGTAAGGCCTGTGGTGTCAGCTATCTTAGACTTCCTCGCCTGGAGCCTCGAGCCTGAGCCAGGCTGAGAGGGAGCTGGACGAAAGTTCGAATCCCCACCTCGTCAGCTGCGCCTGGCCCATCTGACCTCGCACTCCACACACAGCAAGGGCCCCTTCTTCCTCTGTGAAGGTCGCTCTGCGATGCGGCACCAGCATCCCGGGCTTGGAGCGGGCCATTCTGGCCACAGCTGCTGGGCTTTTAGTGTCGGGTGAGGGTGGCTCCTAGACTTGGTTTAGTCTCCCATTCCTTTTATGTCACCTCAATGCCCAACGCCTGCGCAGGAGGTGTACATGACTCCTCGGGCTGGTTCACGGGGTACCACGACCTCGCCAACCCCAGCACGAAGAATAAACGGACAGAGGCAGCGGATCCGGCCATCCGAGCTCGGGCAGAGCTCTCCTCCCCCGCTGCGAGTCACTAGCGCCGCGCCCTGCAGGACGGTGACCTCTCCACCCCTTTGAATGCCCCGCCCACTGTCCAGTTGGTCCCCACCCCACCTCTCCATCCGCACACCCGCAGACTTGGGTTGGAGCCACACTTGTCTGTAGCCTGGTTCCTGTGCACATTCGAGTTGCCGCCGCTTACCACAGCACCTGTAGACAGTGTGTGCCCCAACTGTTCTGAGTACTCCGGGCCAAGAAGGGCCATGATTATTCCGGCTGGAATCCCCGAGCCCAACTTGCTGCGGGTTTTGTTCCTGGGACTGAGTACCCTCGGTGAGTCAAACCTCGGGCCTGGAGGGTCTTTGATCAGATAGATCCCACCCTAGATCCTAGGGAGGACTTTGGGAGTGGTTGTGAGGCGACTTTTGCTTGACATTCTTGTCTTTCTTCATCGCCCTCCACTTCAGGGTGTCCATGGTTGGTGCTATGCTTTCTCCCTTCTATGGCCAGAACAGCTCCCAGCTTTGCTGTGGGGTGCGGTGTTGGGAGGGGATGGAGGCATCTCCAGGCAAGACCTCTGGGATGAGTTGGGGCAGCTATTCCCGTGTCCTCGCCACCCCCACTCATCTCAGCTGGATAAGCTGAGGCACCAGATGAAACGGTGACTAAAGAGCTTAAGGACTTAATTCCACTCCCATTCTAGCTGATATGAAAGATCCCTGGGGGAATGTCTGGTCCTCCGCCTTGACGCAAGTACTTCAAGTCAGTACTTTACGTCACAGCGTTTCCCCCACCACATCGCTTTCTTTCCCTCCTGCTTCCTGCCCTGGAAATCAAAGGAGATGCTCCCAAAGCCTGACCATGAGGTCATTTGGACACAGGAAATTCGGGAAGAGGTCAAAAGCGGAGACTAGTAACGCAGCACATTCTCAGGTCTACCATTATCCTTATCTTTTCTGGATGGATCGGAAGGAACAAGGAAAACAGGGAAAGGGTGCTAAAGTGTCCAAGAGGAAGGAACCCCCTGAAGCCAGAAGTGCTTGGGAGAGCTTCCTGGGACATCTAGCAGTAGTTGACGGTGACCCAGTGCTCTAGCTGGAGAGAAAAGATCCAGTAGGAACCAAGTTCACTGTTAGTTAGTCCCTGGCCTGTTTTGCTATCTGGGTTTGACGTCCTGGGCTTTAACTCCTTTCTCAAGCTAGAGAATGCCAGAGCAAGCAAGACCTGGAAGAATGTGGAGTAAAATTCAGTCACATCGGAGGGGATCCCTTTGTTCCTGCCCACAGCCTGTCAGCCTGTGTGCCAGTGGTGTTGAGGGCCTGGGATCTTAAGGACCCCAGATCCACGAGTCTCATGAATTTCCACCCTCCCTAGCCGTCCAAAGCTTAGAGAATTTCCTGCTCCTTCAGCTTCTCCGCTCTACTTTTGCATCTACAACCTCAGGTTCTGTTTCTTTTCTACATTCTTTCTCAATCTGACTCTTCGGTGTTGGAAGGGGCAGTACCAGTCTCCAAGCAAGGGAAAGAAAAAAAAAATCTATACTGGATGCCTGGGCATCACAGACATCCTCTGCAAGTCAGTCGTGGGCCCCTCCCCCTCCCTTTCAGCATCGAGGCTTAGTTTGTCATATCAAAGACCCAGAGCCTAAGTTGCTATATGATGTCATGGAGGTTGCCCTTCTTGGCCTCTGGAGGGTTAAATGGGCTTGCCGCTCCTAGGGAAGGCACAAGGCAACAAGGCCCTCCTGCTCCAACTGCTCCTTCGTGGCTCATAGCTGCCCCTGGAGCGTGAGAAGCCCACAAGGGGAGTTTCTCAGAGAAAGAGGGACACTAAAAATAGTCGCCCTGGGGAGCAGGGCCCATTCGCTCTGCTCAGGCCCTTCGCCAGTTCTCTCACTCTGGTCTCAGACTGGGCCAAATGATGCTATTCTTGAGCTGATCCAGAGTCCATCACTGGAACCCAGTAACTCCCCATTTTCCTCCATGTGGCACCCAGTTACCAAAAGGTCTGACCAATTAGGGGTCTTCCGTTCCAAGTGACGCCAGAGCAGAGGGCTGGGAAATCTCAGGACCTCTTGCACGCCTAGTTTCCCACTGAAGGAATAAGTGTGTCCATCGCTGCATCTCACTCCCGCTCCCCCACCGCCCCCCACTTTGCAAACTGCAAATGAAAAAACCTAGAGTAGGCAGATAGTGCACCCTTGGCGAGCCAAACTCGAGTCCATCTGGGCACAGACCATTTCCCCTTGTAACTGGCCTTACAGCGAGTGTTTCTGAAAAGGCTAGGAAGAGCGACCGCCCAGGAGTCTCCAGGTGCGCCAGCAGGCAAAGTCTCTGGGGGAAGTGGAGCTTCTCAAGGCGGGGTTGTTTTCGCCGGCAGAGCCTCCGGTCTAGCGGCCCCGGCTTCATTGTCTTCTGCCTTATCGGCGGGCGCAAGTTTCCTGCTCCTACCGCGGGGACCCGCCAGGAAATGTAAGGGGTGGGGGATGCCACGAAGGACAAGGAATAGGGGTGGGGTCCTGGGTTAAGACGAGGCCGGGAAGCGATGGGGGAGGCGCTCATCCTGGCTCGGTGGGTTCGGAGTCTCCCGAGCCTTCCGCCAGGCTCTGCCTGCACAGTCGGTGTGAGGCTTCTGAGCAATTGCCGCCCACTCAGCTTCTCCAAGGTGGCAGCTAGTTACGAGTGCCGACGAGTGTTCTGATCCCGGGAGAGCAGGGCCCGGGACCAGAGCCGTTCGAGTCCCCATGCTCGGTTCTGTACTCATTCAAAGTTATTTTTCCAAAACCTTTAACACTGCACACCCTCTCGCCCCTCCGAAGAGCAAAAAGCAAGTGTTCTTGGCATTGGAGTGCCATCAGGGTTCCCCTAACTGAAACCGACACCCCTGTTCACCCGGACGCAGGATGCACGCACAGGGAGTTTTGTACTTGTGAGAAGATTGTCCTCACATCCCTCTCTGAAATTCCCTGCAACCCAGTGGCACTTGCTTTGATAGCCAAAAGTCTTCTCGAGGATTTGGCTGGGTCTCAGTAGTGCGTTTTCCTAGCATAGCAGACTCCATGGAACTGAGCGGAGGCCTGGGATTCCCCTAGTCACCGACAGGCACGGGAGCTGGGAAGGACAGAACTCTTGCTCGCCATCGGTGGTTCAGAAGGAACCGCGGGGTTAATGAGTAACTGCTCAATCCCTCGCCTGCACTCCCCCCCCCCCCATCTGCCTATGGAGTCTGGATGACCTAGACCAGCACCTCCATTCTCCCTTGCTTTTCACCAAGGAGATTGGAGGAGCAAGTATGTAACGTGGAGTGTGAATGAAAAGTAGGTCTGCCTTCCCTTCTGGAATCGCTCCTCCCCAACATGGAATCTGCTAAAATTCTGTACCTCTGGATTAGAATGAAGACAGAAATGTGGTCTCATTCCCACTCTAGACGCAATACTTCGGAGTGAAGAGGAGCAGGACCTTGGGAAACAGGTCTCCGGATATTCCTCCAGGCTTTGTTCTTCCTCGAGGGATATTACTCCCCGCCCCCCTCCTTCCCCGTCAAGCGACTGACGTTGGTCAGGACCTTAGGGCTGACCAGGGAGCTAGCCCTGGGAGCTCACACCTCCTTGCTCTGATTTCAGCTTCCTTCTCACTGGCTCAGCTAGAGCTGCACGTGCCCGCCGGCCTCAACAAATTGGAGGCAGTAGAGGGAGAGGACGTGGTGCTCCCCGCCTGGTACACGACGACGCCAGAGCAGTCTTCGTCCCATCCTTTTGAGGAGCCCCTCCTGATGTGGTTCTTGAAACAAGAAGGAAAGGAGCTAAACCAGGTGAGGGGGAAATCTTAGTCAATGACAACCTAGGGATGTAGGGATGAGATGTTGGAGAATGAGGGCGGAAGCCAAAGGTATAGGGAAATAGGGAAGAGCAAGCGACCTCACAGTGTTAGTGTTGGTTCTCATTGTGAAATCCAGCACATTAAGCCTGGTTAAAGCACAGAGGCAGGCACGCATGCGTGCGTGCGTGCGGGGTTGGGGGTGGGGGCGCTAGAAGTATTGAGGAAACGTAGGGTGAGTGAAACTTAACTGTTTTCCTTTTAGAGACTCGGTCTCACCCAGTAGATTGAGCTAGCCTCACAGACACCTCCTGCCTCTGCCTCCCAAACGCTGAGGTTAAAGGAGGGGGCATCGTGGCCTGCATCATCAATTTTAAAAGTTCCACATGCTGTGTGTTAACATTTTTGGGCTTGAGATGTTGTCAAGTACAGGCCATATCTCTTCCTGGATCCACTTGCCTTCCACACATCCCCTCCCCTTTCCCCCCAAATCATCACCATCATCATCACCATCATCATCATCGTCGTCGTCATCATCATCAAGTTTGTCTATGTGCGGGGTTTGTATGTGCCACAGTGCTAGTACGGAGGTCAGAGAGCAACCTTCAGGAACCAGTTCTTTCCTTCTATCTTTGTGTGAGTTCCAGGGATTGAACTCAGACCATTGGGCTCGGTGGCAAATGCTTTTATCCAGTGAGACATCTTGCCAACCCCAAGCCCCCAAACTCTTTATATCTATGGAAGACAGTATGGCCTCCTTCCACCATTTGGTATCTCTGTTCATCCACTGCACAGGACTGGCACTCAGTGGCTCTTTTATCTAGTCGCTGATGCCAGATTCTTGCTACTTGCAGGGATTCCTTGCATGGTCTTGGAAAATGTATTCAGGAAAGTAATTTGATCTTGCTATCTTGTCTTTTGTTTGTTTGTTTGTTTGTTTGTTGTTTGTTTGTTTGGTTGGTTGGTTTTTGACTCAAGTTCTCTCTATAGCTCTGGCTATCCTGGAACTCACCAAGTTGACCAGGCTAACTTTGAACTCCTAGAGATCCTCTGCTTCTGCCTTCCCAAGCATCAAACGTCAACCTTGGCATCATCCTTCAGGCACTATCTACCTTGTTTTTGAGAAAGGGCCTCACACTAGCATTGGAGCGCACCCATTGGACAAGTCCCAGAGACCACTTTTTGTGACTTTCCAGATTCAGGGTTATAAGCGCTTCACTGTGCTGGGATTTTTTGGTTGTTTGCTTTGATTTTAAAGATCTTCATGGCTGTAAGACAGGCACATCAGAAACTGAGCTATCCCTCCGAGCCATACCTTTCTTCCTCCCTCTCACCCTAAAGCACATAGCCCTGGCTGTCTTGGAACTCACTCACCCTGTAGACCAGGCTGTCCCTCAAACTCAGAGATCCTCCTGCCTCTGCCTCCTGAGTGCTGGGATGAAAGGCATGCATCACCTCCACCTGGACAGCCATAACTTTTAAAATTAAGAAATAAAAATCTTTTCTCCTTTTTTTAAAAAGATGTGTGCTCCAATGGTAGAACTTTCACGTCTTACAATCTACAATCTAAATTTCTTTCATACACACGTCCTCTTGCATTGAATGCCCCTTCTTCTCCCACTGTGGTATTCACCAAAAAAGCCACCATACAAGCGAAAGAGATGGTCTGTACATGGGAAAGGAAAACTGCCATGTATTGTGAGAGGGTGGGTGGGAAGATGGGTAAAAGGAAGTGGTTCACGTGAGGAGGCCGTGAGGAAGTCCATTTTGGAGGAGGGACACAGGCTGAGCCAGATGTCCTGTCCTTACTAGGTGTTTTCCTATATCAATGGGGATGTGTTCAGTAAACCTCGAGTATCCCTTGTCCATTCTATCACCACGCGGAATGTGTCCCTGAGGCTGGAGGCCCTTCAGGAGGAAGACTCTGGAACCTACCAGTGTTCTATCAATGTGAAAGATGGTGGAAGCACAGGCATGGGTCACAGCAGCAAAAGCATAGAGCTCAAAGTGCTGGGTGAGTAAGGAGGGCATATCTCTGGGTCCCTTCCCACTCCAGCACAAGGGAGGTCAGAAAGGTCTCCCTCTCAAGTGGCTGAGTATAAGACCCGGGAATGAAATGTGGAATTACAAGATTGCTGAAGGGGAACCTGGGGGTCCTTAAGGTAAGGGTTGTAACCTATCTTCCCTTCTCTAGTTCCTCCAGCTCCTCCATCCTGTAGTTTCCAGGGTGCACCCTATGTGGGGACCAATGTGACCCTGAACTGCAAGTCCCCAAGGAGTAAGCCTACTGCACAGTATCAATGGGAGAAGTTGGCCCCATCTGCCCAGGTCTTCTTTGGACCAACCTTAGGTAAGGAGGTAAGGGGATTTCTAGAGGTCACTGACATAGTGACTACAGATGGGGGAGGACGAGAGGCCTCTCGCAGACTGGGGTGACAAGGTAGGCATTGCAGAAAAGGACAGGAGGTGTGGGAAGGGGTGGAAAAGATGTCATATTAAGTGTAGGTGCTATGCGCAACGCTTCCAAGAACTTTCGCACATAGTGGTCCTGAGGTCTGGAGCTAAACTGCTTGCTGCTTCAAATTCCAGTCCTGCCACTCAATAACTTTGTGACTATACTCCCATTCCCTTATTTGTAAAATGAGATTTATACACACCAGCTATAAAAAATGTTTGGGGGAATTTGTGTGTGTGTGTGTGTGTGTGTGTGTGTGTGTGTGTGTGAGAGAGAGAGAGAGAGAGAGAGAGAGAGAGAGAGAGAGAGATATGCTGGCAATTGAACTCATGACCTTGTACATAAAAGGCAGGCACTCGAATAGTGAGTCACACCCCAAGCTTCTTAAGTTTTTTTAGAGTCTTGCTATGTAGCTAAGGTTGGCCTCAAACTAATGACCTTTCTGCCTTAGCCTCCTGAGTGCTGGGATTACACTACTATGCTCAGCAACTGGAATATTTTAAGTATAAGTATTAGATAACTTCAGAAGATCATTACTAATTGCTGAGGCTTTGCAGTAGTATTGTGATTGTATAAAATAACAGGGTTTCTTTTGAGACAGAGGCCCACTATGTAGATCTCTGGCTGCCCTAGAACTCGCTATGTAGACCAGACTGACCTTAAACTCCCAGAGATCTGCCTCCCTCTGCCTCCAAAGTGCTGACATTAAAGCTAAACATAACCACACCTAGCTTAATCGATATTGTTTTTGAAGATATATTTTGGAGTATTATTTTAAATAAGTTATTTATTACCATTATTATTGTGAATGATGGGTGTGTGAGTGTGTGTGCTATGGCACACGATAGAAGACAACTTTGTGGAGTTGATTCTCTCTTTTCACTTTTGGGTGAGTTTCAGGGACTGAATTTAGATGGCTAGGCTTGTGTGGCAAGTGTTTTTACTCACCGAACCATCTCATTGGCCCCCAAATATTACTTCAAAATGTCAGTGGGAGAAGAGGAAGAAATAACATAAGTAAAGCAAAGTGTTAATTACTGGGTGTAGGTGTGGGTATAAATATTTTCTTTTTTCCCCTTTTCTACTTTTCACTGAACCTATTTATTTTTGTTTTATTGGTGTATGGATGGAGCCCAGGGTCTTTGACACTCCAAGCATCAATTTTACTACTGAATTAAACCCCTGAGGCCCGTTTGACTTTTCTCCTCAAATAGAAATTGAGTGTGTATGCTTGAGCACCCATGTGAAGGCCACTGTCACTTGGTATCACTCTTAGGGGCTATCTGCCCTAGGGTTTGACACAGGGTCTCTCATTGGGATTTTTTTTTTACTGATTTGTCTAAGACGTCTGGCCAGCACTTTGCTGAACTATTCCCCTAGCCCCACATTTGAGCATTTAGTAAGCATATAATAATTCAGAAAGGGCTCCGTGAATAGGTATTTTTTGTTTGATAAACTAGTATAGGTAAAGACCTCAGGCTGGACTTCAGCACAGTCAATAGTCAAATGATCAGAATGGTTAGTCTATACAGTCTTCTTAGCCCCACCAGGTAAGGAGCATTCACAGAAGAAGAAGTGGGGACCCACAAGGCTCACATAGGGTGTTTGTGATCTCAACATTTCTAGTTCCTAATTAAATGTTTTTTTTTTTCTGCCCCCTTTCTCCCTTCACATTTGTTGCCTTTCCGAAACAAATGTCGAAACCATGCTTTGGGTTTCTGTGTGGCACTTCCTATTAAGATATCAGTCGGAAGTACCTAGTATAGAAATGGAGCAGGGGTTGAGTTAGTCTGTGTGCAGAGCCCAGAGTGTTGCCACATTCTTCAGACTCATAAGGCCATGGATAAGCAGCGACTTTCAGAGACTCAAAGAGGGCATTCCAGAAGTAGGGCACGGTGTATATGCTTTCTTAATGGAAACGTTGGCCCTTGGACTGATAGCTAAATTGTGTCCATAGATGCCGTCCGTGGATCCTTAAAGCTCACCAACATTTCCACTTCCATGTCCGGAGTCTATGTCTGCAAGGCCCAAAACAGAGTGGGCTTTTCCAAGTGCAACGTGACCCTGGAAGTGATGACAGGTCAGTGAGGGGTAAGTGTGGTGAAGAAGTGTGGTCAGTGGGTGGCTTTGCAGGAAAAGAAGAAGCCTGTCTGCTGAGGCTTCTCACTGAACCATGACTGGGCATTGAACACGGTCAAAGCCCGGTCAACATTTGGTCAGTGTCTGGCCATTTTCTACCCCTAACAGAGAAAAGGGCGAACGTAATGGTGATAGTTGAGTAGTGGAGCACGAGTGGACAAGGGATGGAAAAGTGTCCCTCCCCCTGACACTAAGGATTTTTCAGGGTCTAAGGCTGCTGTGGTTGTCGGAGCTGTTGTGGGCACTCTGGTTGGGTTGGTGCTGCTGGCTGGACTGGTCTTGTTGTACCAACACCGGACCAAGACCCTGGAGGAGCTGGCCAATGACATCAAGTAGGTGTCCCTGACCTTTGAGGAAGTGGGAACTCTTCTGACTTTTCTCTGGAGCCTGGGATTCAGGCCTCTGCCAATTTTAATGAAAAGATGAACGGGAACCATAGCAACATTCTTTTTTTTTGTTTTGTTTTGTTTTTTGTTTTTTGTTTTTCGAGACAGGGTTTCTCTGTGGCTTTGGAGCCTGTCCTGGCACTAGCTCTGTAGACCAGGCTGGTCTCGAACTCACAGAGATCTGCCTGCCTCTGCCTCCCTAGTGCTGGGATTAAAGGTGTGCGCCACCATCGCCCAGCCCATAGCAACATTCTTGAGAGAAGATTTAAGGGAAGAGAAAACGGGAATTGGTGTATGTGTGTGGAGGGGCAGAAAGACAGACAGGTAGGAACTTTCCCCTTTCTCCTTTCGGCTTCTGATGTGTTGCTTCTTTGATGATCAGGGAAGATGCCATTGCTCCTCGGACCTTGCCTTGGACCAAAGGCTCAGACACCATCTCCAAGAACGGAACACTTTCCTCCGTCTCCTCAGCACGGGCTCTCCGGCCACCCAAGACTGCTCCTCCAAGACCTGGCACATTTACCCCCACACCTAGCATCTCTAGCCAGGCCCTATCCTCACCAAGACTGCCAAGGACAGATGGACCCCCACCTCAGGCAGTATCCCTGAGCCCAGGTGGGGTTTCTTCTTCTGCCCTGAGCCGCATGGGTGCCGTACCTGTCATGGTGCCTGCTCAGAGTCAGGCTGG
The DNA here is from genome assembly GCF_014885135.2 of Alexandromys fortis. Lineage (NCBI taxonomy): Eukaryota > Metazoa > Chordata > Mammalia > Rodentia > Cricetidae > Alexandromys > Alexandromys fortis. The sequence continues at coordinate 930,106 of NW_026068124.1, forward strand.
GTCTCTCGTGTGATGGTCCAGGCCCCATTGACTAAATCTGACATCTCACCTTCCTGTGACACAGAGGACTGAATCTTGGGGGGACAACCACACTCTAGACCTCCAGTCCTCTGCCCCTACCTCCCTTTTATTGTTGGAAAACTGGGCATCAGTAAGATCAAAGTCTGGGTCAAATGAGAAACAAAGGAAATGGGCCCGAGGTGGGGGGTGGGCTCCACCTCTTCCCTGCGAAGCCAGATGAATGTTGCTGAGACTGGCCACCCTCCAAGGGCCCTGGAGGAGACTGCCAGTCAGTGAGGCCCCTGGCTCTGTGGTCTGTAAAGACACCCTGTCGAATGCTGTCCTTTGCTTCCCACTCCAGCTCCCTGTATTAATATAACCTGTCCTGCTGGCTTGGCTGGGTTTTGTTGGAGCAGGGGGATAGGGAAGGCGATTTAAAAACTAACTTGAACTCAGTGTTTTTGTTTTTATTTTGCAAATTTCAATAAAGATACTTGGCATTTTCATGGACTAGTAATCAAATCACTTTTGCTAACTAGGGCTTCACAGAACCTGAGTTGTGGGAGGCTATGCAGTAGATCTTAACCTATTCAGGCTGTGCGTCCAGAAGACTTTATACGACCGCGGGGCTTATTGACTTTTAGATTTTTTTTAGAGTTTGTAGAAGGGCCATTCACTGTTGTATGGAAAGGGAAGGTGCCAAAAGCCCGAGGTTGAGTAGCCCCTAACCTAACCTGAGCAACCGGAGGTTGGGGGGGTGGAGAGGTGGGAGGAAGATGAAGAACCAGGGCACTTGTTGCTGGTGCCCTGGGCACTGCATTGCTTTGCTCTTTGTCTCCAGGGCTGAGGAGAGGAGCCTCACCTGCATTCTCTTTCCCATTCCTCTGCATCTGTAAACAAACACAACTTCCTACTCTTTGGGTAGCTATCCCCTTTGCTAGTTGAGGAAAGACTTAAGATGTGGTGCAGTGGGGGATCTTCAGACCTCAGTTTCTCTGTCCTTAGTGGCTCTCAGATGGAGATGTGGGTGTCGCTTCCCTGAAGAGACTCTTACTTACCCTTGTCGGTGGTGGGAAGGAGATCTCTGAAGAGTCCAGGACCCCCTTAGCTCCCAGGAATGCAAGCTTGCTGACTACGGCCCCCAAGGTGACACCTTCAGTCAGTGGGTATCAGAATGCCTTCTCTCCTGCCAAACACACTTTCCTAGCAGAGTTCCGGTTATAAATCCTTGTCTTTAGCGTGCACTACCCAAGCCCCGCTCCTTCTCCAGAGCCTGGAAGCTTCAGAAATTAGGGGGAAATTAGGGCGGAAGAAGGATCCCAGAATCGGGCCTGGTGGAGGGAGGAGCGTTTCCCTTACTTGGGGATGCCCGCCTCTGCCCTTGTTTGCTCTGAGATAGCCAGTCTCTCTCCTGCCCAGCACAAGGCGCTGCCCTTGGGCTTTCCTATACTCTTCCGTCCACCGACTAACAGACGACAGGACCAGGAGACAGTCGTGACCATGGCCTGGGCCCTGGTGGGGGCTTTCCTCTGCGGATCCTTGCTGGGCTTCGTGTGCCTGAGCGGTGAGGAGAGGCTGGGAGGGCTGAACCTAAGCAAGAGCGAGCTGGGGGCAGGGCGGGGCTTACCTGGCCAGCTCCTTCCATTAGGCCAGGAGCCATTGTGCCAGGTTGGGAAGGGGCCACTGAAAGCAGGGAGGAAGGAGCAGGGAGGCAAGCTGGCCGGCTAATGAATTCAGCCTCTCTCACCATCTAAGGATTTACCACCGCAGGGCCTTTTCTTGTTTCCTTTTCTGTCAATACATCCTCATACCTGGCCCAGTCTTGGACCTTTTACACACAAAAACCGGGTTGGGTCGTGGGCTCCTCCCTCCCGGAAACCTCAAGTTTCAGGAGACAAGGGGTTGAATTGAAGGAGGTGTTGCACTGTGGCAAGGGAAGCCCCAGAATCTAAACAATCACGGTAGTGTTGGAAGGACCCTCCAGATCGGTGGGATTGGATTCCTCAGTCCCAGGGCTAGCCGTGGAGGTGACCGTGCCCACTGAGCCACTGAGCATGCCCAAGGGCAAGACAGCAGAGCTGAGCTGCAGGTACAGCACGTCCGTGGGGAACAACTTCGCTTTGGAGTGGAGCTTTGTCCAGCCTGGGAAACCCATCTCTGCATCTCTTCCTGTGAGTCAGGGCAGCTGTGCCTGCTGGGGTTGGCCAGGATGAAGGTGGGGAGGGCGTTTACCTCCTGGGGCTTCAGCTACTTTGGCCCTACATTCTCCCTTCCTTTCCACAGCTCCTGAGTTCAATTCCCCTTAGCAAGCATAACCTGTTTCAGTTAACAAATTCACAGAACCCGAGGTGGTGTGGTTGATAGTATAGTATACATAGGGGACATGAACACCTTGGGCTTCTTCTTAGATACTGTACTTCACCAATGACCACCTGTATCCCACCGGCTCTAAAGCAGATCGGGCCAGCCTTCTCCACAACCCCCCCACAGGAGGAGTGGCTACTCTGAAACTGACTGACCTCCGCCCCTCAGACACTGGAACCTACCTCTGCAACGTTAACAACCCCCCAGATTTCTACACCAATGGGTTGGGGTTAATCAACCTTACCGTGCTTGGTAAGGCTCCTACCTTCTAAGTGTGCACTGACCCTGCCCAAACCCCCCCCCCCCACACACACACACACACTCCTGTCCTGATTTGAAGTCCAAGTCCAAGTACACAGTTGCACTGGGAGCCTCCAGAAAAAGTTACCCCTTCCCAAGACTTTTAATCTAGATGGTTATACTTCAACTCCACCCCACAGTATCTCCCTTAGGGCCTAGTATCAATGTGCGGGGGAGGGGAGGAGGAAGAGAGAGGGAAGGAGAGAGAGAGAGAGAGAGAGAGAGAGAGAGAGGAGAAACACAAATAGAAAGAGAGGAAAGCAAAGAGAGAGAAAGAGAACCAATTATGGGGGGGGGCTCAGCCATACTCCACTAGCTCCCCCCATTCATTCAGAAACCTCATATTTGGATTCTGTCGCACCCAATGTCAGTGACAAAGAAGGGAAGGGGCCATTAGAGGAAGAAAGCCTCTATAACTGAGTACCATATTGTGTTCAGAGCTTCCATCTCACCCGAAGTCAGAGCCTGTTCAAAGCTGAGCAAGAAGTTTTGAGAGCAGACAGGGATATTTATATAAAAAAGAGAATACCTAAGATATGGCGTGTGTCCTGTATATTCAAATATCTGAAGGGACTTGATGTGGAGGAGAAACTGTAATTTCTCCATTTATGGGCCCCGGTGGCAAAAACTGTAATTAATCAGCGCCTATTGTATTAACAACGTGCTTGGGCTCAGAATGAGGAAGACCTTTCTAAGACTCAGAATCCCCGGCAGTGGAAATCACTCCCGAGGTATGAACCACGACTTGGCGAAGATGTTCAAACAGAAAATGTTGACCTCATCAGGTCTGGGATGGGAGGATCACTGAGGTTCTGTGAATTTTGCAGTGGCCCCCAGTGAGCCCGTATGCAGCCACAGTGGGCAAACCTCGGTGGGAGGCTCTGTTGCACTGAGATGCACCTCCTCCGAGGGAGCGCCCAAGCCCGTGTACAACTGGGTCCGGCTCGGATCTTCTCCTACACCTCCTCCTGGTAGCATGGTTCAAGGTAAGAGTGCAGGGCATTGGGGAGATGGGGTTGGAGAGCTAAGATGGGGTCTCTAAACTCCACACCCCACACCAGTTCATGACTAAGGCCCTTTGCCCCCTTCCTTGTATTCATGCCTTCCTGTCTGTCTTGCTGCTGCTGCTGCTGCTGCTGCTGCTGCTGCTGCTGCTGCTGCTGCTGCTGCTGCTGCTGCTGCTTGGGAAATACTTCTAAATATCCTGATAGCCTGGAAGAGTAGGGGGCAGGGAACTGTCTTCCAGTTCCTATTTGTCCACTCATTGGGGATTTCTTAAGGGGTCACAAATTGCTTCCAAACCCCCTAGAGGAAGCGAGAGAGTAGCATGGACTGCCTCAAACATTTGATAGGTTTCTTTGGAGAGCCTTAGTTTCCTTTCGTTGGTTCCAGATGTCCTGTTTCATTCTGTAGCTACCATTCCAGGAAAGCCCTTTATCCAGCAAGTTTCCTCCCCTAATTCTCTGCCTTCTGAGGCAGCAGAGTCCAGAAAAGCAGTTGGGTCAGCTTACGGCTATTCGAGAAGATGGATGTTTAGTTATTAAGACTTTTGCTACCATCCAGGATCTGAGCTCATCCAGTAAACACCCCATCTTGCATTTCACCTTCCTGTACACGCAGTTTCTCCTCCTCGGAGAAAGCAGCTGTATGGGGGTGGCAAGGTTGCAGAAGCTGTACTGGCTTTGGACTTCCTCTCTGGGTCTTCTCAAATTACTCCCCTTGAGCCAGGATTCCCTCCAATCAAAGGGGTTAGACCTTTCTTGGTAGATTGTTTTAAGGAAAGAATGCATTGAGCTATCGTAGTGGTAGTATGGCCTCATGTGAGTTGAATGCATGGTAGCTCACTTCCTTCTCATTCTCTAGATGAAGTGTCTGGCCAGCTCATTCTCACCAATCTCTCTCTGACCTCCTCTGGCACTTACCGTTGTGTGGCCAGCAACCAGATGGGCAGTGCCTCCTGCGAGCTGGACCTCTCAGTGACTGGTAGGGGATGCTGTGTAGAGCCTTGTGGGAAAGGTTTGGCTTGGGAAGACTACATGACATTCTGAGAGTGGGCCCAAAACTTTGGCAACTCTGAAGGTCCTGTCTCCCTAGACTCATCTGAAGGCCGAGTGGCCGGGACGCTGATTGGGGTGCTCCTGGGTGTGCTGCTGCTGTCGGTGGCTGCGTTCTGCCTGATCAGGTTCCAGAAAGAGAGGAAGAAGGAGCCCAAGGAGACATACAGGGGTAGTGACCTTCGGTGAGCAGGGAAACCGGCATGGTGCCGAGGGATGTCTTTAGCCTTCAGGCTGATGTCATTGGAAGTAATTAAGGATGGGAGTTGGTGCTCAGCTCTGGCACAGGATGGAGGAATGGGTTCATAACCTAAGATAGGAATAGCTCAGTTTGCAGGACTGCCCTGATGATACAAATATACGTGTGTATGTGATCATACAGGTAAGTGTGCACGTATGTGGCCAGAAGATAAGCTGGCCTTTCTGTTGTGTTAGATAAAGGTTATCTATTGTGTGTTCATGTTGAACCTGTGTGGAGGGGTATATGTGCTCTGTCACCCATGTGGAAGTTAGGGGACAACTTTGCTAGATGGCAAGTGAGCCCCAGGGATCCACCTCTCTCCATCTTTCCAGTTCTGGAATTATAAGCTCGTGCCTGACTTACTTTACAAGGATTTTGGGGTTGAACTTTAAGGTCTCCTGCTTAAAAACGAAACACCTAGCTCACAGAGCCATCTCCTCAGCTCTTGGGACAGCTCTTAAAATGTGGCCCTCACATGGCCTAGAGAAATCCACTAGGAACTTGTTTTAAACACTCAGATTTAGGCCATTTTCTGTGCCTCCTTAGGCAAAGTGTGTATGTCAGGGGAGACAGGGCCTGGACTCTCTTAATTTTAAACAAAGTTCTGGAGATGATTCTCAGGAGAGCAAAGTTTAAATGTTCCTGGGTTAGGGGATGACAGTTGCCTGAAGGATGATGTTTCTAGCCTCGGTATGTCTTTGCTTGTATCCTTCAGGGAGGATGCCACAGCACCTGGGATTTCTGAGCAAGCTTCTAGGAGGGCCGATTTCAGCAAAGGGCTCCTGGAGAAGTCCCCATCCACCAGCATGGTGACGACCAAGTCCAAACTCTCTATGGTTGTCTGACTTCTGATCCCTGAGGGTGGTGAGGGGTAATGTTAATAATTAAAGCCGTTGGATAACATGTTACCTCCTTTACTGGTGTGGTGAATTCCTCTCCTCTCCGTGACCCAACGAGTATTACCAGTAAGGGGAGGAATGGATCTGAAAGTTCAGAAACGATGCTCAAGCAGGAAGTTCGGCTGGGTCAAAAGGATAGGTTTCAACTTAGGTGTCTTTGCACACCTTTCGCCCTTCAAATCCGTTTGTTTCGACTCCCATTAGAGACTTGATGCAAACCCTTCCCCCCCTCACTTCCCATTCCCTCCCGCCTCCCACCCTGCACCCTCTGAACACTTGGACATTCCTCTTTATTGTTCACATTCCAACCCAGAATGGTAACATGCACACGCAGAGATTAAAAACCTTCCAGCCACAACCCCAGGAGCCCAGCGGGGGGGAGGGGCTATCTGGGGGCAGGGCCGCGGAAGACTCCTCCTACCGAGCCTCCAGGCGCAAGGAGGCTTTTGCATAAACAAAGGAGAGCGGAGGGGCTGCTCTCGGGTGCGCTCGGAAGGAAAAGTGGGTGACCGGCAGGTGTGGGATAGGACTTCCCTTCCCATCAGAGCAAGGGGCAAGACACCATGAAAACCCTCTTCCCCTCTTTCCTAGCCCCAGGTTTAAGGAGTTGAGGCTAGGCTGGGGTGACGGCACAAAAACTCGGGGCGCCCCCTTTCGTTGCCCACAGAACGAAAGGACTTGTGATGGTTGCTTTTCTTTTTTTCTTTTTCTTTTTTGAGAGTACTTGGGCGACGCATTGGGCGCCCTCTGCAGTACGCGCAGCGAAGCGCACCGAGGCTTGCGGAGGCAGAGCTGCATGCTGGGCGCAGGGACAGGTGGGTGTGAAGCAAAAGGACAATTTTGCGAATATGGGGTTTGGGATGAGGGTGGGGAGAAAAGGTGAAAGGGGGCCACGTTAGACTGGAGAGCTAACTAAATGGGTACGGACTTGGCGACGTCGCGACGAAGCCAGCCTGGAGAGGGAGTCTCGTCGGCGGGGCGAGGTGGTGGGGAGGGCTCCTGAAGCTGGCTGGTTGGTGGGAAGGAGAGGATCACAAACACAGTAGGGAAGTCTTGTCACTGCGAAGGGGACGCGGCATCCATCTCTCCTCTGGAACTGAAGAGAGAGAAGGTCTGAGAATCTGCCCCCTGCTAGAGCCATCCCCCACCTCCCTTTCGTGGTGTGTCACCCACACGCCCTCCCCTGCTCACTGAGTTGAAATTAGCCCCGGGGCTGGTACGTGAGTGAGCCTCTCCTAGTGCTATGGCCCTCGGCTGCGCTTGTGCAGTCAAATGAGGGTGACTGCGTGTCTGTGTTGGTTCATGTGTATTCCTACTGCAGCCTCAGGCATCTCGGCATACCAGAGGGTCTGCAAAGTTATGTTCCGTGACAGGGAGGGGTTAACGGCAAGCAGAGAGGAGGACTGGGCAATGGGGTCATTTCTCCCACCCAGCATCCTCCCCTACACACTTTGCAGCTTTGGAGACGTATTGATTACCTTCTAAAACGTTCATTTCTTCGATTCAAGGTGAGGCAGAAGAGAGGGAGGAAGAGACAAGTGAGCTCTAGGCACATTAGCATCCTTGGCCTTCTCTCACCCACCTGTCTCGTTGTCCTAGGTCACCACCCTTAACTTCCTCCACGTTCTTCTCCACCACCACCCCAATCTTAGCCTACCCAAGCTTTTTCCGAGCAAGTACGAAAACCAAGAGCCTCCGGCCCGCCATGCCCTCTAGCCAGTCTCACCTGGCCTAGTCTCCGCTGGGGCCGCCGCCCGCGCCTCCCCGGGCGCCCCCAGCTCCTCCCGGTCCCCCGGGGCCCGGTCCCTTCCGGCCGCACTCTCCGCTCTTTATCTTCTTCCTTGCCATGTGGCCTCGGAAACTCGCCTGGATTTTGGCTGCAGCGGCGTTGGCTCCCGGATCATCCAGCGGGATGTCTAGAATATCGTCGTCTGGCTTGGAGCAGGCGCTCTCCTGAGGATGGGGCAGGGATTCTTATAGCTGATAAGGCCCATACTCCCGAGGGGATGGAATAAATTAGTGCCCTGGAAGATTGAGAGGACCTCGAGGGCGGTGGGAGAAGCAGAGCTGGAAGCCTCTGAGGGACCGGTGAGCGCACTTCCTAGGCAGCAGCTACTAAGAAGGTTCTGGGCCGGAGGACACAGGAAGAAAGTGTATGGGAGAAGGGAGAAAGGAGAAAGCCAGCTAGCCCTACTGAAAGGAGCTTTAGTTTCAGGGTGCTGTGGAGTTGAGTGAAAAGTCTGAAAAAGCAGCCGCACTCTTTGCTCTGAGAAGATGCCTCCAGCTCAAAAGGGCTCTTCTGCGTATAGGATTCTCCAGGGAGTGAACAAGAATATTTGCTACAAAGCACCCCCACCCCAGTAGTACTGCACCAGCGCTCAAGACTGGAGTTTGGGGAGGAGATGGGGGTCACTGATCCTTGATTCAGCCAGAGGCCCGGATTCTGTGTTCCCATTGGGCTTGCCATTTCCTACTGTGCCCAGAGTTGGACTCACACACCAAAAAGAGGTAAAATAACAATAACAAAAAAGAAACAGGAGGCAAGAAGTTCTTTTGTCAGGGTCCGCAGAAGAAACCAGCCAGCAGCTTCATTTAAGCCCTTACCTTGACCCAGGTGCCACAGTGGTGTTTGTGAAGGCATTTTTAGTTCTTCCTCAACAACAAAGCTGCCACACTCTTTCATGCTTACTTGAGTTTACCATGATAAAAGTCAATGATTAGAATGTCAAAATAAAACAAAAAAACCTACCTGGAGTCCCAGACAATTATCAGCTATTGGTAGATTTGAACCTTGTATGTCAAGTTCTAGAGTCCATTTTCATGCCTAAGAAAGGAAATGCAACCAGCTGACCAGCTTAGCTTTACTCTTGGTTGCAATGGTGTGGTTTTGGGAAGTTTATCTGAGCCTTCTCAGTCTTAACTCTCCCATTTGAAGAAATCAGGATGATAATAGTCACCTCTGTGGGTTCTGGAGAAGAGTAAAATCACATGGTATCCAGAAAGTTTCTGGCATAATCTAGCTGATCAGAAAACAGTAGCTATGCTATGATTATCTTGGAAAAGGTGATGTAAAATGATTGGTTATGTAAGCCCAAAGTTGTCCTATAACAACAATCTTGCACAGTTTGTCCTAATAATCCGTCATGTGCCGTGCGATGGTCCGACCAGTGATACATCATGTATATGATCATTTGCATGATGGCAGTCTCTTGGGATCATACCAACTAGTGATGCCATAGCCATCCTAGTTTCATAAATACACCCTATAATGTTTGCACCATTGTGAAGTTTGTCTAATGACATATTTCTCAGAACATAGTCCATCTTTAAGGGATGTATGATATAATTAAAGCCATCTCTATGCCCCAATGTTCCTTCCCTTCCCTTCCCTTTCTTTCACTTTCTCTTACTCCTGCTGTTTCTCATCCAGGGCCTTGCGCATGGTAGGCAAATGGTTACCATTTAGCTACATCCCTACAGAAGGCAGCGTGTGTCCCAGGCAAGCCTTGACCTCTCAGCCTTACTGCCTCTATCCACAGAGCACTGTGGGCATGTTTTCATGTCAGTTTTGGCTCCTCTGTCACCTTGCTCTAAGTGAGACTAGAAAGGATGAAAACCAGACATGGTGGCAGATGCCTGTACTTTCAGTACTATGGAGCTATGATGCCCGAGGAAGGAAGATCAGGAGTTTGAGGAAATTGAGGAGTTGGGCTGCCTGGGATCCTGTCTCAGACACGCACAGACACACCACCACCCCACTACAGACAAAAAAAAAAGAATAAAGAAAGGATGAAGAAATTGATGATATCAATTTCAGAGGCTGATCATTGCAGCATCAGTAATGACCGGGGAGGGGATGTTGCTATGATGTCAGAAGGGCAATTTCTCTTGATCTGCCTCCTAAGGCTTCTGGAATTTTGTCTTTATTTCTTGACCAGAGTGCTCACTGTTTTCCCTGTCTCTTTCTTCTCACATCAGGTGGCCAAGACCTCATTCTGTAAGCTTCTGCCTCATCCTGACCATCAGTTTTGTATCTGATAGTTAGGAACGAGCAGGATACGAGTGAGGATTCAGCGTCCTCTGTCCTTGACAGATTTGCCCTACAAACATTTTTTAATTTTGATATTTTACCTTTTATTATTGTTATTAATTTTGACTTTTCGAGACAGTTTTCTGTGTAGCTTTGGAGCCTGTCCTGGCACTCACTCGCTCTGTAGACCAGGCAGGCCTCGAACTCACAGAGAACTGCCTGCCTCTGCCTCCTGGGATTAAAGGCGTGTGCCACCACCGCCTGGCTAATTTTGATTTATGTTTTGAGACAAGGACTCACCATGTAGCCTTAGATGGCAAGCAACTTGCTGTGTAGGCCAGGCTAGTCTTGAACTTCCCACAGTTCTCCTGCCTCTTAAGTGTTGAAAATACAGGTGTGAGCTACCATACCCATCCTGTAGCTTTCTACTCCAGTAGCCCAAGCCCAAGTTTACAGATGACTCCTCCTCCTCATGTTTCCCCAGCTGCTCTCATTTCCTGGGCCTCAGAGTTCCCGAATTTGTGCTCAAGATGCTTCTCAATAGATTTAAACACAGTTTCAAGGAGTTGCCAAGAGGCTGGTCTGAGTGAGGATGGATGGGCCGAAAACACCCTTTATCTTCCTGTCTTTCTTAGCTCTAGGGCTCACCCTGACATCTTATTCTTCACATAAAATCCAAATCAACTCCTTTGGGTTTTCTGCTTCTCTGAGTGCAAGTCTTTCTTGGAATAGGCTCAGGGAATAGACAGGCATCTCGAGAGAGAGGACAACAAGCACAAACACCGATTCCAGGTCCCCTCTCCTTGGTCTTGGGAACCGTAAAGGCTGCGGACTGATGCGGAGGGGTTGAGTGCTGAAGGAGTGTTTTTCTCCAACCATCCTAACCTGACCTTATCACAACCAGAATCAAAACCTGGAAAAACAAGCAAAGCCACCCCCCACAGGGCTAGCATAAGGCTGCCTGTGATGCTCCTCCCCTGAGTCTGCTCCCTGTCCCTCTGCCTGATTCCTTAGGGCAGGATGCTCATGGCTGCCCATAGGCAGAACTGGAGGCAAAAGGGAAAGGAAGCCCAGATCTGCTCATTGGTCATGGTGCTTGGGCAACTGCCTCCTAAAGTCAAGACTGATGCCAGCCTGTGCTGAGGGGCTCTGAATGAACCGGGGACATCCGGGGGTGGGGGGATGCACTTGCCAAAAAGGAGGAGCCATGGATGGGTACAACACTTCGCCTCCGAGACTCTCATTTTCTTCTGTGCCAAGCAAAGCTTAGCTCAGGTGAATGGTATCCTACAGCCCCCCCAAACGATGCCTGTCTGCTGACTGTTATATGTAGGCCTTGTGCTAAACACTTGGCACATTTTATCCCATATAATCCCCATTTTAGAAGTGAAGAAACAACTTCAGAGACATTTTCTACCTCCCCCAGGTTTGCACAGCAAATAAATAGCGAAATGATCTGGTTCAGAAGCTTGTACTGCAACCACTGCCTGGGGCAGTTGCTGTTAACTGGTGTGGAGTCAACTAGACTACAAAAAAAGAAAGAAGTGAGATATCAAAGCATACGCCTTTTCCTATTAAATGAAGGCAGAAAAGTAACGCATGTTGGTTATGGCAGTCAGGCACTGGAACATTGACTAATAGCTCTGTGAAAAACATTCCTTGAAAAAAAGAACACAGATCTGTTTTCTTCTTCCTCATTTCTGTCTAAGCTTGCTTACCAAGGGGCGGGGGAAGGGGGAGACAAGTAAGAAAAGGCTAAATTCTTCCCAAACATCAGGTGGGTTGGCTCTGGAGGGGAGTTCCAGTGTAAAAGATAAAGAGGAGCATTGCACTCTCTACAGCATAGGGCATAGAGGTGCCTGGTGGCAGCCCTGGCCTTCCCCAGTCCCCTACCTTTCTTGCCCTGTCCCCCTCTTCCTGCTCCCTCCAGCACCACAGGCTGAGACTGACATTGATCTTGTGTGGCCTTTTGGTCCAGTGGACTTGGGACATGAAAACAGAAGACTGTGTCAGGGTCCATAGGAGGAGGTGCCCAGGGTCCTGGGCATTCACTACCTCTGGGTGGGCCATCCCTCTTCTTCTCAGGGGCTACTGAGTTCAGACATGCCAACCACAACCTCAGCTACTATTTAAGAGCATCAGTTATCTGTCAGGCAACTACTACCTGCCATGTACCAGTGCTTTCCTGGGGACTCACTGTTAGGCAGCCTGCACCAATGGCTCCCTGGATATTCGCAAGCCCTATCCAGGACAGTCAGGGCTTGCAGGCCGGGGCCCAACATCTCACCTGCCTCACCCTGCAGATTCCTAATGAAAGAAACCCCATTCCATCCCAGGCTTCCCAGAGCCTCCACTCACTCCTGTCTTCCTGCTGGCTGTGTCTCCTGATCCCTTTCTCCATCCTCTTGCTTTCTCAGCCTGTCCTTTCTTGCTCGGCAGTACCCTCCCCCCATTGACTCATAGCTCATAATCTGCCATCTATTTATCTTCTTACTTAATGAAACATTGCTGGGGGTGAGGGGCTCTTCCTGCATTTCTCCTTTCCGAGCCAAAAGGTGATTCCTGGGCTGAGTGTGTAGCTCAGAGGGAGAGTGTATATTTAGCACGAAGAAGGTCCAGAGTTCAATCTCCAGCACCAAGAATAAGGAAGTGAGTAAATAAATAAATAAACAAGCAAACAAACTGTTCTCTGGAGAATCACAAGCAGTTTCCCTGGAACTGTCAGTTTTCTTCGAGGGGTGGGACTGTATGTGATTGGCATGCTTCTTTTTCATAGTTTTTCTGGTCTATACATTAACTGCCATGAGCATTTACAGCAAAGGAAAACAGAATACTTCAATGAGGGGTTTTGAGAGGGCAGGCTCCACGCTCGTCAAAGATGCCTGCCTGGGGGGAAATTACATCTCTAACCCTCCGTTTGTACAACTGTAAAAGACCTATCTCACAGAACTGGCACATCGGCTGCTGTTATGGATTCTAACAAGAGTTAAAATTTCAATCTTGGTTTGCTCCTAAGTTCTTGCTGCCTTTTGCTACCCAGACATTAGGAAGTCTCACCTCTTAAAGAAATGAGCTACTCTTTCCTTCAAAACTCATTTATTGCACACTGTGGGTGAAAGGTGGGGGTGCCCTTGTTTAAGTATCCTCTGGCATCTTTAGCCAGGCTGACAGAAAGAGAATGCCAGGGGTTTGTAGTCGTCTTTCTCCGCAGATAGGGGCTAAGGATAAGCACACAGGTTTTATATAGGTCTGGCCACTCTGTAAGCCAGCCAGGAGCCAGGTCCTGGGCTGGGCGCCGTCACACAAGTCCTCTTAACAGGATCTGCTTAGGTGTTAGGCACTTGCTACATTCCAGTTTCCGTGTGGGCGCTGACACAGACACTTCCTCCCCTCTCCAGCAGGGCTCTCTCACGGTCACTAACCCAGCACCTTCTAAAAGAGAAGGCGTTGGGGGCCGGGCCAGCTCCTCCCTAGAACCACACTGACTAGGCTCTTTGCTGCCCATCACCACCAAGACCAGGTGGGTTCTCCCCGCCTTAGCCATATAAAGGCTAAACTATCATCCGAGGGTTGGTAAAGCTCTTGCCATGGTCCACTACGGCAGCAATAGGGTAGGGAATGATATGGGGGCAAAAAATTCCAAGGGAAAGCACTTGTGTGCACCAGCAACAATTTCCAGTATCTCCCTGGGGGAAATTCCACCTGACGTCTAATCTGCAGCTTCCCTGCAGGAAAGCTCTGCTCAGCTCTCGATCCAACCTAGATTGCCTTGGCCCCTGGGCGCTCAGACGCCCCCGCGAGCTGGGGAGCATTTCTCTCTGGGGCTTGGCTCAGATCAGTCCTTCCACCACCCAATACAAATATCGCTGCACCCTCTTTCCCCATATGGCTCCTAGGTCTTCCGCACCCACTTCCATCCCTCACTCACCCTCCAAGGCTTCTCGGGCGCCCCTTTCCCCAGACCAAGCTGAGTTCAAGCATGGACTTACCGTGCAGCAGTCCATGCCGGTGATGAGGGTCCTTGTCTGGGGTGGAGCCTGGCGCAGGACGGGCGGGTCTGTACTGTACCGGGTGGCAGCTCAGGGGATGACAGGTACTACCCGACCAGACCAGAACCCAGACAAAATCAACCTCTCTCCTCTTGGGTCCGGTCTCCCGCGCTCAGCAACTCTTGCGAATGTAACCTGAGCACTGCGGCCTCGAAGCCAATCAGGAGGCACTTTCAGTAGGGTGGGCGGAGAGAACTGGAGCGAGGACCACTCCCCTCTCAGCGCTCTCTGCCTTGCTCGCTTTAATGCCCCAACCCCTCCGCCTACACACTTCCATCCATTCCTCCTACACACCCCATCTCCCAAATTCAATTCCTCTGCTCTAAACCACAGACTGCGAGGCAGATGTATGTCGGAGTAGGCACAAGTCTCCCAACATCCAGGGCACAAAAACACATCTGGGCGCAGCACGCCTTACCGCCCATACATAGACAACCACGTACCCCACCCACCTCCCTATACTTTCACAACCCAGATTCGCAAACATTGCCCTCACTGTCTCCCCTCTCTGCAAATACAAGGTCCAGAAACTGCAAACGAATTGCCCTCACCACTCTGGCTACGGAGAAAGCTGTTGATACACAGCCTGCAGGATGGGTACACAGTGATGTTGACGCTTCAAATCTCACACATCCATATATACTCCCGGCTCAGTGAAGATGCCTATCCTTCCACATACAGACACAGCAGACAAGACAGGCAAAAGCAACCACACAGGACTTGTACACACACCCTAAGAGGCACAAGTAAATTGCAAACTTCCTGTTTTGGAATTGGGTGCTAGCTCATAGACAAAAATGCCAGCATTCCCGCTGCTGGCAATATGTGCATTGAATTGTTTCTTTTTCTAAAATTTTATTTAAATCATTGTTTTAGTATATATTAATTCTACATAATGCTTGGTTTCATTATGACTTTTTCATATGTGTACATAATGTATTCAAATATTTTTCACCTGGTAAGCCTCTCTTTCCTTCCTTCTACTCCTGATAATTCCCACCCCTTTCCACAAGTATCTCTTTCACTATCATGTCGTTTTTTTGAGGGGAGGAACCCATTGAGTTTTATTAGGGTTGTTTACAGGAGCGTAGGTAGGCATTTTATCAGTGACTCACCACTGAAGAAAATGTCTCTCCCTACCCCACCAATCATTAACTGCTTATAAATCTTCTGGGAGAGATGGGACCTCATGAGTCCCTCCCCTTTCCATGACAGAGTATTGATAGGCCCAATCTTGTCCAGATCTTGAGCAGGTAACCCAGATGCTGTGAGCTCAAGAGTGCAACAGCTAAGTCGTTCCTGGAAGTCAGAATTCCATATCTCATCTCCCTTCTTTCCACCCCTTTTCCCATGACGTTGTCTGAGCCTTGGAAGGGTTGATTTTATATACATATCCACTCTATGGCTGGGCATTCAATAGCCATTTATTTTCAGTACTTTGACCAGTTCTAAGTGTCTGAAGGCCCCACTAATCAGGTGTCTGTTTTGTGTCTATCTGTGATCTGTCTACCCATCTATCGATCCTTCCACTCATCCACACCAATAAAATCACTTATGCCCAGCACCCATTTTGAATGCACTTATATGCGGGTACAGACTTTGCACACCCACCCTTCCCACGCTGCACACTAGATTTCCTAACCTTTTGATTCACTGCCTCAAAATAAGACAAAAGTTAGCCACCCTCACTCTTGCTCTTTGGAAGAAAAAAGATGCTGTCAACTTAAGCAGCACAGAGGTTATCGCCAGTGCTGACCCCCTGAGCCCATGCTGGGGGAAGAGAGTGGGTTGGAGAGAGGCTGGGAAGCAGAGATGTGGAAGGGATATCTGGGGTAGGCAACCTGTTCTTTTTGTGACCATTTAACCTCTCAGACTGTCAAGGTAGTATAGCTGACTGTGTCGCATGTTATGCAGGTGGTTGGGACATCTCTGTGGAAACTCAAGTCCTCCTCAGCTGAGATCGCTGGAGCTACAGGGAAGGAAGGCTTAGAGCAGAGAGGAAGAAATCCCTTATGGCTCTGAACAGGACAGGGAACCCCAAGTAGCAGAGCGGCAATGACTCCACTGTCAGAGGCCAGCCACAACAGTGGGACTGTTGAGTGCCCATTTCACTGAGTGTTTGGGCCATGGCTTTCTTGCTAAAAGGCGCATGAGTGGGAGGGATATACCAGAGTCCACTTAGGTTGGGGTCAGGATTAGCCAGTTTGGGGCTCCAAGTGGAGCTGGAGTCTGGCTAGGATTCCAGAGTTGGGGTGTAGGGGTGTCTCTCCAAGCATGTTTGGGACCCACCCACCCCTGTAACAGCAAATCTGTTCCCCAATCTGTCTCTGGCACATCTCTAGTCCCCCACCTCCACCAAATGGCAGGATGTCCTAGGAACTCGGGTCCTTGCCTAAATGACAGACACATCTGGAGTCCCCGGTTTGCCAACTTCCCCTGCGCCTTTACTCCAGCATCCAGAGGGGAGAGGGAAGAGGGAAACTGAGGGGCAGAGAGGATATCAGGTCTGGACTCTGCTTTTCCCAAATTAGAGCTGAGGAATCTGGGATTTGGTGAGTTTGCAGTAAAGTCTCCCGAGTTGCTAGGCAACATCGCTCTGCAGGCTGTGCTGCCTCTGGGCCCTTCTTCCTGCTGGTCAGAACTGAAAGGAGGGGTATCTTTATCCCCCTCTTCCAACTCCCACACAGCACCTCCCTCCCTTCCTCCTGTAAAACACCTTTGTGTGGGGTGAGGGTGTCTGAACACTGGCAGACCCATGGGATACCAGATACGGCAACGTCAGTTCCATCCACAATACAACCATTTCAGGAGCAGCCCACTTGAAGTGCCCACACAGAACTGGCCTCAGTGCTTGGCCTGGGGGATGGGCAGACTTCAAGGTGAGGAAAAGACAGACAGAGAGGAAGGCAGAGCCTTGAATGAGAAGACAGACACACTCACAATTCAAAAACACAGAGACAAGTGACACATAGATGCAGACTCGAAGGCACGCACCACTGGCTGCTCATATATCTTCAGAAACGCCCCAAGCAGGCTGTGACACTGTGACATCCACCACTTCTTCCTGTTGGACTCCCTCACTGCCTTGGGACACACACTGAGGCTGGTAAGAAGCCCCTCTTCTGGACAAGGAGCCTGAACTTTGTCAGCAAGGTGAGCTGATGGGTCTGTTGCCTGTGGCTTTCTAGATGAGCTTGGAGAAGGGACAGGTGCAGTCTGGGGCCCTTGAGTGTGGCTGCATGAGTCTGGTCTTTGGCAAAGTGCTGTCAGGTCATGCTTCCCACCATAGTCTGTTTAGCCTTAGGGCCTGGTGTCAGAGGTCAAGTTTCCGAGAACTGCTTATGAGCTAATTTGTCTTAGGCCATCTACTTCTTAACTCTTCCAGTTTCAACTCCCCTGCCCACTTGCCAGCTCCCACAGCTGCTGCGGGAGAGGACGGTAGACCTTGGAAAGAAGAAGAGTTCCAGAAAGGCCAGAGTAAGGAGGGAGCCGGGGCATGTTACAGTCCTGCGCTGGAGCCAGCAGGGATTGCAGAGGTAAAGACTAGGAGGTGAGGCAGGGGGAAGAGATGGTTAGACCAGTGAGAGGATAAACCATGCGTGTAGAGCCTCTATGGTCCAATGCATATCCTCAGGACAGACAGAGAGGGGCTTGGAGAGGATTGGTCCTAGTCAGTAGAGGAAGAAAAAGCTGAAGGGTCACATGACAATCTATTTGCCAATACTTGTGGCTTCCCCTGCTGGGAGTGGGCCCTCTCTGAACATAACATCCCCGCTCAAGCCCACAGAGAGACTCCATAATAAGAAGGGGTGGGAAAACTGGAGGCTTGTGCCTTCGGCAGAGCTGTGCTAGGGCTTCTAAGGTCAGGGTTTTACCCATTTGAGTGGAGGGAGTGGGGGTAGCAGGAAATTCAGTTTTCTCTGCAAATATTTCAGCTTTTGCTGTAGCCGTATTTTTAGCAACCTGGTTGGCAGAGGAAGAGCCTGGGTACATTTTTAAAGGGGCCTGTGCCAGACTGGAGGGCTCTTTACACCCTTAACCCACATGTCAGAAAGAAGGGGGAACAGGAGGGCACATGGCATAAGGGACATGTTCAAACTTAAAATTCGGGGTTGCTGGTCTGTAGGTGACCATGAAGTCATCTTTATCAGCAGGTATTGCTCTTCACCAGCAGCCTTACGGGCTACAAAACCATCAAGAAGAACTTGTGCTGAACTTGCCCTGTGAAGAACGCTATAGGGACACAGTCTAAAACTGTATAATATGTAGTTCACGCTCCAAGTCTATGGGTCTGAAGGTATGGACTCAGCTAAGTGCAGACTGCAAATATTCGGGAAAAATAAACTCATCTATACCGTTCAGACTTCCTTTCTTGTCATCATTCCATAATACAGTATAAGAATCATTTGCATAGCATTTACATTGAATTAAGTCTTATGCATAAGCTAGAGAAAGTTTAAAATATACAGAAGGATCTGCATAGACTGCATGAAGACATGTCATTTTAAAGGACTTCTAAATTATTTAAATTTTTTATGTGTGTATGTATATGTCTCTGTGTGGGTATGTGCAAATGAATGCAGGTGCCCATGGCGACCAGAAGAGGGTGTTAGATCCCCCTGCAGCTGGACAGGCAATTGTGAGTCAGTCACCCAATAGGAATGCTGGGAGCCAAACTTAGGTTCTCTGTAAAGGCAGTACCTTCTCTTAATGGCTGAGCCATCTTCCCAAATATGCCATTTTGTAGTAGAGACTTGAGCCTCTGGGAGAGAGTCCCCCTATGGATATTCAGGACAGGCTCAGAGAAAGAACCAACAGTGAGGAGTGGATGCTAAGCTAAATCCATATAGTGCGTTCAGAGCGCTTCCATGGTCATCGTTCAGTGTGGCACTTTAAAGAACACGCTAGCATTTTAAATTCCCTTTGGGGCCAAGGCAACGTGAAATGCCCTGCTTTTTGTGCGATATCAGGTCTCCAGTGTGACTCAGGACTGGGGCTGCAGCGCATTGACTTTCTTCCCTGTAACACCTTATAGGGCTAGGGAGAGGATGCCGGACATGCAAACACAGGGGCTTGTTTGGATCTCAGCCTTACTGTAAAAGCTGGGTGCTGGGGAGGGGAGAGATAGATAAATGCCTTGGACTTATTGTCCAGTCAGCCTACCTAGTCAGTGAGTTCCAGGTTTAGAGAGACCCTGTCTCAAAAATGAGTTAGAGGGTCACTGAGGAAGACACAAGCATACAACTCTCACACATGCATGCATACTCCCCCCCCCCCACACACAACCTCTCATATCGTATTGGGTTTGGTGTGTGAGTTGGGTTTGATTAAAAAATTAGTTCTCTTCACTTCTCTCTAAATTATTGTGCATAAAATAAAGGTAATAAATGACAGGAGCCAAATGAATGCCACAGACAGTAACCATCATGGGAGCTGAGAATGTGGATGAACACAGAGACTTTCTGGATGCAGCTTGCCTGGAGCAAGGTGTGGACTCACAGAAGTGAAGAGAGAGGCCTGACAGTGGGCAGTGGAGGTAGGGCAAATGTTGTGAGCCACCATGTTCATTTCATGTCCCCGGACTCACGCCATCTGTTCCTCTGGCTGGAGGAACGCTGATGATGGAAGTCTTGATCTCCTTCCCTATGCTCCGGGATTTTATGTTTGAAGTTCAGTGTCTCAGTGCCATTTATGGTGACATATTGGAGCATGTTTAGACCATGAGGAGCATGCCAAATGGTGCCATTACCTCGGTACTCAGCCTTACTGTTCTTTAGAGTTCCTCTTCCCTTCCTTCAGTTAGCTTCCTGCTTATTGCATGAGCAAAAGCTTCTGCTGCCCCACCAGTGTGTGTACCTGCCGGGCTAACACATCTTCCTGGAATGTTTGCCCAATGTGAGCATTTTAATAGCTAGTGTTATTTGAATAGTAAACTCCAGAGCCAACCTAAAAATAACCTTGTCAGTCAGAGGTCCAGACACTTGTCTGTTGTGACTGTTTTTTTTTTTAAAGACATAGTCTCCTGTATATAAACTTGGCTGGCCTCAAATTTGCTATATATAGCCAAGGATCTCGAACTGCTGGGCCTTCTGCCTTCACTTCCTGAGTGCTGGGTTTGCAGGCATGTGCTACCTACCACTCCTGGTTTATGTGGCACTGCAAACGGAACCCACGGATTTGTGCTTGCTAGGAAAGCACTTGGTCTACTGGGCTGCATTCATAGCAGCGTTTTAATTGAAATTAAAGCTTTTACAGAAAGACTTGCTGAGCTATAATTTTTATATTATTTTATAGTCCATTTAAGGACCTTTGTTTCTTTTGTCACTTAGCTTGATAAGTTTAAAAAAAAAACAATTCTTGATTTGAGCAGTAGTGAGTCTACTTACTCAAATGAGGGTTCTGACCACTCACCCAGGAGATGAGGGTCCTCTGAAAATCATTCAGAGTGGCCATCTCCTGGCCTGTGTGTATGTGGTCAGTGTTGCAGGCCTGTACTTCACCATAGTGATGGCCCCTGCAAGCTTGGGGTGGTTGTTCGGATCATAAATACTTATTTTTAAACCTTGTAATCAATCATTATACTGTGAGTTCGATAGGGAAACAGGTGAACTTCTAGGACACAGTGTAACATGATGACATCTCCTAAGACAGTGACACTTAAGTGTACGCTACACAGACACCAATAACTGTGTGTGGGCTGAGTTAATTGGATTGTGGTGATCATTTTATAATGTCCATATCTTAATTAGGGTTTCTATTGCTGTGATGAAACGCCAAGACTGAAAGCGAATTGGGAAAGACAGGGTTTATTTGTCTTACACCTCCACACCATAGTCTGTCATTGAAGGAAGGCAGGGCAGGAACTCAATGAGCAGGAACTTGGAAGCAGGAACTGGTGCAGAGGCCATGGAGCAGTGTTGCTTACTGGCTTGCTCAGTCTGCTTTCTTACAGAACCCAGGACCACTAACCTGGGGTGGCCCCACCCACAATGGACTGTGACCTACTGCATCAATCACTAATGAAGAAAATGGCCTACAGGTTTGCCTACAGCCTGATCTTATGGAGGCATTTTCTCAATTGAGGTTTCTTCCTTTCAGATGGTGACTATAGCTTATGTTAAGTTGATATAAAGTTAGCCAACACAGTACACATAAAAGCAAATCATTGCATTGTATACTTACATATATACCATTTCATTAATCAATTATATATATTAGGGAAAACATAAATATAAAACAATAAGGAAAAA
Organism: Alexandromys fortis; assembly: GCF_014885135.2. Taxonomy (NCBI): domain Eukaryota; kingdom Metazoa; phylum Chordata; class Mammalia; order Rodentia; family Cricetidae; genus Alexandromys; species Alexandromys fortis. Next base: position 951,293 of record NW_026068124.1, read on the forward strand.
TTAGAACTGTTTAATCAATGTAGCTTTACCATACTGTTTGGGGTATAGTGGACACTCAGTAAACATTTTTCTAATAATTGAATTAATAAAGGGTGAAATTAATGAACGAATGTCAAGAGGAAGGAAGATTTAGATTACTGACCATTGCAACAATCAGACATGACATTACTGGAAGTGGAACTGGTTCTGTTAGAGGCCCAATACTTCAGTGGCAAGAACACTTGTTGCTCTTGCAGAGGACCCAAATTCAGTTCCCAGCACCCACATGGCAGCTCACAACTGTCTGCAACTCCAGTTTTAAGGTTATCGGATGCCCTCTTCTGGAATCAGACAAAACACTTATACACATAAAATAAGGTAAATACTTTTAAAAGATGAAATAAGGGCCAGGAGGCGGTGGCACATGCCTTTAATCCCAGCACTCTGGAGGCAGTGGCAGGTGGTCTATAGAGTATGAGGCTAGCCTGGTCTACAAAATGAGTTTCAGGACAGCCAGAGTTACATAGAGAAACCCTATCTCAAAAAACAAACCCAACCCAAACCAAACCAAACAAACAAACATAAGAAATAAGAAGGCAAGTCTTCTTGAGAGAGACAGATTTTCATGGCTGTGCAGTCTGGTCTCAGGCTTCCATTCTGATGAGCTGAGACGTGAAGATGAGTTTCTCAGATATTCGCATTGAGGTGGTTGCTTCATGGTAGCATGGCAGAGAAAGAATGTCAGGGTCTGCAAACCAGGTAGAAGCCATGTTTGTACCCCTGACTTGGTTTAATGTTACTGTTTATCTTAGTTTTAGCGGTCTCTTTCTTTGGCTTGATTAAGCATTCTGACATCAGCTCACCTATGCCCAGGGATGTTCAAGGTAGAACTGTATCCCAGGTATTGACAAGAGAGGCCAAAGTAAGACAGTCAGTTTGATAGCTGTGAGCCTAAGCAGGTACCGCAAGAGAAACTTGCCTCAGAGTTTGAAGTCTTAGTGCTTTCTCATTTTGAGAGTCTCTTTTTAGTGATAATTTCAGAAAGCTTAACTTTTATTTTTTAAAAAGTCAGGACATTTCTCTGATGGGCTAGTGAGATGTTATTGATCCCATATTCCTTGAGTAAGTTCATATGCTAATATGAACTTAGTGTCTAGTTTGCTCTGTTACTATGCTACGCACCAATACCGAAAGGCATTCTGGGATGGAAGGAGCTTATTTCATCTCATGGCTTACTGCCGGTCCATCACTGAGGGGAGTCAAGGTCGGAGCTCAAGGCAGGAACCAGGAGGCAGAAACTGGAGCAGAACTGGGAGGGGTGCTGCTTACTGTTTTGCTCCCCTTGGCTTGTCCAGACTGTTTTCTTTTTTTTTTTAATTTATTTTATTGATATTTATTGAGCTCTACATTTTTCTCTGCTCCCCTCCCTGATTCTCCCCTCCTCCCTTCCACCCTCCCCCAAAGTCCCCATGCTCCCAATTTACTCAGGAGATCTTGTCTTTTTCTACTTTCTACTTCCCATGTAGATTAGATCTATGTAAGTCTCTCTTAGTGTCCGCATTGTCTAAATTCTCTGGGATTGTGGTTTGTAGGCTGGCTTTCTTTGCTTTATGTTTAAAAACCACCTATGAGTGAGTACATGTGATAATTGTTTTTCTGTGTCTGGGTTACCTCACTCAAAATGATGTTTTCTAGCTCCATCCATTTGCTTGCAAAATTCAAGATGTCGTTATTTTTTTCTGCTGTGTAGTACTCCATTGTGTACATGTACCACATTTTTTTTTATCCATTCTTCGATTGAGGGGCATTTAGATTGTTCTCAGGTTCTGGCTATGACAAACAAACCTGCTATGAACATAGTTGAGCACATGTCCTTGTGGCACGATTGAGCATCCTTTGGATATATACCCAAAAGTGGTATTACTGTGTCTTGAGGAAGGTTGTTTCCTAATTTTCTGAGAAATCCCCACACTGACATCCAAAGGGGCTGTACCAGCTTGCATTCCCAGCAATGCAGAAGTGTTCCCTTTTCCCCACAACCTCTCCAGCATAAGTTGTCATCAGTGATTTTGATCTTGGCCATTCTTACAGGTGTAAGATGGAATCTCAGAGTTGTTTTAATTTGCATTTCTCTGATGACTAAGGATGTTGAACATTTTCTTAAGTGTCTTTCAGCCATTTTAGATTCCTCTGTTGAGAGTTCTTTGTTTAGGTTTATAACTCCATTTTTTTAATTGGATTATGTGATCTTTTGGTGTCCAATTTCTTGAGTTCTTTGTATATTTTGGAGATCAGACCTCTGTCTGATGTGGAATTAGTGAAGATATTTTCCCATTCCATAGGCTGTCATTTTGTCTTGTTGACCATATCCTTTGCTTTACAGGTTTTCAGTTTCAGGAGGTCCCATTTATTTATTGTTTCTCTCAGTGTCTGTGCTGCTGGGGTTATATTTAGGAAGTGGTTCCCTGTGCTAATGTGTTCAAGTGTACTTCCCACTTTTTCTTCTATAAGGTTCAGTGTGGCTGGCTTTATGTTAAGGTCTTTGATCCATTTGCACTTGAGTTTTGTGCATGGTGGATAGATATGTTTTTTTTAATTTTTCTATATGTTGATATCCAGTTATGCCAGCACCACTTGTTAAATATGCTTTCTTTTTTCCATTTGATAGTTTTTGCTTCTTTATCAAAGATCAGGTCTTGTATTCAGTTCCATTGGTTCTTCTGTCTGTTCTTATGCCAATACCAGGCTGTTTCAGTATTGTAGCTCTGTAGTAGATTTTGAAGTTAGGGATTGTGATGCCTCCAGAAGTTCTTTTATTGCACAGAATTGTTTTGGCTATCCTGGGTCTTTTGCTTTTCCAAATGAAGTTGAATACCATTCTTTTGAGGTCTTTGAAGAAGTATGCTGGAATTTTGATGAGCCAGACTGCTTTCTTATAGAAGAACTCAGGACTACCTGCCTGAGGGTGGCTCTACCCACAGTGGACTTTGCCCTCCCACATCAATAATTAATCAAGAAAATTTCCCAGAGACATGCCCAACAGGCCAATATGAGAGAGGCAATTCCCTACTTAGCTGAGGGTTCCTATACTCAGGGGGCTCTAGTTTGGGTCAAGTTAAGCCTTACAATGGCTTCTGCCTACTAGGACAAGCCAGTATCCTGTTGGGTGCAAAGGCTAAGGTGTGACTACTGACTCTAAGGTGTTAAGGGTCTAGCACCTGCCAACAATGGCTTTAAACCTACAGAAATCATCTGCTGAAATATCACAGGTGCTTCTCACAGTGAACCTGTCAGTATAGAAACATCTCTTACCCTTGATCTGCAGGAGGAAGGATATATTAACAGAATTGTTTGCATCAGCTGCTGTGTAATATGGTCATGACAGAGGCGAACAATTAGAACTCAGTCACCGTAGCTTCCTTATGGGCACTACTCAGGATGAAAGGCATTTTATACAGCCTTGGGATGGTATCAGGGTAGGAATTTGGTTATTTGGGCCAATGTATTTCCATATGTAAAAATAAGAATACTTTTATCTAGATAACACACCCTTCCTACACAACCCTGGGGATTGAATTTGTTTTCTTGATCTCTATTTTGTGTGAGTTTTGGTCAGGCTAGAGCCCTGAAAAATAAGAGATTGTTAAAACTTACGCTTTTGTTATTCAGCAGTTCATGCGGAACATTGAAGAGTATGCGCTCATATTGTTTGGGTTGATGTATTTGTGTTATTTCTGCTTTGCCTTCACTGGGTTGTGTGTTGGAGTGGGGTGAGTGGGAGGAGAGCTGAACATGACTTGTTTCTGGATTGGATTGTTAGTGGGAATGTTCCTGCTGCACAGAGAGAAGACATACTAGGCAAAACCATGTTTCCTTCTGACCCTTGGGCATCAAGAAATTTCACTTTAGTCTTTGTATGACTGGGTTTACACAGTCTTATACAGTATATGCTCTTCAAAAGAGAAAGAATGCCAAGTTTGGTCCTTAAAAAGGACGCAAAACATCCCGTTCCACTAGGTAGAAGGCAAGAGTGTAGCCCTGATACTGCAATGGCTAAGAGGGTGTCAGATCATGACAATGCACTGATTGTTTTGCAGGTTACTTCTAGGGATTCTTTGATGACAGTCTCAGAAAATTCCAGGAACAACTAGCAATTCCGTTTATGCAACCTCATGCAGCCTTGCTCTCCTAATTGGTTGTTCAAGTTTAGTTTTGCTTTGTTGAAGGACCCGTTATAGAATTTGGGGTGACCATTCAGTTTCTGCAGATGCCCTCAAAAGCCTCGCCTCCTAGTGTCTCATTATTCCTGTAGCGTCTATAGCTTCTTCCAGATGTTCTGTGTCTGGGGCACAAACTTGCTATAATTAGAATTACTCTTAATTAAGGAGGTGGCCATTAAGAGAAAGATGAGAACTATAAGTGACTTTGAACGCTTTCTCTCTAGCCAGATAACAGGTTGGTCGGCTACTTCTTTAAACAAAAACAAAGCCTTTTTCAGGTTAGCTCTGGAAGGAGACCTATGAAAGGGAGAAAGAGGGAGGGATGTTCGTTTATCTCCCCTTTGCAGTTCCTCAGGCAATGAGAGTAGTTGATAACCCATACACAGCTACCGATCTCACTATCCCAGTATTCGCAAGGGGCAATTAAACTCCCCAATGATAAAGACTCGCTACATATTTTTCAGCAAATGTGGGCTTGTTTCCTTTGAAATGGACCTTTAACTACTAGGTAGGACTGACTTGTACTGGTGATCTGAGACCTCTGGGATACTGGGAAAGAGGTGGTGGTGGTCTTTTTTGCTTCTTTATTGTTCATTATTATTGTTGTCACCATCATTATTGTTATTATAAGCCAGCATGCACCCTGTATGTATGCATGTGCACATGGGCTTCTGAGGTTTTTTTTTTTTTTTTTTTTTTTTTGATTTTTCGAGACAGGGTTTCTCCGTAGCTTTTTTGGTTCCTGTCCTGGAACTAGCTCTTGTAGAGCAGGCTGGCCTCGAACTCACAGAGATCCGCCTGCCTCTGCCTCCCGAGTGCTGGGATTAAAGGTGTGCACCACCACCGCCCAGCCCTTCTGAGTTTATCTTAAGTTAAAGCATAGAATCTGTGAGTGTGGAAAGTCTCAAATGATTTCTGGGAGCACTTTCTGGGCCAAATATTTATTATGAGCATTTATTTTTAAATTATTATTTTTAAGTAATTAGTTAATTAGTCAGTTTTTAATTAATTAATTTTGGGTTTTCATGACAGCGTTTCTCTGCGTAACAGCTCTAGCTGTCCTGGTCACTTTGTAGACCAGGCTGGCTTCGAACTCACAGAGCTCCGCCTGCCTTATTATGAGCATTTATTAGATTCCATCTGTTTGATACCAAGTGCACCCATGCTGTATTCATCAAGACTCTTTTGGGTAGAAGGGATACAAATCCAACTTACCTTAGCATAAGCATTGATTCACTGGTGGGGCCCAGGGTTTTGTGGGCAGTCCAGTTGCCGTGAGGTAAACTGAGCCCTTTTGCCACACACTTCTACATGAAGTGTGGCATCACCAGTAGCCTAAAGCAACAGGATCAAGCAAGTATGAACTGGAGCCTCTGAAACTGTGAGCCAGAAAACTTTCTTCTTTACAATCGACTGTTCCAGCTGTTGTCATAATAATGGAAAGCTGGCTAGCAGAATGGGTAAATGGGTCTTTTATTTTTCTCCCTATCATTCAGCAAGGGTTCCCTCAGAGACTTTCTGCTGGCTATGCCCTCAGGTAGGTATGCTATAAGATAGATGCTGCCATTCTAAACCTTGAAAAGAAAAGAGATTATGTTTCTGTGTATCCACGTATCTTGTGAAGAACTCTAAGCACTCCTTGGACATTTGCCCATCATGTTAGTCGGCTTTCCATCACTATGATGAAGTGCTTGAGACAGTCAGTTGTAAGGAGGAACGGTTTTCAGCAGCTCACAGCTTCAGAGGTTTCAATCCATGTTTGCTTGGCCCTGTTGTCTTGGGTCTGTGGTGAGGCAGTACACTGTGGTGTGAGTTGTGTGGTGGAAGAGCCTATTTATTTCAGAGAGAGGAAAGGGTCAGGTTCCCAATAATCCCTCCAGAAGGGTGCTTCCCGAGACCTAGCTTCCTCTCACCAGGAAGAAACTCCTGACCTCTCAGATATGCCCCTGCTGGAGATCAAACCTTTAATGCGCATAGACTTTGGAGAGCATTCAGCATCCAAATTACAGCACCCATCACACTGACAGAAACTCCAGGGTGACGTGGGGTCACGGAGATGGCAGGCCACCCAGGAAAGGATGGCCAATTAAAACCATTTCCATCAATTTCTAGCAAGGTGAAATGATTAGGACACAGCTACGGCCATTCCTTTGGTTCCCAGTGTCCCCTGGCTCTTCATTTGTAACACTGTGTGCTCATTGTACCTTCTTTTCTTCCCCATGGCGGCTGTCAGTGCCTGCAGAAGCAGAATTTGGCCTTTCATTTTGACACCCCAGCATTTAGCATAGTGCCTGACATATGGTAGGAGTTCAATAAATATTTATCGAATGAATGTCATACACTGCTATGGTTTATATAGTTTACAATTCTGTAGTTAAAAAAATAAGCATTCTCCAAAGGTCTGTCTAGTGCGTACTGCAATAATAAAAACTGGAACTCAAAAGTATCTGTATAATTTATCGGTAAATTATAAACTCTTTGCCAAAGATTTCGTGTGTGCACCTCATTGCAAATCAGACATCATGAAAATTTATGTGCCACATGTTACAAGCCTTGCACTCAGCTGGGTGCAGAGGAGGTGAGGGAGGCTGCAGGAGTGAGGGTGGAGGTGCAGCCGATGTAGGGCCTCTGATCTTGTGGAGAGACGGGATAACCATGGCAATTAGCGAAGCTCTCCAGGACGACCTCTAATAAGTTTCTCCAAGTAAGCTCTGGTGCTCCCTGGGGGAAGTCTAGGGTCTTTTCGGGTTCCCAGGAGGAATGTAGGGACATATTAGAGGCAGGGTTAGAGGAGCAACAAGGAGAAAAGCTGGAAAAAAAAATGACACGTGGAAAGGTTAAAGATTTCGGATGACTCAGATTGGGGAAGAGAAGGCTGAGAGGAAACTGAATCATTTTCTTCAAGACAAAGAAGGGCTCTGGCTGGGGGATGATGGCCAGCTGTCCTCCATTGCCTCTGCATGCAGAGCAAAGGGAACTGGGCTTAGACCGGAGGCAGGGCTAAGATTAGAGAGCAGGAAGAACTTGGCAGTGAAGGATGTTGTATAACCTACTTTTTGAGACAACTTGAGGACTGAAGAGACTCCCACACTCCTGGTCTGGGCCCAGTGGACAAGTGCGCAGGGCTGATCTGGCTGGCTGGTTGCAAACGGAGGAGGTGGTCCTGTGGCTGCCTCTCCGTGTCCTCGATTTCCCCGTTGGAAGTTTAAGTTCCCAAATTTTGGAGCTGGCAAGGCAGCACCTCCCCCACCCACCACGCACTCACTGCACCAGTGTTCCTGGGCTGGGTAATAATGCCTGTCATTTCCTCTCCCGGGGGAGTGGGGCTGCAACCGCCCTGACAGCCCCGAGGGATTGAAGGCAACTAAAAATAGTGCATTAAATATAATCTGTTGAGGGGCACATTTGCATTGCTTTTCTTCCCCCCTGCCTATCTCTTCATCCTTACTGGTGTGCCAGGCCCTGGTCTAGCTCTGGGCATTGAAGACAGGTTCTGGGTACCAGCTGTTCTCACTTAGTGGTAGAAGGATTGGCACTCTGCGAGATCTGGGGGAGTAATCCATCAAAAGTACAGTTGAGGGTCCTCAGGGTGCTCCTGGTACTCCTTGTCATTTTCTCCTGGGCCTCTGGGTCCTTCAGAACCCTTCTATGCAAGAAGAGGAGCTGGAAGTGGAGGAGGCAGTGTTGACAAGGAGAGCCAGCAAGGGCTTTGTTCTCCCATCAGCCACTTCCGTCTGCTACACAATCTCTCCGAGGTTAAATATTAATTAAGAGCAGAATGACAGTGAGAACTGAACAGTGTCACTTTCTGTCCCAACATAAATGCTAATTTCCTCACAGGTATAAAGTAACTCTGGGGTGGGACTGGCAGCCCAGAGAGAAGAGCTAGAGAAGGAAGGGAAGCAGGAGACGGCGGTGAGGGTGGGGGTCCTTGTAACTGCTAAAATGGTCACGAGACAGGGATGGTTTGAAAGGAAGGCCGGGGCTTTGCTGATGACAGAGTACATGGTTCCAGTGTGGCTCTGGGCTCTCTCTTTCTAACAACAGGGATCTGAGAGGTCAGGGAAGTAGTGGCTCCTTTCATGCCTATAAAACATGGTTCTTTATTTTTTTTTCTTTATACAATGCATTAAAAAAAATTCTAGCATACACCCAGGCTTGATACCTCAGGCCCATAATCCAACTACTTGGGCAGGGGGATTATATAGGTTCAAGCTACCTTGGTTAGCTTTGTGAGATTCTGTATCAAAATAAAAAGTCAAAAAAGGATGGTGGATATTGCTCAGTGGTAAAGGACTTGTTTAGCATGCAAGAAGCCCCAGGTTAATACCCAGTATAGAAAACCCCACAGAAGCAGCAGAATAATTAACAAAGCAGTGGGAATGTAACAAATTATGCAAATAGTCGATAGTTAACACATCTGCCAGTGTGCCCAGGTGAGTCCTGTGACGAGTCCAGAGCTCATTCCTGTAACCTGTGTGCTCTGGAGTAAGGCGAGGCGCTGAGCCTGACCTTCATGCATGTGATGGTTTATCAGACTCCCGGAACAGCTTGCAAAGCTGCTCGAGTGAGCACAGGTATCTGGAGACAGAGTGGTGGGTTTCTAGCAGGACTGGTAGATTTACAGTACCACTGTCGTCACGTGATATGTATCAGTAGAGGCATGCCATGCTTCAGATGACTGCTACAGCTCTTAGTGGAATGAATGTATTCTAGGCAGGAAGAGGAAGTAGAGATGGGTCAGAGAATCAGGTAAATGGGTTAATGAGTTTCCCTAGAAATGTGCTTCTAACTTACTGGTGGAAGTAACAGAAACCCGCAAGAGAGACTGGAGAATATAATCTTCTAGCTGACTACACGTAGCTCCCCTCAAAACCAGTGTTTTTGTTAATAATGAGCAAAGAAGAGCAAATGGTAGACGACCAGGAGTTTCTGTTATTCTCTGCCTCAGAAAAGATAAGAATATCGATACTAGGGAGAGAAGTGTTAGGAAGATTCCAAGTCCAAATCCCGGATAAAACTAGTGGAAGCGTCAGTCGGTGGTGGTGCACGCCTTTAAACCCAGCACTCCGGAGGCAGAGGCAGGTGGATCTCTGTGAGTTAGAGTTAGAGGCCAGCCTGGTCTACAGAGCTACTTCCAGGACCGTTAGGAAGGTTACACAGAGAAAACCTGTCTCGTATACCTCCCAAAACAACAACAACAGCAAGACAAAACAACAACAACAAAACTGGCCTTGAAATGGGTGCTTTGGCTTCTCCTAAGCTCACAACTGGGCTTCTGAAGCTGGTTGTCCTAACTGAGGCTGGCAGAGCTAGTCTTTGAGCAGGAGGCTTACAAAGGAGATGCTTGTTTTACTCAGCTATGAACCTTGGAAACTACATCATCAACCGGCCAGGCCAGATATGCCCCCTGATGCAACAGTGGTCTGTCTGCTATGGGATATAATCGACTGCTTTCTTAAATTAGATCTGAGGCCTCCTCCCTAGAAGGGAACTCATACCTACTACATTAAATCTGTTCCAAAGTCCAGGGCTGAGGAGGTCATAGGTCCTAGCGGGCCACCTAGGATTGTGGCTTTGCTAAATGAACACGATGTCAAGTCACTTCCCAACTGTTTTCATTTGTACCTATAGATGAGTGCTGCTGTCTGCTTTGGCCAGAGTAGCTTCTGATTGAAGTCAACAATGGTCACTGTAGAGAGTCATAACTGTTAGGGGTCCCGAGACTTAGTGACTGTTGAGAGCGCTGTCCTAAACAGGACATCTATATAACCCCAAATCCCAAGCCTTGGGGGACATCCTAAGGGGATGGAAAGAATGGAAGAGGGTGCAGAGGGGCGCTGCGCAAACACTGTCCTCTGGCCACGACATGGCCGCTGTGCTTATGAGCCCACAGCACCTGTGGCCTGTGCAAGATCTGTACAAGATGGAAACAGTCAACCTCCCATCATGGACAGGAGAGGGACTCACGGGGCCCAACCTCCAGCTAAAAGCCCTTATCGGATGCTGTGGGATGAGGAGTCATTTTCTGCCTTGGTGCAGCAATTAGTAAATTACCCATATTTAGTAAATAACCCCTCATTCGCACTCTAATTAATCTCAGTGGGTCACACATGAAAAAGAACAACGAAAGGCCACAGGGATAGAAGGACTTGTTGGGAAGAGGAAGGGGCTCAGTGGGAGTGGGAGAGGGATGGAAGAATATAACGGGGAGCTTGGAAGTGAGTGGAACACATTATACATGTACGAAACTGCCAAATAATAATGGCGATGATATCGATAAGAATAAGAAACTGCCAAATAATAATGGCTCTTGTTTCACCAAGGAGCACAGCTCGGCAGGGGGCTTTGCGGTGTGTATCTAGGAATGACAGATTGGTCCCTGATAGTTATCATCATCCTAACAGCACGTTGCTCCCTACATCTGGAACAGATGGACAAAAGAAGAGAAGCCATTTCTCCCTCCTTGAGAAAGCTACAATTGGGAAAGACGTAGGAGGGTGAATTGAAAGTCTGTGTGGTTAGGATCACAGGGAGGAGGTGTTATTTCTCTTAGGTTTTTGCACCTTGGCACAAGCTGATTTGTCTGACTTCAGCGGACACGTCTAGCAGACTCTCAATCCTTCTCCAAGGGTCTGCTCTAAGAAGCCGGCCTTAGTTACTCTCTCCCATTCTCTTCACCCCAAGCCTGTCCTAGGAACCTTCTCGCAACTCCCTGATGGTCTCATGTCTTCATTACCATGTTCATCATGTGTGAAGTCTCTTCCTCCCCAAGGATAGAGCTCTCTGGTGGTAGAGGAGGTTTCATGGCATATACTTCTTTGTGGGGATCAGTATGTGCCTGGTGGGGTAAAGTTTTCTAATTTATTTATTATTATTATTTTAGAGAGGGTATCTCTGTGTAGCCTTGGCTGGCCTACAACTCACCCTGTAGACCAGGCTGGCCTTGGAGTCAGAGGTCCTCTGGCCTCTGCCTCCTGAGTGTTGGTATTAAAGGAGCGAACCACCACCACTTTAGTTTTATTGAAAGTAGTAGGTTCTTTTCTAACATAACATCTGATTGCAGTTCCCCTCCTTCTACACTTCCCAGTTCTTCCCCTTCTCCCTGCCCATCCTGTCTACTCCATTTCTGTTTCTCATTAGGAAACAACAGTCTTCTAAGAAATAATATTAAAATATAACATAATAAAAAATAATAAGATGGCTGCAGTGGAGGTGAACGCCTTTAACCCCAGCACTTGGAAGGCAGATGCAGGTGGATCTCTGTGAGTTTGAGGCTAGCATGGTCTACAAAGAGAGTCCCAGGAAAGCCAGGGTTGTTCCACAGAGAAACCCAGTCTTGAAAAAACCATATATATATGGTTTATATATGATATTATATATATATATGATAAAACAAAAACTATCACATTGAAGTTTAAAGGTTATTTTTAAGGAGCACCTATTATTACAAAAGCAAGAAAGGAGCTAGCATTAAAATGACTTAGACATCAGCTTCTAGAAGCACAGAGATAGAAGACTCAACTGTTGGACTCATGAAAAGGCAGTGGTATAAGGGCCTGGGAATTTAGACGAGAAGGTAACTCGGCTTTCTGTGATGACTCGCAGGAAAAATCCCACATGTATCTGAGAAACCTGGGAGAGAATGAACCAGAGGAAAGGAGAAAGCCGGAGTGCGTCTGGACACCAGGTGTTTGGGATCTCAAAGTGTTTCTGTATTTCTAACAAGAGGAAACCAGTGCTGTGTGTGTTAGGTTGTTTCGAGGTTTGACCTCTGCCTTTCCTGGAAGAAAACTGTGCGGTCATGTTCCCATGTGACTGGAAGGTGCTGGTGAAGGTGTCAGAACTGCTCTGGGATGGGGGAAGAGGAGACAAGGAGCTGACTGTGTTGGAGTCTGGCATGGTTATCACTTTGGTCCATGTATTTGGGGGGGGGGCTTGAGAAAGAGGGCTCGCCTTGGGTTCTCCCCTCACCCTTTCTTTTTCTGTCTCTCTTAAAATACCCCGTGTTCTTGCAGCAGTGTGGCTGCTCATCTAAAATAAAAACAGCAGGAAATGTAAATGGTCAGGTTCTCCTAGCAACAGGAGCCAGCCCACGCAGGGCGTGCGGAGCAGAGCAAAACTGTCCTGTGGCTGAGATGCGGGTGATTCGGGTGAGGAGCAAGTCTCCTCTTCCAGCTGGCCTCCTCCAATTTCTGGGAGGGACTGATTCGTAGGCAGCCACCTGCTGGGCCAAAGGCACCTTTTATAGGCTGGATTGGCAGAGGACCAAGTGTGGAGAGGAGGTGCAGGCTAAAGAACAGGGGTCAGAGAGGAACCCCTCCCTAGTGGGGTAGCTGGAGCCCAATCTCTCAGAGAACTTACTGGAAGAGGGCTAACTCAGTGAGAGGCTAGATGGTTGCTGGGAAGGGCCTTGGGTTTGCGAGCATGCTTATGTGGTCCATTGCAACCAACCCACGGAGCTTTGTCATTTCTAAAGTTTCGGAACGAAGGAAGATGCAAGGTAGTTCAGGTTCCTAAGTAAAGGGATCAGCATCAGGAAACTGTGAAGACTCTCTAAGACATCTGGTTTAACCCCCTGCTATGAAGGAAGAAACTGAGGTCAAGAGAGGTAAGTGAATTTCCCAGGACACAGAAGTAATTAGTAGCGGAGGAGGAATTGGAAAACAGGGTTCCAGGCTGAGACATTTCATCTTAAGTAGAAGCTGCTGACAACCCTCCTCTGCGCACAGCTTGATAATTAGAAGCCATGATAACCTTGCTGGGCCCCTGGGGGGAAAAACCAGTCATTTTAGGCGCTTCCAAAAAGGCTGAAGACGCTTGAGCGACAAACTAGGGTTGGGCAGGAGCCCAGAGAGGCACCATGTAAAAGCGAGAAAGTGAAAGTGAAAGAGGCCTTAGCTGGGAGGCTCAGCAGGAGCACCGCTGGGTTCTTGGCCTGCCTTGGGGGCGTCTCTCCTGGAGAAAGAGAAGGAAGAACACTTCTGTGTTCAGAAAACTAGAGAAGGTGACAATGGCTTGCTCTAGAGGATTGACCCAAATGTGCGTGAACGTGAGACAGAAACTTGGAAAAGATTCTGGCTCTGGTTCCCAGAGAGGTCCACATACCCTAGATGGTGTGGCTCTCTCTTACATAAGCAGTTCCTTCATTACTCACACCCTGGCTTGCTGCTACAGCCCTCCTACAGCATCTCACCTAGAACACACCAGGGAGAACGGGGTTTAGTTCCAGCTGGATACTGGAGACTCTGGGGACACGGTTGCGCCTACGGGTTCCAGGGGTGGATAAAACAAATGCATCAGGAACACTATTGCATCCAGAGCTTGATTTCGGAGCCACTGGCCCCCGTGCCATCTCTCGGTGCCTATCTGCATGCTTCACTTCCCAATGGACATCCCCACAACACCTGAGAGTGTCTTTAGTTCTTCTTTTCCTATGCTGTCTCATCCTTCCTGGCCAAAGCCCCAAACGGAGGTGGTCAGCTGATGACTAGAAGGAACATGGACTTTAGTGTCTGTAGCCCGACTCAAATTTGAAGTTGTCGAATTCGTGATCTTAGTCTACACTTCCCTAGCTCCTGAGGGTTGGCTTCTTCAACTGTAAAATGAGAGCAACGAGTCTGTTTCAGAGATCTATGTGAAGAACTGGTATAGCCAGACATACAATAGGCACTCAATAAATATTGCTTTCTACACTTCTTACTTGTGGTAGCAGTTGCTCAGAGACCAGGTGGAGATTCAACTGCTGTTGCCAAGGCAGAGAATGCTATTTTCCAGGTAGCCCAAGATGGAGCTGTGGTTTCAATTCTTTATCACATAAAAAAAAAAAGGCTTTGCTTTCGTAATTGGCAGAATCAGCTTTGATGGGTTGGTCTGGGCATGCCATTTCTCTGCTTTGTTTTTCATCATTGTATCCCCAGCACAGCACACATACAATAGACATTTGCTGAAGTTGTTTACATGCCAAAGGATACATCAAATTGTGGGTAGTCAATTGACAAAAGGATATATAAAGCAGTGAGTAGATGTTTGGTATGCTCCAGGGTTCTCACTGAGGCTGGGAAGACAGCCTATCAAGAGCTAGCCCTACTCTGGACAGTGCCTTTACTCGATCAAGACAACAGAGTCATAGGGATTTTTATAAGTAGATTTTGAAGAGGTAGGAGTGCGCGTGCATGTGTGCGTGCATACGTGTGTGTGTGTGTGTGTGTGTGTGTGTGTGTGTTCCAGCAGCACAGATGAAGACACATTTCGCTGAATTCTCTTCCAAGGAATTTGTTCTTTTCTCTTAGTTAAGACTGCACACCCCCTCCACCTCAGTCTCTGCCTGACTTTCTCTCTCTCGTACACAGAACTGTGAGTTTGGATTTTGATACTGCCATTTGAACTCCAGTTTCTATTCCTGTGAGCAGTACTGGCTTGTTCGCTGGTTCCTTGTTGCTGGAGTTGTAAAAATCAATGTCCCATTGTCAAGATGGTGGCTCCTGTGTCTAAAGGGGCATTGCATTGGACTTCTGGGAAATCCCAGAGACAACCTACCAATGGGCTCAGGTAGTGAGGCCCCCAGAGAATTCCAACCCACACCTCCTGGGAAAAGTACACCTGCTGAGCTCATCACATCTCCTGGAGTCTCAGAAGCAACGAAGTTTAGATTCCTTTCTCCTTACCTCCTGCACAAACACATTTGACTCAGGCACCAGGGATTATAGTCCCAGACTTCCATAGTGAGAAACAAAGTGTCTGACTTTTCCTTTCTGAAATAAATAAAGGTCCCAGCTCCCAGGAATAAAGCTGCCTGACATCATTATCTATGAAACTGGTGGAAGGCAAGAAAATCATATTTCTCTTCATGGGTGGGAAATCAGGTCAGGCTCTGCCAAGGTATAGCAAACTCCCTCAGGCTGTAGAGAACATGTTCTGGTTTCTGCCCAGAAAAACTATAGAGGCAAACTGTGGCTGCCTACTACTGAGTATCAGGGGAAAAGCAGAGATATTTTTAACATACGGAATATCAGTGAACAGAATGCTAAGGAACTAGGAAACTTATTCCAATAAATACGAAGCATATGCTCTGCTCAAAGCAAACCCAGCTTTTGCTATATACAAATTTCACAAAGGAAAAATATGTCGGAAATTGCATTATCTGATGGAAAGTGGGATACTATACCACTGTCTGCAGGAGACCCGCAAGATAGAGTGGCAAGAGTGGCTAAGTGGGTCAATGTGCTGGACTCTTCAGCAATCTTGTCTTGTGGGTGCGGGCTAGCTGTGGGCCCTTTGACACAGAAGACACCCACTCCAACACCCTCATTTGCGATGGCAGGGGACTCCAGCAGCCACCGGACCGTAATCTCTAGCTTCTCTATTCTGAATTGTCAGGCATACAAAATGCCTGTCTTGGTGGCAGAGATTCTCAGGTTTAGAAAAAAACAAAACGAACAAAACATGGCACTTTGGATTTTATGTGACAGGTTCTTCTTGCAACTAAGGAAGGCAATTTGTATTCATCTCATTAGCGAGGCTCTAGTAATTGGGGGATATTAATTTTATTGCTAAACCTGACAAATACTTTACTCTCTCCTGTAGTGGGTAATTGCATCCCCAACAGCCTCTCTTTTGTGCTGCCAGATGGAAAGGATGTGTGTTTGCCATTTTCATTAATACAATTAGTACCTCAGCATCCCGTCTGCCCCCTCTCTAGCTGTGCACTGCCTGGGTCCTGGAGGAGGGTGCGTAGGAGGAGGGAGAGGAGGAGGAGGAAGAGGAGGAGGCCAGCCTGCCTGGGACTTAGGTGCTGGGGAGGCTGTGCCCAGGGGTTGGCAGAGAGCTGCTGAGAACCGCTGATGAGAGCCAGCAAGCACAGCGAGCACAGCGCCTGGAGGCTGCCAAGCGCTAAACCACAACAATAACACCACTGCTGCCACCACTGACAACTCTGTGGTTAGGGAGCAACAAATCATTATGCTGCCTAGAGCTCCCCAGTCCCAGAAGGGCGTGCACTCGCCTGTGGGCGCCTCGGCCACCTTGGCTCCGGGGACTGCCTGACTGTTGATGCCCCTGCTGCAGCCGGCTTCTGCTTGCTCGCTGCACTCTTTTCTGTCCATGCAACTCTGCAAGGAGGGGATGGGAACACGGTTCCCTGCTCTCCCTCCTTTGGGAAATGGTGCAAACGTTATGCTCTTGCTGCCTGGGCCTCCACACTCCTTCTTGATTTCCTTCTCCAAAAGCTGCTAACTGTTCCGAAGTTTTACTGTGCTCCTTGCTTCTCAGCCACCACAGGCTCAGCTGGTCAGAGAATCACTGTTAATGTGTTTCTTGGAGAGACGGAGAGGATGGCTGAAGCCATAGTGCCCAAGGACTTCAAACTGTGTGTCAAGTCATAGGATGCCAAAGAAAAAGGCCAGTGCCATGTGTGGATCAGCCTCCCTCTAGTTGTTGGTCAGGGGTATCCTGGAGAACCAGCCCCTCCCCCCAAATATTACAGGATATTGTTATTGCTTTTGGTTGCTCACCTGAGCCAGTGGAAAGAGCTTGCTGCTGAAGACACCATAAAACATGACCCGAGGGCTGTAGGAAGCTTTGTTGTCAGTGGCCAGATTACAAATAATGACATGGAGACTTCTTAATTATGAAAGCTAGGCCTTAACTTGTCCCACTAGCTCTTATAACTTAAACCGACACATTTATATCAACCTACATTTTGCCTTGCGGCTTTTTACCTTTCTTTTATTCTGTATGTCCGATTCCCGCCATGTCTCATTGACATCCCCTCTGCCCCTTGATTATCTTCTCCTTCTTCCTCTCTCTGCCTGGAAGTCCCACCTATACCTCCTGACTAGCTATTGGCCTTTCAGATCTTTATTAAACCAATCACAGCAATATATCTCCGCACAGTGTACAAATTGTCCACAACCCAGGACAATGAGAAATCAAGTCGATACTGACCAGGAAACTTCCCCCTGAAGCAGCTTTGTAGGCTATTGGATGGAGTGCAGTAGTCTTACCCAGTTGTGAATTATAATGACAACCATGGCAAGATGCTCTGGGACGCAATAGTGGTGTGCATGATATGGGGCTAACCAGCTGATTTGTGATTGGATTTAAGGCCTTACACTTCAGGGGGAAATGTGTGCCTGGTACTGTATATCTGCCAAGGAGTCCAGGGCTGGTATCCTGTGGCAAAACTATTATTTTGCTGAGTGGTCATAGTATCAAACTACCATCTACATTTGCATCTCTGTATCAATAGAATGATTACTGCAGGTTCTTTGTGCAATGAATAAGCATTAGTGCAAAAACTCACAACTGTTCAAAATGTAGAGAATAGAGTCTTTGGAGCGCTCAGTCACAAATGAGACCTCTAGCTCACCCTTTCTGCTCCTGAGGCTTAGAGACCATTGTGGAAGAGGAGGCAGAAAGATCGTAGGTGGTAAAAGACTGAGCCGATGCCTTTTGGGCACGACAGGACTGCTGCAGTGCTGAACTCAGAGCAGTTGTAGCTGCCTGTGCAAGACCTGCCCTAAACCCAGCTGGTCAATACTCCAGCATGGAGGGGGTAAGAACCGATAAGCCCCTACCTTTGTCTGAGAAGCTACTGACAGTTTGTGGCTTCTGCAACAGGGATAGTAAATTTTATTTAATGGTCTCTGATAGGTCAACCATGTTCCAGTGTGTGGCCCTACATTCATAGGTATATGAGTAATACAAGTTGGAACCAGTGGGAAGAAGAAGAAGAAGAAGGAGGAGGAGGAGGAAGAGGAGGAGGAGGAGGAGGAGGAGAAGAAGAAGAAGAAGAAGAAGAAGAAGAAGAAGAAGAAGAAGAAGAAGAAGAAGAAGAAGAAGAAGAAGAAAGAAGGGGGNGCATATCCAGGAGAGGAGGGATATGACCAAATGCATTGCATGCTTGTCTGAAATTCTTAAACAATTAAAAAATTAATAAGCATATACTTACTTTATAAACAAGAAAAAAAACAAAAAAATTTCCAAGAAAGCACACTCATAATCTGCTGTCTATTAGCTAGAGCCGCCCATAGTTATCACTGATACACTGGAGACTAATGGTTTAAATGACAAATGTTTATGTCTCCAGTTCCGGAGGTTCAAAGACCAAGATCCAGGCACTGGCTAATCCAGTGTTCCTGGAGAAGGCTGTCTTCCTGGTCTAAAGACACCAGTCTTCTCTGTGTTCCCTCCCATGATGGAGAGGGAGACAGGAGAAGCCAGATCTGTCTGCTTTTGTTTTTTTGAGACAAGGTGTCACTATGAAGCCCACACTGGCCTGAAACTCCCTACTTAGCCCAGGTTGACAGTAAATTTATAAGTGATCCTCCTGTTTCTGCTTATCAGGGTTGGGATGACAGGAATGGGTACCAGGTCTCTCTTCTGAAGAGGTTACTAATCTCACCATGAGGGAATCACCCTCAGGGCTGAACTGCCTCTAAAAACCCCACGTTAAAAGACCATCTCATGTGGAATAGGGTTCAGTACATAGCGGGTGGGGGACATACATGGGTGTTCCCATCTGTTTACAAATATCAGGAAGATGGGTACGTGGTGGTGCCACTTATTTTCAACCTGGCCATACCCAGAGGTAGGGCATCTGTCCCTTCCCTTTCTCTGGCTTCTCAGTGCAATTTGGGGACCAATAAAAAGGAGTCACAGGGGCCTGGAAAGATGGCTCAGCGGTTAAGAGAACTGACTGCTCTTCCAGAGGACCTAGGTTTGATTCCCAGCATTCACAAGCTGGCTCACAACTGTTTGTAGCTCCAATTTCAGGGGATCCATCTGACACCCTCTTCTGGCCTCTTCTCAGGCATGTGTATACTCGTATGCACACATATACATAAAACACACAAACAAATAAATATTAAAGGAAAAAGATTCTCAGAAGCCTGCTCTAGACATCCAAGTCCTGCTCCTACAAAGAAGTCCGTCTTCCAGGGAACAGTAGCTGTTTTAGAGTAGGAAATGCTTTTAAAGATGTTAGTGTTACATCATATTGAGTGCTGTGACCCAGACCCAGAAAGACAAACATCACATGTACTCATTTATAAGTGGCTTTTAAACATAAAGCAAAGAAAAACTAGCCTACAGTTTACAATTCCAGAGAACCCAGACAACAAAGAAGACCCCAAGAGAGACACATGTGGATCTAATCTACATGGGTAGCAGAAAAAGACAAGATCTCCTGAGTAAAGTGGGAGCATGGGGACCATGGGGGACGATAGAAGGTGAGGAGGAGGAAAAGAGGGGAGTGGAGAAAAAGATATTGCTCAATAAAAACAATAAGAAAGATTAGTTTTAAACAGGGCAGTGGTAATCCCAGCACCTGAGAGGCAGAAGCAGGTAGATCTCTAAGTTAGAGACTAAACTGGTCTGTAAAGTCCCAGGACACCCAAGGCTACATAGTGAAACCCTGTCTTGAAAAACCAAAAGTAAAACCAAACCAAAATACAACCCCCCCCAAAATACTAGTTTTAAATGTTGTCATCATAGATGTTTTATGTTTGAGATAAATGTTTATTCTGATTTAAACATTATACTATGCTTACATATATTAAAAAATTTACATGATAACCCATAATATGTAAATAAATTAAAATAGTTGGGCATTGTGGCTCACACCTAAAATCCTAGAGGTTGGGAGGCTGAGGCAGGAGAATTGCCATGAGTTTAAGGCTAGCCTGTGAGATCCTGTCTCAAAAAACCAAAACAATTTTTTTAAAACAAAATAAATGATCCTCAGATATATCATGGAACAGCAGTCACACCTATTACACTGTGCAAATGTTTCCCTGGGGACATCGAGCCCCTTTTTCTCAGGCTATTGTCTGATGTTATTTCAGCCACTTGCTTCCTTCCAGCTTACGGTCTTCCGCTCAGAAGCCTTCCTTCACTGTGGCTGTGCAGAGCAAGCATTGCAGAGACGGCCCTGCCTGTCCTGATCTCTGACCATGTAAATGGTGTTGTCTGCTACACTTAAGGGTGGCAGGAGAGCTTGCCTGGATGGTTGGCAAAAGTTTCCTTATTCTGAACTTGAAACTGGCAGCACCATGGGAGTTTCCAGAGCAAAGGGTGAAAGCAAATTTTGACATGTGGCCCTTGTCACTTTGCTTCCAATGTGTGCAGAGACCACCCACTCATCTGGCCTTTCCCTTTTTCTTTTGATAGATGGAACCACTTAACCCCTCCCCCCAAATAAAGTCTATTTAAAGTGGACAGAGAGACCCTAGGGCAGGCAAGCCATAAATCACAGCAGCTGCCTGGAGGAGGAGAGGAGGAGGAAAAAAGCCCATGCAATTTGGGTTACTCTGGCATGAAGGTCAGATACATGATGGACAGGCAGACGTATGGTGAGCAATCATTTGCTCTTTACGTTAGAAACTGGATCACGACATGAACCATGTTCTTTCAGATCTTCACTGGTGTGGGAAGTCTTTGAGAATTCTGTCACATTACTAAGAAATAAAGTAACTCAGTGTTCTCTAGCGTTTTGAGTCACCCAAGGTATCTCTAGACCAGTTTAGGGTAGGCTGAGGTATGAAGGGTAGCATACCTCTCTCTTTGCTACAAGAAGTTAAGTTGCTTCTGATTATCTTTAACAATGGGACGGGTAGGAAAAAGATTTTGTTAAGCTACTTTCCAGAGACCAGCTCCCAAGGGCTGCACTGTTTAGCTCCGACAAGTTACTGTATCCAGAATGTCATGAATGTTACCACCCGTGAGTGAGTCTTCCGGTCTGTGGAGCCACTAAGGAAACTAAGCAGACGTGATTGGAATCACAACTCTGCCTGTGTGTAATCACCAGTAGTAGGATAGTCTGGGGTCCCCCAGGACGGTAGCCTTGGGTTATTAGCTTAGTAAGGGAGACTGGGTTGGGCTGAGTTGATTCTAGGAGCTTCTATTTGCTACTTAGAACTTGCTTCAGGCTATAGTACATCCCACTCTAAGAATCAGGGAATCAAAATAGGATTCTCCCAGCTACTAAACATTGACTCAAAATATTCATTCTGAGGCCAGAAATCACAAAATACCACTGATCTTAGATAAATCTTGAACTGTTTTTTTTTTTTTTTTTTTTTTTTTTTTTTTTAGGTTTTTTTTTTTTTTTTTTTTTTTTTTTTTTTTTTTTTTTTTTTTTTTGAGAAAGGTTTCTTCGTGTAGCCTTGGCAATCCTGAAACTCACTCTGTAGACCAGGCTGGCCTCAAACTCAGAGATTTACTTACCTCTACCTCCTGAGATCTGGGATTAAAGGTGTGTGCCACTACTGCCTGGTGGGAACGTGTTGTTAAGAAGGATACTTTCATCATTAGTCAACCAAGATGGCATTTTAGGTTTTATTATTAGAATCAGTTCAATTTTTTCTTTGTTTTCTTATTTTTAAGCATGTGTGTCTTCTTTTCTCCCTTTTTACTGAAAAAAGTTTTCCCCTGAATAATATATTCTGATTATGGTTTCCACTTACTCTACTTATCCCCACTTGTCCTATCCAGAACCACTTCCTTCCTGTCTCTAATTAGAGAACAGCCAGGTGGTGATGGCGCACTCCTTTAATTCCAGCACTCGGGAGGCAGAGGCAGGTGGATCTCTGTGACTTTAAGGCCAGCCTGGTCTACAAGAGCTAGTTCCAGGACAGGCTCCAAAACAACAGAGAAACCCTGTCTTGAAAAACCAACAAAGCAAAACAAAACAAAACAAAACAAAACACAGTAACAGGCTTCTAAGGGATAATAATAAAATAAAATAAAATACAGTAAGATAAAACAAAAACTAAAACATTAGAATTGAACACAACAAACAAAAAAGAGAGAAAAAAAAAGAACCCAAGAGAAGGCACAAGAAGCAGAGACCTCTTGTTAGCACACTCAGGGATCCTATAAAAGCACTGAACTGGAAACCATAATATATATACAAAGGACCTGATGCAGACTAGTACAGGGTCTGTGCATGCTACCTCCGTCTCTGTGAGTTCATGTGAGCTTTTTTAATTTAAAGGGTTTTATTTTCCTGGTGTTTTCCATTCCCTCTGGCTCTTACACTCTTTCTACCTCCTCTTCATCAGGTTTCCCTGAAATCTGAGAGGAGGGATTTTTATGGAGACATCCCACTTAGGGCTAAGTTTTCCAAGGTCTCTTATTCTTCTCATAATGTCTGTCTGTGGGTCTCTGTATTTGTTCCCATCAGCTGCAGGAGGAAGCTTCTCTGATGATGGCTGATCAAAAGACACTGGTTTATGTATATAGTAGAATGTCATTAGGAGTCATTTTATTGCTGTTTTGAACAGCAGTAGTATTTGGTTTTACCCTTAATGCCCTAAGCTGTCTATCTAGTCTCTGGTCACCCAAGCACTGTCAAGTATGGGTTCTTTCTTGTGGAGTGGGCTTTAAGTCAAATCAGATATTGATTGGTTCCACTCCTACAAGCCTTGTGCCATCATTGCCCTAGCATAATTTACAGGCAGGACACCTTTGTAGACCAAAGAGTTTATGACTGGATTGGTGTTTATGTTTCTCTTTCGGTAGCATTCAGAGTACCTTCTGCACCAAATATGCTAGAACGTAGGAGTGAAGGCTCCATGCAGGTACCAGCTTGACTTTCCCACTTTTAGTGAGTTGTTAAAGTGTTGTCTTCAGTGATGAGGCCTTGCTGTCAGTTTGTGGAGAGCAAACTATAGTCTTGGCAACAGGCCAGGTTGTTTGGGGATTCTTATGGGACCCCTTTAACTCAATTAGATGTAACCCAATCCTGGGACTGGGTTCATTTGGTGATAGGAGATGTACAGTTGGGCTCTGTCTCTCCCATTATTTGGTTATTTCATTTAGATCTCCTTCATATGTATTATATTTTAGGAAGATTCTACTGTATTAGGTTTCAATGCTAGCCCTCAAATGGTCATTAATTTTAACTATTTCTCCCAGTCTTCCCTTCCTTGCCCTCCTCTTCCCTTCCCATTCTTACTTGATCCTTCTGTTCTAGCCCACCTCATCTTCAATAACTATCTATTCTTTTCCCTTTCCTAACAAGATCTCTCTGTCACCCTTGTCCCTTACCGTATGCTTAAACTCTGTGGTTTTAACAGATTGTAGCTTATCATTGACTTAACAGCTAATATTCACATATAAGCAGAAACAAACCATATTTGGCTTTCTAGGTCTGGGATATCTCATTTAGGATGTTTTTTTAATTCCATACATTTACTTATGAATTTTACGATTTTATTTTTCAAACAGATGAGAAATACCGCATTGTGTAAATATACCATATTTTCTTTATCCATTTTTCTGTTGAGGGGTATCTAGGTTGTTTCCAATTTCTGTCTATTATGAATGAATAGTAATGAATATGGTTGAAAAGTATCTCTTTGATAGGATACAGAATCCTTTGGATATATGCCCAAGAATGGTATAGCTGGATCTTGAGGTAGATTGATTTCCATCTTCCTGAAGAACTGCCACCCTGATTTCCATAGTGGCTGTACAAGTTTGCACTCTCACCAGCAATGGATGAGTGTTACCTTACTCCACATCTTCACCAGCATGAGCTGTTACTTGTTTTGTTGATCTTAGCTACTCTAACAGGTGTAAGATGAAATCTCAAAGTAGTTTTAATTTGCATTTTCCAGATGCCTAAGGATGTTGATCAAAGCACATATGGTATATCTAGTTTACTTTCCCCCTGTCCTTTACCGTTTTAACTACTTACCATGTCTGCTAGGTTCCAGGGAAGCTCAGATGCCTCAGCTTTGCTACCTGTCACTTTTGGACAGCTTAGCTGACTCCATGCTGCTTCCTCAGATCATGGGAGTAAACTCCAATTCTCCGTTGTGCCTCCACATCAGCACATTCTTCCTCATCAAATCTTGCTGTATCTACTTGGCCTACTGACTTATGGAACCCACTTGAACACATGATACCCAGACTCCTGATTTAAGGTTTTGAATTTCTGCTCTTCCTTAGGTAGAAACTTCATCTCCTCTTAAGTTTTACACTTTCATCATCTGGACTGTGTTGGTATTTAATTCTCTTTTTGAGGGGTTAGAAGCAATGGAAGATCATGGAAGTAGATATTTAGGAAAATCACATTTCATTGTATGGCTCCTTTCCAAGGTATGGTTTTCAGAATTTTTTAATTCTTTGCAAATGACCAGCTATAATCCTCCTGTTGGAGGTTTAGGGTGATTTTCAGCTCGGATTCTGGTCTCACTTGAACCTGTATAACTCTCTCCAACATCTCAAGGTTTCATTAGCTTTCCATTAGTACAATTAGCTTATGGTGGGAGATGGAAGCTGAGAGTTTGAGGTATTTACCCCCAATAGTGGGGATCTAATCCAGAACCTTCCATATGCTAACTAAGTGCCTTATCACTTGTTATCCTGTTTGCAGAATTATTAGGCCCAAGCCTGAGTCTGTCAGAATATATATATATACACAGAATCTATATATCTATATATATATACACAGAATCTATCTATCTATCTATCTATCTATCTATCTATCTATCTATCTATCTATCTATCTATCTATAGAGAGAGAGTTCTACACTTTTCTCTGCCCCCCTCCCTGCCTCTCTCCTCCCCTTCAACCCTTTCCCAAGGTCCCCATGCTCCCAATTTACTCAGGAGATCTTGTCTTTTTCTATTTCCCCTGTCAGATCTTATAAATAAGTCAGGTTTGGCCCTTTGTTCTCAACAGACCAATTAAACAAACAAGTAATCCAGAAAAGCAGAAAAAGGAAACCTATATGATTTATACATGGGGAAGAGGGACAAAGATGACAGACAGTCCTCCTAGTCTGTCTTCAGGGCCCTGGCATCAGGTTTAAGTCGTGGAGCCAAGGTGTGAATAGCTAAGTAACCCCAGTCAAGATATTCCAGAACAGTTTAACATCAATTTCTCTTCTAGGAGACAATTTCTTCCTCTGTTTGGCATTAGGCATCAGTCTTCGCCCAGCATGAGATTCCTGAGAAAATTGTAGTTTCGCAAGGATATTGTTTTTGTAGTCTGAATGCCAAAGCGAGAGACACAAGTATCTCTTTAGATTCTTTCTTATAAACTGGCCTCCACAGTTTCTCTCTCTCTCTCTCTCTCTCTCTCTCTCTCTCTCTCTCTCTCTCTCTCTCTCTTTCTCTTTCTATCTGTGTGTGTGTGTGTGTGTGTGCGTGCGCGCGCTTTACGAACAGCTTTCCAGATATCAGTACTTGTTTTCTTTTAAAAAAATTAAACCCTGCAACTATTAAAAATAACTTTTAGTTTTGGTCTTGGTTTATATTAGTTCAATGACCAAAGGAGATGGACTCTTTTAAAGATGCCACAGAGACCCTGACTTCCCATTAGATTCTGAGTTGGATATTTAAGTCACTTGATATTTTTTTCCTTGTTTACCATTCTTAGAGCCATCAGAAGCCATCAGCTGACTATAGTCTCTACAAGCACTACCGTTACCATAGCAACTAAGTACCCCAGTCACTTTATTTCTATTGCCCTCCTCCACCTGAATCCACTTCACACTGCCACCAGTGATAGGTTGCCACTGTTATTTCGCTGAACACCTTGGGTTGCCAGCGTTCTACTTTCTCCTGGTGAGGAGGGTGGTTGTGTGCTTCTCAAATACATGAGAGCAACAAAATATCAGACTACTATTTTGAGAGTATGTTTTCTTGAGTCCCTCCTGGTACCTATCCCTGCATCTATCTGCAGCCAGGAAGGCAACATATGGCACACTCAAATGGGGGCAATTGAGATGGATTTAATAAAGGAAATATTTATATAGATGTAAGCAGGGGTGGCAGATTGAGTAATGAACTTTGTTTTCTTTAAAGATTAATTTTATGTGTACAGGTATTTTGCAGGTATGTATATGTATTGCATATATGTACCTGTGCTCTTGGAGGCCAGAAGAGGACATCATATTTCCTGTAACTGGAGTTATAGACAGTTTTAAGCCACCATGTTGGAAATAAACCTGGGTTTTCTGTAAGAGCAGTGAATGCTTTTAATCACTGAACTATCTCTTCAATTACAATTTAATTAAAATATTGTTTTATTTTTATTTCTTTGTGTGTGAGAAAGAGAGAGAGGGAGAGAGAGGGAGACTGTGGAGGTCAGAAGAGGGCATTGAATCCCCTGTAGCTGGAGTTACATATGGTAAGTTTACTCTATATCAAGTAAATGGATCACAGTGATGAGAAAGAAAACTCATATAGCCCCTTCTGTATAACTATATGACAGTGTGGAAGTGATACCGATTCAGCAACAATTTCTCTTTTCCCAGACTAGCTTTTTGTGAAACAATACAGCAGTGAGCTGCAGCTTCCAGTTGCTTAAAGGATGGTAGCGCAATCAGCAACTAAGTCTATGTAGCACACTGTGTTGCTGCTTACATTTTAATTTTTGTTATGACAACAATTTGTGTGAGGTATCCAGCCTTTGATCACAGAGCAAGTTTTCTGCTGATGTTTTGCCCAGCTTTAGGCTAATATGAGTGTTCTGAGCACATTTAAGGTAGGTAGGTGAGTTGAACTGTGATGTTCAGTAGTCTAGGGGTATCAGGGTCATTCCATTTATGGTGTTCAACTTTGATGGGGCTATTGGATGCAATCCATTGTAAGTCGAGCAGCGTCTGTACTCGTTTGTGCTTATAAGACGCTGCCACAGCCATTAAAGAACTATGGCTGCTAAGAAGGATGAAAGACATGGGAACAGAGTAGCTCCGACCACACATTATGTACAGTATGAAACGCTCTTGTTCTAGGTGCTAAATCGTGAAGTAATGATGTCTAGCTGAGCTCATCTGACTCAAGCAAGATCTAGTGGACCTGGACCGGGAGATTATAGAAACACATGGTGGCTTTGCAGCATTAGTGTCACGGCAACCTGATGCATGGGAGTAAAGAAAGGGATGGGACAGATGGGACAGATGGAGCCTAAAAGAAGGTGGGAAAGAAGTTACTAAGACCTAGAGAGAGTAGACAGGAAAGAATGCTTGGTTAGAGCTGCGGCATTTGGTGATGGATGCAGGGATCCATAGAAACCAGAGTGGTAGCCAAGGGAAATAACCGGCAACACCTTGCTGTCTCCTGCTCTCCAAGGACTCTATTAGTTCAGCCCACTTCTTCATAGTAACAAAAGCAGGATGAAGATTTGGAAGGAGATAGAAAATATTCGATGTATTTCGCATTTCTGAAAATCTTTGTTTTATTCTCACGATCATGTGATGGTCTGGTAGGGTCCAGGATTCCTGGCTTGAGATGATTGTTTGCAGAAACGTGAAAAAGTTTCCAGTGGACTAGGGAGAGGTTGTCAATTCTTCAGCTCTCTTTCTGTTTTTTATTTTTATTTATTTATTTTTTCCAGGACAAAGTTTCTCTATGTAGGTCTTGTTGTCCTGGGAGAGCTCTTTAGACCAGGATGGCCTAGAACTCAGAGATCTGCCTGTCTCTGCCTCCCAAATGCTGGAATTAAAGGCATGTGATGTGGGAGTGTCATATATCAATCTGTTGATTTCATTGGTTAAGCAATAAAGAAACTCCTTGGCCCTGATAGGTTAAAACATAGGTGGGAGGAGTAAACAGAATAGGATGCTGGGAGGAAGAGGAAGTGAGCTTAGACTCTACTCTGCTCCTGGAGAGACTCTGCTTTCTGGAGCAGAGGCCCTGCTTTGCTCTCCTGGACACACGTGATGAAGCTCCGACTCAGGATGGACATAGGCTAGAATCTTCCTGGTAAGCGCACCTTGGGCTTACACACATTATTAGATATGGGCTAGTCCAGGTGCGAGAATTAGCCTAGAAGAGGCTAGATAGAAATGGGCCAAGCAGTGTTTAAATGAATACAGTTTGTGTCTTGTTATTTCGGGCATAAGCTAGCAGGCGGCTGGGGTGCTGGGGACGAAGCCCGCCGCTCTTATTTCAACAGGCATGCTCAACCAACCACCACCTGGCTTCTTCTTCAGCATTTTTTTTTTTTTGAGACAGGATTTTTCTGTGTAGCAGTCCTAGCCCTCCTGGAAATAGCTCTGTAGACCAAGTTGGCCTCAAGCTCACAGAGACTTGCCTGTCTCTGCCTCCTGAGTGCTGGGACTGAAGGCGTGTGCCATCGCCGCCCTGCCTTCTTTCAGCACTCTTAACTTTTGTGTGTGAACCATTAATTTTTATTCATCTCTGGAAACCAGTAGGATTTTCTTTGTCTTCAGTCAGATTTCACTACATGCTAGCGTGTTGCTTGCACTGGATCTGCCTTTTGTACACTATTCTAGACAATTTACAGAGTCTTGACTCTGCAACTATTTCCTGAATTATTCATTTAAAGATCACACTTCTCCTTGTCGTGCTTGCGTGTTATGTATGGCATGTATATGCCATGAGGTGCATGTGGAGGTCAAAGGAACATTTGAGTCAATTCTCTCCTTCCACCGTCCTGGTCACTGGGATTGAACTCAGGTTGTCAGCTTCACGGCCAGTGCCTTTACCCACTGAGCCATCTCACCGCCCTCCATAATTTATCCTCTGCTGTTACTCTGTTCTTTTAAAATCAAATTTCTTTTTTATTGTTAAAACCTTTGGTTTTACTGTGTGTGTGTGTGGGGGGGGGCGTACTTACTAATAGAGGTGCCCATGGAGGCCAGAAGTGTTGGATTCCTCTGAAGCTAGAGTTCCAGGTGATAGTGAGCATCCTGATATGGGTGCTGGAAACTGAACTAGGGTCCCCTGGAAACGCATCAGGACACTCTTGGCCAAGGAACCGTCTCTTATTCCCCCCTTTTTTCTATTTTCTTTTTCTCTGCTCCCTTCTTTCCTACCCCATTCTCTTTTCTTCCTCATTTTTATCCCTTACTTCTTCCTCTTTCTCCTTCCTCTCTGCTGGAAACAGGGCCTTGTGTTACCTAGTGGGGCCAGATGGTCCTCCTGGTGATTGACCTGTTTTCTGAGAGCCAACATACATTCTGGGAAAGAGTGCAGGAAAGGGTCAGCAAAGGAAAGAAGGCAAAGAGGAGGGTACCTTGGTTCAAGAAAGTTGCTAGCCTGCTTCATCCAAAGATGCTCACTTGTGTGAGAAACACAGAGGAGGAGGCTGATCTGCTGAATTCTCTGTGTTCATGGTATAAGAGATGAGAAACCAAGAAAACAAACAAAACCCCTTCAGTTGTAAAAATAACAAAGCTCCCCTCATCTACCCTCATTTTCTGTATCAGAAGCTACCTGGCATGTCTCATAGTCCTTGGCTGTTTAATAGTGATTTTTATTCAACGTGCAGAACCAGAAAGCCAACTGCATCATGGTCTTGATCATGTGTTTCTAACAGAATTTAAATCTAACTAATTTGATGGTGTATCTGCTGAGACCTCCTAATACCACTTAGCCTTATTTCAGCTTTTCCAGAAAGAACCTTATAACATTGCTATGTGTGTGTGTGTAATGTATGTACCCATTAAGTGTCAATGGGTCTTAGAAAAGGGCAAAGGATCTCTGGAAGCTGGAATTACAGGTGGTTGTGAGCCACTTAAACTAGGTGCTGAGAACCAAACTCTGGTCCTCTACAAGAAGAACAAGTGGCCTTTTACCACACTGTGCCATCTCTCCAGCCACAGGGACACTGCACTCTCTTCTCTGAGAAGAAAAGGAGTTGGGAAGCCTTTGTACTCACAGTGTAGTATGCTATTAGGTTAGTCTACTCTCTCTGGGTGTGGTGGTTTGAATGAAAATGGCCTCCATAGGCTCATAGGGAATGACATTATTTGACGGGATTAGGACCTGTGGACTTGTTGGAGAAAGCAAGTGTTTCACTGGGGATGAACTTTGAGGTTTCATAACCAAAGTCTAGCTCTCTCTTTCTGCTGCCTGCAGACTGGCATGTAGAACTCTGAGCTATGAAAGTGTGTCTGCCTGCACACTGTCATGCTTCCTGCCATGACAACAATGGACTAAACCACTGAACTGTAAGTCAGCCACAATGAAATGTTTTCCTTTGTAAGCATTGCTGTGGACATGGTGTCTCTTCACAGCAATAGAAACCCTAGCTAAGACACTGGGCATGGCATCCCATCTTTATAAGAACTGCTTCTATCTCCCAGTTCAGAGGTCATGCTACTCTCGGGACTATAAGCCTCAGTTATCTGTCAGGGCAAGGAATGAACACAGAAAAAAGAGTTAAGGGACAGGACTGACTTTTCAACAGCCTTTATTGTCCTTTTTTTTTTAAATGCTCATCCCCTTACCTGTCTTTTACCTCCACATCTGGCACCTGACACCCACTAGTCCTTACGTCCACATCTGGCACCTGACACCCACTAGTCCTTATGTCAACATCTGGCACCTGACACCCACTAGTCCTTTATCTTTTGTGGATTTCATGGCACAAACTGCTTCTCAGACTTCCTCACAGAGGGTCTGGGATTCAGATGTCCTGTTCTACTAGGTAAATCTAATTTCTAGCTTTCATAAAGCTTTGGTGGTGTTATCTTTCTGTTGTAAATGCCAGGATTAGCTTCTAAAATAACAGCATTTCTAGAGGATAAAGAATTAGGTATATGTGTTCAATTTTCTATCTCAATCTACAAATTTCTAAGTCAATCAAAATCTGGTATTTTGAGTTTCATTTAAATTAATCACAGTCTTATTGGGACTCAGAAGCTGCTATACTTTATAGAATTTAATGTTAAAAATTACTAGTCAGGTGCATAGAATTGTTGCCATATGACTGAAAATGCTGTAGAGACAATAGCTGTTACAGAGACAAACATGGCTAGAAGCAGTTACTTGCCAATTCTTGGTCTAAAAAGACAATGAGAAGTTGGAATTACTAAAACTTTCTTAGGAAAGGGGTCTCCTGGAGCTAATACTCGAACAACTGAGGAGCCTGGTGGGTGGCTGAGTGCTGAAAACTGGATGTACGTGCTTCTGGGCTGAGCTGCTGCTCTGGGGCCAGGAAGACACACTGTTGGTGGCACTATAAGGAATAGGGAGCAAACAGGAAGCAGACAGGAGGGGTACCTTCCTCTTATGGCCTTGAAGTCTCTCCTGAGATACTCGCTGTGCAGAAAGCAGCCCTGCAACACAGAACCAGTCCCAGTGGCCTTGGAGGAGAGAGGACAGCTTACTAACTACTCAGGATCTTCATGCCTTTTGCCTTCCTACAAAGTCAATTCTCATACTCTTCCCCTACCCCCACAAGAAAAGGAGACACAAAGCCCAGTGACATTTGTACTCACATAGGGCAATGGAGTCTCAGAATCTAGTACTGGGAAATACTGTTGTCAAATCCAGTTGAAGTCCCACCTAAACATTTTGTTTCTCTACATCTTATGGGCCAGGGAGATCTTGGCTCAGTAGGTAAGGGCATTTGCCACCAAGCCTGATGACTTGAGTTCAATGTCTGGAACTCTATATTGTGGAAGGAGAAAACTGACTCCTGTAAGTTGTCCTCTGACCCTCTGACCTCCACTCAGCAGTGTGAGAAACCCCCCACCCCACAGCTTTTTACAAAGTGAAAAATAAAAAGAGCTTGTCTTAGTCATGTTTCTATTGCTGTGACAAAACACCATGACCAAACAACTTAATTTGGGGTTTATGGTTCCAGAGGGTTAGAATTTATGACCCTTTTCTGTGGGAAAATGGTCTTCTACCCTGTAAAGATTTGTCACTTGTATTGCTTTAATAAAACACTGATTGGCTAGTAGCAAGGCAGGAAGTATATGCAGAGCAACCAAACAGGAAGTATAGACAGGACGACCAGAACAGGAAAATTCTGAAAAGAGGAAAGGCTCAGCCTACAGTTGTCACCCAAATGCAAAGGAAACAAGATAAAAATGCCTCACTGATAAAGGTGCCAAGCCACATGGCTAACATGGACAAAAATTATGGGTAAAAATTAGTTAATAAGAAAGCCTTAGCTAATAGGCCAATCAGTTTATAATTAATGAAGAACTCTGTGTGTTTCTTTGAGACTGAACAACTATGGCACCAGGCAAGACAGAAACCTCTGTCAACAACCCCCATGGTGGGGAACATGGCAGCAGGTGGGTAAGAGCTCACATCTTGATCCACAAGTATGAGGCAGAGAGAGGTAACTGGGAATGGTGTGGGCTCAAAGCCTGTTCCCAGTGACACACCTCCTCCAACAAGGTCACACCTCTTAATCCTTCCCAAACATTTCCACCAACTGGGGGCCATTCTCATTCAAACCACGACAGGGCACACATTATCTTTTGCATTGTTTCCTCCTCAGCTGGGTCAGGGTGGGACTGGAAAGAGCGGTGATATTTTGGTATGGCAGTTTGAATAAGAAAGGTTCCCATAGGCTCATATATTTGACTGCTTAGTCATCCGAAAATGGCACTCACTATTTGAGGAGGATTAGGAAGTGTGGCCTTGTTAGAGGAATTGTGTTATTAGGGGGTGAGTTTTGAGGTTTCACAAGCCCATGACAGGCCCCGTCTTTCTGTCTTTCTGTTTGTGGATCAGATTCTATCTCTCAGCTACTTTGCCAGCACCATACCTGCCTGCTGCCATAATGATAATGGACTAAACCTCTGTAACTGTAAGCAAACACCCAATTAAAGGCTTCCTTTATAAGAGTTTCCTTGGTCACGGTGTCCTCACAGCAATAGAACAGTGACTAACATAGTTGACTTTCTTTCTTTTTTTCTTCTTTTATTTATTTTTGGTTTTCCAAGACAGGGTTTCTCTTCCAAGACAGGGAGTCTTTCCTGGAACTAGCTCTTATAGACCAGAATGGCCGTGAACTCACAGAGATCCGCCTGCCTCTGCCTCCCAGGTACTGGGATTAAACACATGTGCCACCACTGCCTGGCTCACAGTTGGCTTTCTAAAAGCCCCCATAGTATGATCATTATAAATTTTATGGCAACTCTCATTCCAAAGAGCAGAATAAATGGGTTCTGGTTCATGACATCAATTTATGGGAAATTAAAAAATTTTGCTTGGCTGTACATGAAAATTTGTATGGCACCACTCTGTTGTGGGATAGTCTTTTTTGTATACTGTGAAACTGTGTCTCTGCCAAGGCACCTTCTGATTGGTTTAACAAAGAGCTGAATGGCCAATAGCTAGGCAGGAGAGGATAGGTGCGACTTCTGGGAAGAGACAGGAAATCTGGGAAGAAGAAAGGTGGGGTTCATCAGCAAGATGCAGAGCAGGTGAGATGTACAGATGTAGGTGATGAGCCAGGTGACAGAACATAGATTAATATAAACATGTGAATTTAAGTTTTAGGAGCTAGTTGGGAATAAGGCTAATCTAAAGCTAAGCTTTCATACTTCATAAGAAGTCTCTGTGTTATTATTTGGGAGTTGATGTTCTGAAGAAAGTCTGGTTACACCTCTCCCTTCCCCTTCACCCTTTTCCTCTTTCTCTCTTCTTTGGAAGCATAGTTTATCAAGTATATTACAAGGGAGCTTTGGTCGCTATTCCCCTTTTTGATAATGCATTTCTTTCCCTTTTTAAAAAGTCTATTTTTTATGTGTATGAATCTTTTGTTTGCCTGTATGTATGTCCACCATGTTCATGCTTGTCCACAGAAGCCAGAAGAGGCTATCAGAGGCCCTCAAAATGGAGGTACAAATGGTTGTGGGCTGTCATATGGGTACTGAAAATCAAATCTGGGTCCTTTGCAAGAGCATAAAGTTCTCTTAACCACTGAATCACTGCAAGATCGTGTTTCACTTAGCTGAGGTTAGTCTTGATGACTCCTGATAATCATGCCTTAGCTTCCCCAGTTCTGGATCACAGGCATGTCTCACTATATCTGGCTTGAAGTGATTTTCTTTGTTGGAGAGCCTTAACATCATTTTTCCATATGCTCACTACATTTAGGTCTTCTTTCTCTGTTCTTTCATTTTGCCCACTTTTCTATTTTTTTCTTCTTATTAATTTGTAAGCATTCTTACAGTTTTTCCTGAAACATATTTGAAGTATATAGATAAGAATGGAAGTTATAACAATTCATGTTCCCACCACCCAGCCTCAGTATTGCTCAGCAGCATTTTAGTTAGTCAGGTTGTCCTCCAATTCGGTCTACCTGCTTCCATTTTTGTGAGTGCTGGAAACACAGGTGTATGACACTGTAACCAGTTTATCTCATTTTTAAAAGAAGCAATGAAACAGGGGCTAGAGAGGTAACTCAGACTGTAAGAGCAAGTATTTCTCTTGCTGAAGACCAGAGCTAGATTCCCAGCTCTCACTTTGGGTGGCTCATAACTGCCTATATATCTCCAAATCCAGGGGGAGCTGACGGATGCCTCTAGTCTCTCTGTAGGCACCTACACTTATGTGCACATACCCCTCACCCATACATACACAAAATTAAAAATAATAAATCTTTTAAAAAAGAGAAACAAAACACTTCATATACATGCTTCTGTGGCCTGCCCCATCCTGATTTCTCTTTGTTCCTCTCCTACCATAATCAGTATCACAAGTTTAGTATCCACTCTTCCCTTGCAGTCTTTATACTGAGTAGGAGTTTGTATTCTGTACACTAGTTTTTCCCTTAATTTTATGCAATTTGAATTGAAAATATCTCTTCTCAGTCTGTTGTTGTTGTTTTTTACCTTGCTTATGGTGTTTTATTTTTTAATATATGAAAGTCAAATTTGAATGTGACCACATTTATCAAATGTATCTGTATGGCTTGTGCTTTTTTTTCTGTCTCCTTCAGCCCTGCCTCTTTTCGCTGCACTCATTTTGTGAATGCCTGTCTCATCTTTTATGGAATGTCTACGTTTCCTTGAGGAAATGTCCTGACTTAATGTATCTCCTTCATCCTCTACAAACTTCAGGGCAGTGTTTGCCAGCTGGTGGTTGCAGGTGGGCTGTGTGACTGTGCACACTCAGATCTACCTGCTGCGTTTGTGTGTCTGTGGCTGTGCACACTCAGATCTACCTGCTGCGTTTGTGTGTCTGTGGCTGTGCACACTCAGATCTACCTGCTGCATTTAGCTGGTAGTTTCTACCTTTGCACTCTTTCCTTCTCCTTATTGTCAGCTTTCCTTTCTTTTCCTTTGCCCAGGACTTAGAGCACAGGAGTTTTCAGTCTGTTACAGATTATTGAAAATGATTAAAAATGAAGAAATTTGTGCCCACAAGTCAAAGTTCAAAGATTTTAGCATTTGTTTAGTATGTTGTTGACATAATCACTAAGCAAACAGACATGGTATGTTTCTTTAGTTTCTACTTCCTGCTTGGTCAGTTTTATCTGAAATCTTGTTCTCCCTTGGAACTACATGACATTTTTAGTAATCTATTCAGGGGTTTTGCACCTTTAAACTATAGACATTTGGCCTCAATTTTTTTTATGGTGGTGGTACATCTTACCTGAGTGTTGTACAATGTTTAGAAAACATGTTGGACTTCTACCTACAGATATTTATAACCCGTTTCCTCCCTGTCCTGAGCTGCTACAACAGAAAATGTCTCTAGACATTGACAGCTGTCTCTTGAGGTAGGAAATCACCCTGGCTGAGCCTGACTATCTTAGTTCATTTTCTTTTTTAGAACATCTGATATGCACTAATAAAGGATTGTATTTAGCTTATAGCTCTGAAGGCTGACATCAAGTGGCCAAAGGATAAAGGATAAACCCTTCCCCCTTAATATATATGTTATATATTATCTCTGCCTCTGCTTCTATCAGTTACTAGATGGTGTATCTCTGATGACAATTAGGGAGTCACCAATCTGATTAGAGTAGATGGCCAGTGCAGGCATCCTCTTCATCATTGCTAGGAGTCTCAGCAGGAGTCACCCTTGTGAATTCTTGTTTTTTTTTCCTGGTACCAGGTTTCTCCCTAACCCCCAAATAGTCCCCTATCAAAATGTCTCTTTTCTTACTTTCCCCCTCCATCCCACCTCCAACCCACCTCCCACACCCAGCCTGTCCAACCAATTCCATCAAGATCCCATCCCTCAGCTGGGTGGTGGTGGCACACGCCTTTAATCCCAGCACTCAGGAGGCAGAGACTGGCAGATCTCTGTGAGTTCGAGGCTAGTTTGGTCTACAAGAGCTAGTTCCAGGACAGGCTCCAAAGCTACAGAGGAACCCTGTCACAAAAAACAAAACAAAACAAAACAAAACAAAACAAAAAAAACAAAAAAAGAAGGAAAGAAAGAAAAAAAGAAAAAAGATCCCATCCCCTTATCTCTCTTCCCCACCCCCAGTTTACCCAGGAGGTCTCTCCTATTTCTTCTTCCCAGGGAGGTCCATACATCCCTCTTTGTGCCCTCCTTGTTATATAGCCTTTCTGGGGCTGTGGATAATATAGAATATTATAATTTTACTTTACTCCTAATATTCACTTAAGAGTTTGTATATAGCATGTTTGTCTTTCTGTATCTGGGTTACCTTATTCAGAATAATTTTTTTCTAGTTCAGTCCAGTTGCCTGCAAATTCATGAGGTTATTGTTTTTAACAACTGAGTAATACGTCATCTTGTAAATGTACCACATTTTCCTTATACATTTTTGGTACAGGGGCATCTAGGTTATTTCCAGGTTCTGGTTATTACAAATAATGCTGCTATGAACATAACTGAGTAAATGTCCTTGTATGATTGAGAATCCTTTGGATATAAGCCCAAGATTAGTATAGCTGGGTCTTAAAATAGATTGATTCTGAATTTTCTGAGAAACTGCCATACTGATTTCCAAAGTGGCTGTACCAGTTTGCACTCCTACCAGCAGTGGAGGAATGTTCCCCTTACTCTACATCCTCTCCAGCAACAGCTGTCATTAGTGTTTTTGAACTTGGCCATTCTGACAGGTATCTCAGAGTTATTTTGATTTGTATTTACTTGATGGGTAAAGATGTTGAGCAATTCCTTAAATGTCTTTCACCCATTTGAGATTTTTCTGTTGAGAATTCTCTGTTTAGATCTGTACCCCATTTTAAAATTGGATTATTTGGTATTTTGATGTCTAGTTTCTTAAGTTCTTTATTTTAGAGATCAGCACTCTGTCAGATGTGTGATTAGTGAAAATAATTTCCCATTTTGTAGGCTGCCACTTTGTCCTATTGACCATGTCCTTTGCCTTACAGAAGCTTTTCAGTTTCAGGAGGTCCCATTTATTAATTGTCCATCTCAGTGTCTGTGCTGCTGGTGTTATATTCAGGAAGAAGACTCCAGTGCCAATGCATTCAAAGTCACTTCCCACTTTCTCTTCTAATGGCTTCAGTGTAACTGGATTTATATGGAGGCCTTTGATACACTAGGACTTGAGTTTTGTGCATGGTGATAGATATGGATCTATTTGCATTTTTCTACATGTTGATATCCAGTTATACCAACACCATTATTTGAAGTACTTTCTTTTCCCCATTGTACAATTTTGGCTTGTCAAAAATCAGGTATTCATATTCTACTCTATGAATCCATATGTCTCTTTTTATGCCAATACCAAGATGTTTTTTATCACTATAGCTCTATAGTAGAGATTGAAGTCATGGATGGTAATGCCTCCAGAGGTTCTATTACTGTACAGAATTGTTTTAGCTATCCTGGGTTTTGTATTTTTCCATATGAAATTGTGTATTGTCCTTTCAAGGTCTGTGAAGTATTGTATTGGGACTTTGAAGGGGATTGCATAAAATTTGTAGATTGCTTTTGGTAAAATTGAACCACAGTAATTCCTATAAAGGAAAACATTAAACTGGGGCTGGCTTACAGTTTAGAGGTTTTGTCCATTTTCATCATGGTGGGAAGTATGGCAGCACTCAGGCAGACATCGTGCTGGAGAGGAAGCCGAGAATTCTACATCTGAATTGATAGGCAGCTGGAAGAGAGTGTGAAACTGGGCCTGGCTTGAGCACTTGAAACCTCAAAGTCTACCCCCAGGGACACACTTCCTCCAACAAGGTCTCAACTGCTCCATCAAGGCTACAACTTCCCATAGTGCTACTCCCTATGAGCCTATGGTACCATTTTCATTCAAACTGCCACAATGTTTCTAAATATTTTATGTTCTTCCCCCTTTACATGACTTTCCATTTTATTCTAATTTCAAATCTTGCTGAGCCTCTCTCCTGTTTGCAACTCTAACAAGTATCATTAACAGCACAATTTATATGGCAGATGCCCTACTTTTACTTCTGCTGCTGTGATACTATACCAGCAAAAAGTAACAAGAGAACGTTCAGCTCACAGTCCCAGGTTGCAGTCTACCATGGCAGGGAAGACAAGGCAACAGGAAGAGTTGGTCACGTGACATCTACAGTCACAAGCAGAGAGGGATGGATGCATGCATGCTTACGACTCAGTGCATTTTCTGCACTCTAAAATATATTTATTTTTAAATTGCATGTAGATATGTGTGTCTCTGTGTTGGAATGTATACATGAGTACATGTGCCTGCAAAGGCCAAAAGAGGCCATGGGATTCGCTGGAGCTAGAGCTGGCAGGAGTAACATTGGTTGTGAGCTGTGTGGGTGCTTGGGAACTAAACTCAGGTGTCCTTTAAGAGCAGTATGTGCTCTAAGCCATAACTCCAGCTTCATTTTCTCCACTCATACAGTGCAGCATCCAAACCCAGGGAATGGTCCTGCCTACCGTGGCTATGGTTTTAAATCAATTAGTGCAATTAAGACAAACCCCTATAGACAAGCTCACAGGCCAGCCAAATCTAGACAGTCCCTTCTTGGTGATTCTAAATCATGTCAAGTTGACAATTGAAAAAGCCATCACAGCAGGCTACCCAAAATCCACATTTCTATATCACATTAATCTCTCACCTATTGTTTTAATATTTTCCTTTCATTCTCGATACTTCTCTATGACATAATGTCTGGTTTTTAGAACAGGATAAACTGAAAAAGGAAGGTGTGATAGTTTGAATATAATTGCCCTCCCTAATCTCGCAGGGAGTGGCACTATTAGGAAGTGTGGCTTTGTTGAAGTGGGTATGACTTTGCTGGAGGAAGTGTGCCACTGTGGGGGCAGACACTGAGGTTTCCTATGCTCAAGATAGTACCCAGTGTCTCAGTCAACTTCCTGTTGCCTACGAGATGTAGGACTCTCAGCTACTCTTCTAACACCATGTCTGCTTGTGTACCACCACGTTCCCCACCATGATAATGGACTGAAACTCTGAAACTGCAAGCAAGCCCCCTCAACTAAATGTTTTCCTTATAAGAATTGCTTGGGGTATTGGTGTCTTTTCACAGCAATAGAAACCCAAACTAAGAAGTCAAAAGGCTTAAAAAAAACTATTCCAAGAGAAGATCTCACTTTTACGCCCTGAGTAATGACCTGAACTGAGATGATATCTGGTGAAAAGCATTCCACAGAGATGCAGGGGGCACCACACATAAAATCCCTAAGATAAAAATAATAAAGCTTAAAATACATCTAAAAATAAGTACTAACATCAACTAAAAGAGAGAAAAACCCGTGTAAGTTATAGACAGCCCCTTCGGCATTCAATTTCCTACAAACAGGAAGCAGGTTGAGAACTCCACTGCCCTTTGCAAATATCTGAGGAAAACATGGGATCCTGGTACAGGGGACAGATCGGGTGTCTATCCATGAGACATCATTCCACCTTTCATCTCACGCAGGAAACTGGGTACTCTGGGATTTCATCATTGTGATTGCGATTTGCTTTTTTAATTCAAAGATTTCTACATCAGGAAAAGGCACACCTGGACTTGGTAGAGATCATGAGATTCTAGATGTCAAAGATTTGATGGACTTCTAGGGGGTTAGAATCAAGAGTGAATGTATTTTGCATGTGGGGAGGATGTAATTATAACCAAGAAAGCAGCCTACGTAGGTTAAATTGGTCCCCATTACTCTCTACCCTATACTAAAATAGTATTTTGCACACAGAATCCTTTGCTATGCTGCAAATAAATAAGGGGTTATACTGTTGCCTTTATATTTGGCCAAATGACTTTCTTTGGACGATGGGATGGAGCACAAGTGACAAGTGCAAACACTTGAAATATTTGCCTGTGGTCCTGCTGCTTTTGCTTCTGTGGTCATCACATGGGAAGGGCTTGTCTGAGGTTGTATCTTTCAGCAGAGGCAGGCGACTTGAGATTAGAGCACACAGTATGCCTCGAAATTAAGGCAACTGCTTGTGAATTACTATTCACAAGAGAGATGATGGGAACTAGGATCAAAGTGCTGCAATGGGCATGGCGAGATGTGTTCAGCTTCTGGGTATACTTTATAGGTAGACCCCACAGATTTGCTGAGCATATATTTGATAGGAGGGAAAGTGATGAGTTAAAGATGAATCTGGAGATTTGGGTCTGGAAAATAGGAAGAATGGAGTGGCCATTTACAATGTATACTATATTAGTAAGTTATCAAGTGTTGTTTGAATTCAGTGAGAAGTTGTCATTGAAAGCTGGTTGCCCCAACCTCCATTTTCAGACATGTCTGTCTCATAAGTGTCCTCCAAACCAGGTGTGGTGGTGTATGCCTGTAGTTCCAGCATTTTGGAGCCAGATGCAGGTAGATCTCTGTAACTTCGGGGCCAGCCATGGATTACATAGTGAATTCCAGGACAGATAGAGCTACAAAATAAAACCCTGCCTCCAAGAAAACAAAAAACAACACAAGACAGAAAAAGTGTCCCTCCTAGGCCACTTGTCTGAGGATGGGTTGCATCCTCATAACTATGTGACAGGGAGAGAAGAAAACCTTAAAAAAAAAACCAAGAGTGAGGCCCCAGAGACCTCCAGGAGCAGGTAGGAAGGCCCGAGTGACCTCTGGGAACAGGAAGAAAGGCTCAAGATACCTTCAGGAGCAGGCAAGCAAGGCCTGAGCAAATTCTGGGAGCAGGTAGGAAGGCCCAAGCAACCTCAGGGAGTGCTGAGTGACTGGAACCATGGCTCCGACTCTAGCTCAAGGAGAGACCATCTGAGCCTTGAACCCACTGGCATAGGGAGGAGTGATCATTGGAGAAACAGCCTCAACTACACCATCTGGAAGAAAAGATGGGTAGACAGCAAGGTAAGAACACACTCAACAAGGCATCACCAAAAAATAGTGGTTTTATGACAGCAAGACTTGAACACCCCAACACAGATGAAGCAGAAGAAAACACCCTTAAAAATAACTTTAGTTCCAAAGCTACAGAGAAACCCTGTCTTGAAAAAACAAAACAAAAATAACGTTAAGAAAATATTTGGGGCCCTTAAAAGAGGAAATGAAAAATTCCCTCAAANTGAAATAGAGATAATAAAGTATACAAACTGAGGGAATTCTGGAATGGAAAAAATGGGTAAACTATCAGGAACCACAAATGAAAGCATAAACAGAAGAATACAAGAGATGGAAAAGAGAATCTCGGAAGTTGAAGATATGATAGAGGAAATAGGCTTATTGGTCAAAGAAAATGTTAAATCTAACAAAAGCTTAATGCAAAATATCCAGGAAATCCAGGACACCATGAAAAGACCAAACCTAAGAATAATATGGATAGAAGGAGAAGGCCAACTCAAAGGCACAGAAACTATACTCAATAAAATCATAGAAGAAAACTTTCCCAACCTAAAGAAGGATATGCCTATGAGAATACAAGAGTCGTACAGAATACCAGATAGACTAGACCAAAAAAAGTTCCCTTGCCATATTGTAATCAAACACTAAACTTACAGAACAAAAGAAGAATATTAAGAACCGCAAAGGAAAAAGGCCAAGTAATATATAAAGACAGACCTATCAGAATTATGACTGACTTTTCAATGGAAACAATGAAAGCCAGAAGGTCCTGGTCAAGTGTTATGCAGACATTAAGAGACCACAGATGCCAACCCAGACTACTATACCCAGCAAAACTTTCAATCACAATAGATAAAGAAAACAAGATATTCCAAGACAGAAACAGATTTAACCAATACCTAGCCACAAAACCAGTCCTACAACAAAGTACTAGAAGGAAAATTCCAACCCAAGGAAGTCAGCTACACAACAAAAACACAGACAATAGATGATCTCACAGCAACAAATACCAAAGAAGGTAAAACACACACAATAATATCAGCACCCATGAAAACTAAAATAACAGGAACCAGTAATCACTGGTCATTAATATTCCTCAATATAAATGGACTCAACTCACATATAAAAAGACACAGATTGGATATGAAAACAGAATCCATCCTTCTGATGCATACAAGAAACACACCTCACCCTCAAAGACAGACATCACCTCAGAGTAAAGGGTTGGGGAAAAAATTCCAATCAAATGGACCTAAGAAACAGGTGTAGCTATCCTAATTTAGAACAACACTGACTTTAAACTAAAGTCAATCAAAAGAGACAAAGAAGGATATTTCATATTTGTCACAGGAAAAATCCATGAAGAGGAAATTTCAATACTGAACATCTATGCCCCAAATACAAGTGCATCTCATATGTAAAAGAAATACTACTAAAGCTTAAATCATACATTAAACCCTACATACTAACAGTGGGAGACTTCAACACCCCACTCTCACTACTTAAGAAAGAAACTTAATGAGAAATAATGAAGCTAACATGTTATAACTCAAATGGATTAACAGACATCTATAGAACATTCCATCCAAACATAAAAGAATATATCTTCTCAGCACCTCATGGGACCTTCTTAAAAACTGACCACATACTTGGTAACAAAGCAAACCTCAACAGATACAAAAAAAATTGGAATAACTCCATGTATTTTATCAGATCACCATGACATAAAGTTAGAATTCAATAGTAACACTAATTTCAGAAAGTCAACAAACACATGGAAACGGAACAATGCTCACTTGACCAATGGGTCAAGAAAAAATAAAGAAATTAAAACCTCCTAAAATTCAACGAAAATGACTGCACAAAATACCTGAACTTATGGGACACAATAAAAACAGTGTTAAGAGGAAAGTTCATAGCACTAAATGCCTACATAAAGCAGATGGAAAATTCCCACAAAGTGCTAGAACACAAAAAATATAAAATAGCAAATTCACCCAGGAGAAACAGACAGGAAATAATCAAATTGAGAACTGAAATCAACAAAATAGAAACCAAGAAAACAATACAAAAAAATCAGTGAGACAAAGAGTTGGTTCTTCGAGAAAATAAACAAAATAGACAAACCTTTATTCAAACTAACCAAAAGTCATAGAAAGAATATCCAAATGAACAAAATCAGAAATGAAAAGGGGGACATCAGACACAGAGGAAATCCAGAGAATTATAAGGTCATACTTCAAAAACTTGTACTCCGCAAAATGGAAAACTTAAAGGAGATGAACAATTATCTGGATAAATATCACTTACCAAAATTAAATCAATACCAGATAAGCAAATTAAATAGACTTATAAACACTAAGGAAATAGAAACAACCATCAAAAATCTCTCAACCAAAACAGCCAAGGACCAAATAGTTTCAGTGCAGAATTCTACAAGATTTTTAAAGAACTAATACCAACATTCCTCAAATTGTTCCACACAACAGAAACAAAACATTGCTAAACTCTTTTAACGAGGCTACAATTACTCTGATATCAAACCACATAAAACATATTAAGAAAGAGAATTACAGACAAATCTCACTCATGAATGAACATTGACGCAAAAATACTCAATAAAACACTGGCAAACTGAATCCACGTACACATCAGAAAAATCATTCACCACGATAACCAAGTATGCTTTATCCCAGAGATGCAGGGATGGTTCATATATGAAAATCTATCAATGTAATCCACCATATAAACAAACTGAAAAGAAAAAAAACCTACCTGATCATTTCATTAGATACTAAAAAAGCCTTTGCAAAATTTAACACCTGTTCATGATAAAAGTCTTGGAGAGAGCAGGGATTCAAGGAACACACATTAATATAATAAAAGCAATATACCGTAAGGCAACAGCCAACATCAAACTAGATGGCAAGAAACTAAAGGCGATCTATCCAGCTGAAATCAGAAGAGAAAGAAGACATGGTTGTTCATTCCCTCCATATTTATTCAATATAGTACTTGAAGTTCTGTAGCACAATAAGACAAAAAAGGAGATCAAGGGAATGGATACAAATTGGAAAACTCTTGAACACCTTCAGTAATGCAACAGGATACAAGATTAACAAAAAAATCAATAGCCCTTCTTTGTACAGATGATAAAAAGGCTGAAAAGGAAATGAGAGAAACATCACCCTTTACAATAGCCACAAATAACGTAAAATATCTTGGGGTAACTCTAACTAAACAAGTGGAAGACCTGTATCACAAGAACTTTAAGTTTTTTAAAAAAAGAAATTGGCAAAGACACCAGAAAATGGAAAGATCTCCAATGCTCTTAAGTAGGTAGAATTAACATAGTAAAAATGGCAATTTTACCAAAAGAAATCTACAGATTCAATGCAATGGCCATCAAAATCCCAGCAAAATTCTTTACAGACCTTGAAAGAACAATATGCAAATTCACATGGAAAAAGATAAAAACCAGGATAGCCAAAGCAATATTGTACAATAAAGGAATTTCTAGAGGCATCACTATCTCTGACTTCAAACTCTACTATAGAGCTACAG
Organism: Alexandromys fortis; assembly: GCF_014885135.2. Lineage (NCBI taxonomy): Eukaryota > Metazoa > Chordata > Mammalia > Rodentia > Cricetidae > Alexandromys > Alexandromys fortis. The sequence continues at coordinate 996,016 of NW_026068124.1, forward strand.
TAATGAAAACCACTTGGTATTGGCATAAAACCATACAGGAGGACCAATGGAATTGAATCGAAGACCTGGGTATCAATCCACACACCTATGAACACCTGTTTTTTGACAAAGAAGATAAAAATATAAAATGAAAAAAAAAAAGCAAATTCAACAAATGTTGCTGGCATAACTAGATATCAACATGTAGAAGAATGCAAATAGATCCATATCTATCACTGTTGGACGAGAGCCAGTTGTTGGTTCCTGGCTGCTTAGCAGCTCAGCCCGAATAATCACACAGAAACTGTGTTAATTAAATCACTGCTTGACCCATTAGCTCTAGCTTCTTATCAGCTACATTTAAAAAAGGAAGGTTTTAACTTTTAGTAAAATTACATATAACAAAACAGGTATCAAGGAAGACTTACAGTTACAATATTTATATCTATTTTATCTTTTATCATAACTAAAGAAAACTTTAACTACAAATTCTTCAATTCCATCAAAGACTGCAGAAGAATATGTTATTACCTAAGGAAACAGGAAGTATATTGTAAGCAACTTTCAAAACTCTAGAATTGACAGAGAAATCTCACTGCCTGGACAGTTACCCAAAGTTCTTCTGTACCATTGGGACATCCATCTTAAGCCTACATGCCCATAGCATCCAGCAGACTTTTCCATGAAGCAGGAAATTTCAAAGACAGTTCTGCCTATATTGGAAGTTTGCCAGTTACTTTCTTCTGTATCCTGCATAATGTCTAGCAGAGTCTTTCATGAAGTAGGAACCCTGAAAGATCATCTTACCTTTAAATCAGTTCAGCAGTCACTTTCCGTGGGTCCTGCATGTCCAGTTCACATAGCATACCAGGCAAGAGCTTAAAATTGTATCAATAAACCAAAATTCACACCAATGTAAATCTAAATGTATCTCTAAACCATATCCCCCTTTAAATGTAAACAAACATTTATAAACAATATTTGGGAATATGGACATAATTCTCCAAACTGCTTCCTGCTGTTTATTGGGTGAAGTAAGTTTTTGAGGGGTGTTCAAGGAAACCTTTCAGGGGCTCTTGGTTCATCAAACCACATTAGCCTGGAATGAATCCACAGGTTCTCATCCTCCGTGGAAACAAAAGAAGAACCTCTTTTCCAAAACAACATATCCTTAGACCCAAATTATGAAGTCAAGATACCATTATAATATACATGCTGGTTTAGCTTAGCAGCCCATTCAATGAAATGTCTTTCTGTACTTAGCTCTTTAACAGTCAAAAAATTCAAAGAAAGCACAATAATATAAATAAGCCAGACTATCTGTGTATATTCCATATTTACGTGGCTTGTTTTTACTCTATTACTTTTTAATATTTATTTTATTATCTTTGCTCTGTCTCTTTAAAGACAAGGAACATCAGTGGGGAGGGCAGGAGCTTTACTTACCTTTGTAACAACTCAAACATTAAAAGGAAATTAGGGCTCAGTCAGGGCCCTGGGATTCATCACCACCAACACCGAGAAGAAACAGGAAGCAGACTATACTTAAAAGGAAGTGATGAAATCAGCAGATGAGAAAGCTGAGCTGAAGCCCAGATTCCAAGGGTCAGGTAGAGCGGCTTTACTCACTAGTTGTCAGTGTGAGGGCCAGCCATGATAATCTAAGTCTGGGCAGAAAGGAAGTTCTCCTCCAACCATTATCACCTGGAATTCTGGCCATTAATAAATTTAAATGGAGCCTAGAGTCTCAATAGTTTACCCTGAGACCATGCCTGGCAGGCCGGAGATTATCTGACTCTCACCCAAGAGCAGACCATTCAAAGGAAATTCCTGGCAACACTTCACCAGGACACCCCTAGACAAATGTCAGCCAATAGGGGGTCCTGGAACACAGAGACCCCTCACCCCCACCTTTACTACTATAAAAACCCAATTCTAATTGAGCTTGGGGCTCTCCAGATACTCCAATACGTTGGACTTGCGGAGAGACCAAGTTTGCAAACTTGATTAAAATAAAGGCTCTTTGCTTTTACATATGGGACTCAGTATCCTTTGTTGGCTTTTGTGGGGACCCACAAATTTGGGCATAACAATCAGACCACAACTCAAGGTCTTAAGTGTCAGGCACTACTGTTCAGATGCTGAATTCAAAGGGGTTTATATGTAAGCTGGGGACAAGTAGAGATGATCCTCCTGGTCCCAAGGAAGTCTTCATGGGGTGTGTTTCAATGCCATGTTTACTAAACAAATGCTAATGACAGATTTTCACAACAGTAACAAATGCTATTCCACTACATCAAATCTCCCTTACTGAGGAAAAAATGACAATCACAACATTGATGGATTTGGATTACTTTTTCATGTTTTCTAGGCGGGGGGGGGGGGGGGGGGGGGGGGGG
>NW_026068124.1:1002004-1049551 GCF_014885135.2 Alexandromys fortis
GGTAAAGCCAGTATCCTCACTTGGCTTCCTCTCCTTTCTCTTCACTTTTATCTGACTTCATTTTCTTTACCTCTTCTCTGGCCACATGTCCCCGGAAGACGGATTGGATTTTGAGAGCAGCAAACTCCTCCTTTTCTCTTTCTTCCTCAGTTAACTCCTCCTTCATTGAAAGAAGAGAAAGTGAGACCCTTTTTTCCAGAATGCTGCCTCTTAGATGCCATTGAAAGGAATGTATAGATTTAACCAATTACAGATGCAACTATCTGAAGTCTGTTGCTTCCTGGGGGATTTTATACATTGTCACACACTGTGTGTGTACCAAAGGCTAAATGCCAAAAGAGTAGACATTCAGCTTGCTACTCTTCAATATGTCTTAATACAAGATCGTTGCCAACTTCTATTCTCTTGTTTCCAGACAGCACCTATTTAATGTTTCCTGGAAATAATCTTGTGTTTAGGGTGGGGAAGCAAGAATTATGGCAGTAAGTACTGTTCTGTGTTAACACCAGCATATGTGCTATTTTGAAATAACTGTGATTATACAAAACTGATAAATGTTAATTCTAATTTCTAAATGTTTAGACAATTAAAACCACACATTTAGAGGTGGAGCACCAAAGAGAAAGTCAATTTACTATTAGTAAATTGGACTTATCAGAGTTGGTTAAACAGTGACATAGTTTCTTCTTTTTCTTTTAAATTTAGGTATAATTTGCAGATGGCAAAATTCATGGGTCCTAAATGTAGAACTGAAAAAAATATGGCCCTCAATATATCTTTTTTAAGCTACAGAAATGATAAGTACACATTTAAAAAATCCTCAAGTTATCACTTGTAGTACAAGTTGAAACATTTTCACCTCCTCAAATCTTGCTCCTAAAAAGTACCCTTTATTGTAGGTTGTGTGTCTCTGTGTGTATTTGTGTATGTTTATACATCCTTATAAAATTTCTCTGTGATTCCATTTACATGAAGACACATTTGTTTTTCAGTTTAAAACAAGACCATGCTAATTGGAGTGCTCTACAGCTACTTTCCCCATGAAACAAGATATCTGGGCTCTTTCTTCTATGCTATTATTTCAAATATAATTTTGTTCAGTTTTAATGGGAGGGACATGGACATTGTGTTCCATTGTACTGAAATTTATTATTCAGTCAACTATTGATGGACCTTTGAGCTATTCAAAGCTATTCATGCTATTTTATATTTCAAATTGAGTTAAGTTTAGCTATTAAACTTTTAAATACAAATAGACAGGCATAAAATTCTTTGAGGTGATTCTCCAATATGGGCAAGTGAATTACTCTTAAGTTAAAAATCAATGGGACCATAACACAAACTTGTAGTAGCGTATAAAAGAGAATCTACAAGGGAAGTAAGGAAATGGCTCTGTCTTTCTATATTCCCTGAATCCCTATTACGTCGGATGCCACTGTTAGATCATTTAAATTGTAGTAGTATTATTCTAGATTAGTTAAATAGTGTAAGGAAAGGTTGGTGTAAAGTCAAGGACCCCTGAGGCGCATATTCATTTTAGGTATCAATATTGCTGAGATACTAGGACATGAAACAGAACTCAAAGGTTTGAACTCTGACATTGTACAGAATGAATTCTTTTACGCAAAACCTTGCTTTTCTTTTTCCCTTTTTTAAAAGATGGGGTTACATTATGCAGCCTTGTCCATCCCAGAACTAACTCTGTAAACCAGGCTGGCCTTGAACTCACAGAGATTAAAGGCGTGCACTGCAGCCACCACCACCACCACCACCACCACCAGGCAAAGCCTTTTTTTTTTTTAAAATTAGTTTGGACTATGAAGAATACAGGTAATAATGTTCTGGTAAATGTTTAACTGGCTCTACAGGGAAATAACAAACAACATTGCCTTCCTAAAATACCACCAAAACTCTGGTTTGTAGTGTTTACCTTGGTCTCAATACTTTTAGTATTTTAAGTTATCAAAATGATGTTTATTGCATTGTACACAATTATCTCCAAGTAATGGCTTTAGCACACCACTGAATAGAAATAGGTAGTCTTTTTGAGGTTGGATTTTCCTGTGTGTAGGTGGTTTGGACTTAGACTATCAAGGCAGGAAAGTATTTCTATAGAAGACCTTGCAGGAAGTATGAGTAAGCCATACCATGTAAGGCATTTTATTTGGTGGTATGTAACTGTTTTCTTTTAGTTATCTCTAACCTTTGCCTTTGTGTGGTGGCAATGGCAACAAGTAGTGGAAAAATTCCCAAAGTAGAATATTAATATGAAAGATGAGAGGTGGTTCCAAGGTAATTGCCTCTTCCATGGAAAGATTTTCTGATCTAGATTTTTTAAAGGGAAGAATGCATTTATGAGAATAATCTGCTAGTTTATCACCAATGTTAATCATCTAGAAAGCATGATTTTAATTTCAAAAAGTGTGTTGATATATATTTTGTGCACAACTTTAAACTCATCGATGCCATTTTGGATAGCAATACATAAGTAAATGAAAAATACTACATACAAAGGCCGTAACTGATGTTTCTTCATTAGCAGATGATTTGGCCATTTCTTCTTTACATTTCTCAGTTTGTTCTTGGTCCTAGAAAGAGACGAGAGGGCCACATAGTTACTGTTTTGAAGATAGAAAACTCTGGACCATACTGCATAAGAGAAACTTCAAGTTAAGGTATTGAGAAGCATTTGGGAATTAAAGATATATATATAATATTATATGTATATTTAAATAATACTTTGTCTTGGAAGAAAAGAAGTGAACAAAAACTCAAGGTATAAACCATCATCTCAGACTAAAAATTGATTTTTGGTAATAAATCTTGAGGATAGTAAACAGTTTATAGTTTCTACAATAGTAATAAAATAAAAGTCATTGTATTCTATACTATGAAGCCAGGTTGACTTTTTAATGAAAATTACAAGTTAAAAACTAAGTCAGTATTACAGAAGAGAAGGGGATTTGGGAAGAGAAGGTAATAGAGGATGAATATGATCACCTTATGTGCATACATGAAGATGTTAGCCATTATTTTATACAATTAACATACAATAATATATTAAATCAAAAAAGTGAGTTTCACTTTGGAAAAAGATATAAGCATAAAGGAGGAGCCAGCTCAGTCTGTTCTGACATGACTAGTCCAGTCTTCTGCCAAACAGAAGCACTGCTAACTCACTGCCTTCAGGAAGAGAGTCTAACATAGAACATGGAAAATTGAGGATAAATAAATAAATAAATAAATAACATAAAACCATAAAAACCCAAAATAAAAGAAACTCCTTGAATTTTCTATGTGACACAAGGACATAACATTTTCAATATTATCTCTTTGATTTAAGTAAAAAACATAAACGAACAAACCAAAAACTCATGCGTATAGATAATCGTGGTTAAACTACAAATAAAAGCAACAGACTCACACAAAGCAGGTATAAATGGATAGAAATTTACTTCTGAATGAAAAGTAACAGCTTCTACAAAAATATTTTGCAAATCTATTGGAGTACATTAAAGCCTGAACTTTGTCAATCTCTAAAATCTCTGTCAGAGTAACAAAAGAGAAAATGGTGTTTCTTCAGCTGTCTAGAGTAGTATTCTAAAACAATTTAATTTATTGTCATTTGTTGTTGTTGCTGCTGTTTCAAGACAGGGTTTCTCTGTGTAGCCCTGGCTGTCCTAGAACTTGCTTGGCAGAACAGGTTGGCCTCGAACTCAGAGATCTACCTGCCTCTGCCTCTGAGTCTCAAGATCAAAGGCATGCACGATCATATTTAATTCAAATGAGTCTTTTTCCATTTGCAAACATGCAAATGGAAAAGTTGGACTAATAGTGTTTTATTTTATGAAATATAATTTATGACTTATGATGCTCAATAAAGTTTAAAGAATAAGAGATGAGAGTAATTCTGTGATACCATGCTCTTTCTCCTATTGGTCATCTTTAAATTTATGCTAAGTATCAGTATTCAATTCAGATAGTTTAGAAGATTATCTCTCATAATAAAAAAGTTTTATTAAGATATTAATAAAGCTTGACACTCTTCTCAAAGTTGGGGGAGACAATAGCCAAATCTGGTAGCTTCATAGACTATACCTTGAATGCGTGGTTGTTATAGAAGCGGTCCTCTAGCTTAGCCCCCCATTCTGCTGGATCAAAGTTGGTTTCTAAATAACAAAATATTTTTATATTTATTTTGTGTTCGTTACAGTGAATCTAGAACAATACAGGAATACAGGTTTCTTGTTTCAAATCATAGGTTCTTTACTGATAGCTGAAAATCTTACTGGCATTGAACAGCCCAGGGCTGCAGGCATAAACAATTATTAAATATATGATGACTAGTTTAACACTGAGTGATCCTTTAGGGACATTTACTCACAAGAAAATGGTAAAGAAAGAACAAATGCCAATATTCAAGTGAACAGACACCAAAAGCATGCATTAACAACTGCATAAAAACATACAAAATATGGTTAAAGGATCAAGGAGTCTGGAAAAGTGAAAGATAAGGGAGGGTTTTCAAATGAAACACACTATGTAGACAATTAACATAGACAAGACGTATTTCTAGCCAAATATAATTTCATTTTCTGTCATGAAGATTTTCAAACTCCCAAAGTAGGATGTTCTGACAAGCCTCATGGGCACATTCCCTAAAGGCTACAATGGCCAATTCATGGCTTAACATTTTATCTCTACATATTCTTCTGGTTATTTTCCGGTCAACCCTAAACACCATATTAATCCATCTATAAACATTTAAATTTGTAACTTTAAAATAGTCTTTAAAATATAAGCATGTACCATATCTGAAATATTAACAGTTCCTTACAATCATCCTGCATCTAGCCTACTATCCAAAACTGTCTGCAATGTTTAATATACTTAGGTATCTTGGTCATATCAGAGCCTCAAAATGGACACACACTACCTTTTGTTATGCTTTTTAAAGAATTTTTAGTGGAAAATCCACCACCACCTTGTTTTTCTGTGCAATTTATTTGTTGATGAAGTTGGGCCAGTTTTCCTTTGGAATTTTCCAGTGCAGTTATTTCTGACTCCACTGGGACTTTTAACAGCGTCATTTGCCCTTAAATTCTCTGTAGTTAGAGTTGCAGGTTTCATCTGATTCAGATTTGATTGTTTTGGCAAGAATACTGATTGGTAGTGCTACTTAATCTCAGAAGATAAGCCATAACTTGCTCTCTCTAACCTTTAAATAATTTTTTATGGGATGAATATGAGTGTTCCCTAACTTGTTTAGGGGTACAAAATGATAATGTTCTAAATTAATCAGTACTTATTTTTGGGTGGATTCAATAAAGAAAACAGGCAACCATTTGGTTACCCTGAAATATGGCTCTCACAAAAAAGGTTACAGGTTTGATTCCCTCACCAGCTCTCTGAATAACCAGCTGGCTCCCAGCACTTTCCTGGGCAGCCTGACAATGATGAATTCTGTGACTGATTTTAGTATTATGATCTCACAAATATTTAGTAATCTGGGTGAATTCTGGTCCATGGAGTTTTATTATTTTTTCTTAATTCTTTCTTTGTCCAAAATCTGGTTAGTGGTAACTTATCCCGGTGTTTGGATGCTCCTCAGGTCTTTGCTAGCATCCCTAGAAATTGTTAGGAGCTTATTTCCTGGGATGGAAAGATGGCCAGCCTAGTCTTACATATTTATCCCATGTGTATAGGACTGCCAAGTCTGACTCATGGGAATTGGTATTCAGGGATGATAATATAGGGGATAGATGTCCACTAACATTTGGTTAGTCATGATTTTGAGTTTTCAAAATCTACCAGAAATGACTTCCATTAAAAAACGCATTTTAAAATAGTGCATACATGCATGAGTATGTGAGTGCATGCTCTATATATGTATGGGCACGGACATGCTATGGCACATGGTTGGAAGTCAGATGGCAAATTTCAGGCACATGGTTGGAAGTCAGATGGCAAATTTCAGGAGTCTGCCTGTTCTTTCCACAATGTGGGTCTTGGAAGTTGAACTCTAGTCTTCTGCTTTTCACCAGGTGCCTTCACTCTCTGAGCTGCTTCCATTTTAAAAGAGAAAAGATTACATTGCTATTTCTAAATTCAAGATTACATGGTTTTATTAAACTATCTATAAAATTATGTCTTCTTACACTCCAAATTTTATTCCCAATAGGACTAGCATACTTGCTTGATTTATTCTTTAATATACAGGTCAAAGTTTCTGGAATAACTCTACATATTAGTCAGCTTTTATCACTGTCACAAATACCTGTGATAACTTAAAAAAAGGTAAGGTCTACGTTGGTTCACAATTTGAGGTATTAGTTAAAGACTGTTTTGCCAGCACAAAAATTTTAAAAAGCAAAACAAAACACCTAATATGTATATTTGGGTTGTTTTCATAATGCTGTAATGAAAAGTGCAGAGGTTCAACTTCTGGGCTACAGGTTAAACAAATATGGAATTTTGGCATATATTGCAAAATTCCTTTCCTTTAGATTTTACATTACATATTTAGTAGGAATGGGTAGAAGGGCTCATTTCTCTGAGCTGTATCTACAAACCATACTGTCAAAGTCTTGACTTTCTGACAGTATGATGCAGGAGTAGCTGATGGCAGTTCAGTATAATTTCTTCTATTTCTCTTTATGTGTGTGTGTGTGCCTATGGAAACAAAGATGAAGTCAGACTCCCTGGAACTGTAGTTACAGGCAGTTGTGAGCCTCCAGAAGTGGGTACTGTTATCTGAACTTGGGTCCTCTGCAAAAGCAGTAAGTGCTCTTTACCCCTATACCATCTCTCCATTCTTAGCTGAGTGACATTTTGATTTGAATTGCTACTATGGGCCAGTCTGACTACATTTTCATGTTAAGGGCTATCTGTGTTTACCTCTATGTGAACTGTTTGTTGGTATCTCCTGGTATACATATGTTACAACACAATATTTTTACAAGCTCTTTATTAGGTTTATTAACTTACTAGTATGCAAATTGCAAGCATTTTTTCTCAGTTTGCTATTTGCGTTTTTGTTCTCTTCATGGTGCTTTGCCACATACAAGTTTGCTTTTTATGTTGTCAGTTCTATCAATCTGTTCCCCCGTTGTATTTGGATTTGAAGCAACGAAGGCAACTTAGCAAGCAAGATGTTTTCTCCTAGCATCTATATGGTTTCTTTTTCATGTTTAAATTTTGAGTCAGGTTATAATTTATCTGGATGCATGCCATAAAGAATTGATGCTATTTTGTTTATCCATTTTTATCTCACATCATTTAAGAAGTTCATTTTCCCTACTGATTGGAGAGACCACTTACATTGTATATTAACAGGTTTCCCATCACAAAAAAATGAAGCCTAGTAACCATCTGTGAAAAATGGTGGCAAGGGATTCTTGCAATGTGGGAGACAGGACGAGAAACCCACAATCGTTTATTTTGCCTTTGCTTGGGAAGGCTAAATTCTTATCCTGTGTCAGTTGGAAATTCATGTGTAGTTGATATAGGTGGAAGTGGGTGTGGTGGTTAAATTTTTTCAAAGGTTTTAGTCATTTGTTTATCAGAGAGCTTGCATTCTGAGGTCATTCGTCATCGTTTTTATTACTATGACCTGGTAACAATGACTCAAATATGATTTTAGTGGTATGTTCCTGAGTTCTAAAGTTAAACAAATGACCAAAGATTTTTACTGCATGAATTTGCGAAATTACTGTTATAATAACAAAATTCGTGTTCATAAAACTACTACTTTTAATCAAACATGTTTAATAGCCTTTCCCCACTAACGTTGCAGGCTGTGCACCCTGACTAGATATGGGACAGATCGTCAGTAATCAGGAAATTGGTGAAATTTTGAGTTCTTCAAAGGCAGGATCATAATGGGCAGGGGAGGAGCTGTTTGTGTGTACGGGAGTTGTTTTGATTTTTGCCTTGCTCTGGGTTTCTTCTCTTTGTAAAATGATTTACAAAAGAATGTCTGTTTGTTTGGGGCTATTTCTAGTCTCCTTTGCCCAAAGTAAAGATAACAAAGCTTATATAACAGGATTGTTTCAGGCAAAGAACAGGTTTTCAGTACAAAGTTATGATTGTAATGGTCCTCTTTGACCACTGGGCCAGACCTTCATAGTCATGAATCTTCAAGGCTGGGATCTGAAGATTGTCTTTATGAAAGGGAATGTAGAAACTTCACTTTGGCTTGAAATCAAAAAGTCACTATTAGCATGGACCATAGTCTCTATGTAGGAAGGGACCTGGAGAGCATAGAGAATGTAAATTACCTTCACCAACTGGCAATCCACTTGCCAAAGCAGTTTGTTTCTGTGTCTTCGTTGAAGAACAGTTTCATATACCCCAGAAAAAACTAATTTACTTAATCTAAAGAGTGTTGAAATATTTTTATAACACTTATAATACTTTCAAATGAGAGGAATCAAAATTTAAAGAAAGCCACAAATTATCCTCCCAGGAAGAACAGACAGTCAGCTAACAGAGATGCATAGGAACAGGCCTGCCTCCTTCAACACCCTGGATGTGAGAAAGGCAGCGAGAGTGGCCTGGGGAGTGAACCGGTACATACTGTTTCCAATAGCAAGAACCTGTCTCATAAAGGCAGAATGCACAATGAACACGATCTTAAGTTTTTGTTGTTGTTATTGTTCTCTTTTTTGTGTATGTGTATGTTTTTGTGTTCCCATGTGTGTGGGTACATGTGTGTGTGTTGAGGGTGTGTGAACATGTGTTTGCATATGTATGGAGATCACAGGCTGAAGACAGGTATATTCTTCAATTGTAAGTTTTACCATAACAGAATGCTTAGTTCATTTAAAAATTCCTATTTTTTTTTAAAAAAAGAGCTTACTCTCTCTTTTTTCTAGAAGGTTTTCAAAATACGCTGCGGCAAAAGCTGGTATATTCTCCGGTTGCTCCCTCAGAATCTCCCGTGTCAGCCCTTCAAGAAGATTTCCAAATCCTTGTGGAATTCGGTAGTGGGTGTTGGAGAAAGGAATCGACATCTCCTTGGAAAGAATTGCCTATGGTACCTGAAGATTTAGTTAAAAGTATCTAATTTTAATGTGTCTAATTTAAAGTACATAATCACAGCTACAACAAACCAACTCACAACACAACTCAAATTATTTCACAGACACACACATTTTGGACTTTAAAAAGAAAAGTTCATACAATCCAGGCCTGGTGGTGAACTACCTCAGTCGGTAAAGATAGCCTGGAAAGAAATCCCAGCAATCCACATTGTGGAAGGCGAGAACTGACTCCCACAAACTGTTCTCCGAGTTCCATAGGCAGGCTGTGTCCCCAGGGTTGCACCCATACAGACATTCACACTCAATAAATGAAAATAAAATTCATTTTTTTTCTAAGTCTACCCATTTCTTTTGGAGTTTTTAACTCTATCACGAATCACTGGATTTTTGTTTTGTTTTTCCTTTTGAGATAAGGTGTCTCTACATAGCCCTGGCTGTCCTGTTTCCCAAGTGGTGGGATTAAAGGTGTGTCACACCACAGCCCGGGAATTATAGTATTATAAATGAAGATCCACTACTTTAGACAAATCATTCTTTTTAAAGTTAGAGAGCCACAGCTTTCCCTAGATATTAAGTACGTTGTCTTCCTGTCCTTAAAAGGTGAGGTTGCTTTTGCTATCCGGCAATATTTAAGAGACAGTGGTTGCTGGGACGCTCATATAGTGCCGTTTACATTGCTAAGAAGAAACTGTTTAAAGTTTAAAATTAAAAAACAAACAAACAAAAACCTGGTCAGCTGGGGACAGGGGAGCACTCCTTTGATCCAAGTAATTGAGAGACAGGTGGGCAAATCTCCGAGTTTGAGGCCAGTCTAATCTACAAAGGAAGTCCCAGGACAGTCAGGGTTACACAAAGAAACCCTATCTCAAGGGGGAACCCCAAAAGCACCCCCCAAAAAAAACTAGTCTTGGTTGTAGGCATTATTATAATTTGTTGAATAAAATTTCACTTTCTTTTTCAGCCCCCACTTCTGAAGCATGGCCTATAAAGTCTTCAAGCACCTCTGTATTCTAGGTATTCTAGGGTAGGGCTGAGAAAGAGGTCGTGGTTTTGGAAGCCAGCCTTTGAAGTTTGGTGAAGTCTTATTTCCTGTGTTTGCCTGGCCTTCTATTTTGTAATTCAAGGAAGCTGGTGGCTGAAAGGTGGCTGACAAAGAGAGGGCTGGGTCACTGAGTAAAGACTGCTTCGGGATTGGGTTCTTTACCCTGAGAGGCACAAAGGGGCGCTGGGTTTAACGAGGCCTAACCTTGGAGAGTCTTCCTTCTCTCTTGTGGGCGGGAACAGGAGATTAAATACCGAATCTTTGAGGACTGTGAAAAGCCCTAAACCGGGCGGGGAAGCGCGGGTGGTAGAAGGGGAAGACGGGTCAAACCGTGGGCGGGACGTCGACGACCTAACGTTCCAGATTCTCCAAGAAAGGGCTTTCCGGGCTCCCTATCCGCTCCAGGGGTTGCGGGAGTGTCGGAGATGCCGAGAGACTAGGCCACACGACGGAAAAGGCGAAGCCTCCACGTTGGAGCGGGAATGGGGGGGAAACTGCCTCACCTCTTCTTTCTCTTCAAGCTGGTGCGGATGGTTCCAGTTGTTTTATCTCGTTGCTGGGTAACCGTTTTTTTTTTATTTTTTTTTTTTAATTTTTTTAACTACGGCGGCCGGGAAGGAGAGGGCCGGCTCCTTGCCGAGGATGGTTTCGCGTACTGAAGACTCGAGGGTGGGGCCCCGCTATTTGGCCCCGCCCAGGCCCCGCCCACCACACAGAGATCACGCCCCCGTCCCCGCCCCTGCCTAGGGCCTCTTCCTGAGTCTGGCGCATTGACACGGATTTCCGCAAGCATGGTTACCCTGGGGTCTGTGTATGGCCTGCTGCTGCTCATAATCGTTCGAGCCAGCAGAAGTGCAGGTGAGGTGACCTGACTATGCGGGACCCTTCCCTTTCAGATCCTCTGCAGGATCTTGGCCCTCCATCCCTCTCAAGGTCTGGTTTGAGTCAGAATTGGTCTTTTCCTACCTAGGCCTGGCGTGAAGGTGAAGGTCCTGCTAGGCGGTCAGCTGCCTTTATCCCCCACCCACCTACGGTCCTTCACTTAAAGCATAGGGGACAAAGGGACACTTCGGTTTATCAAGTTGGGGAGGCTCCTATGTGCCCAGAACGAAGCCTTCGGGAGAGCTCTGAGAGAAGGGGGCGAAGCTAGTTAGATAATATTTGGAAACAGGTGACTGAGTCATCCAAAATACTTCAGCTCCTGCCCCCACAGTGGTACCCTTGGGGAGGGCTTCTATCGGAATGGGTGCCTTGAGGGAATTAAATTTTACTAGTTTAAGTGGTTATTAGGGCTAAGAAATGCAACCCCCTCACTAGTGCAGAATAATTTAAGGTTCAGCTCTGAATTTTGATGCAGCTTAGATTGGTGGAGGGAGAAGGCTCATCGCCCTGGGGGGAGGGGGAGGCTAACTCACACTGGACATTTTGCAGGGCAGAGCTTGTCATCTGACTAATCCAGACTGGACATTGCCTCTCAGCGTGGAGGTGCCTGATGATAGGAATCTGTCTCAAAGTAAATCTTTGAGAATCTTCACTCAAAGTGATAGTTAAAGCTGGATCCACCCACCCTTTTTCTTATTTGGATCACTGAGTGAACCACAAACACTGTCAATAAATGAAATTTGGGGGGTTGGGATTATAGCTCAGCAGTAGAGCTCTTGGCTAGAATGCTAGGAATTTGGATTTTGTTCACCACAGTAAAAAGAAATGAAGGTTGAAGTGAGAAGAAAAGGCATGTTGGTGTTCTACCTAAGCACAAGACAGACCCAGCCCATCAATGGCCTTTCAGAATTTCAAAGCTGTAGTTAGCGGTCTCTCCCATTTCTTGTCTCTCTCATGATCCTGGAAACCTATCGGAGGAGGTGGGGAGAAGGTAAAGACAGTGGAGTTTTCCTCTTAGTTATTTTTCTTAAGGTCTGTCACATTTAATATGACTGTTTTATTTCATTTGGGTCATATTACATGACCTTGGTTGCTCTTGCCATTCATTGGTGCTCTAGAGTTCTCTCCCTTCTTCCTGGTATACCCTAAGGTCTTTCTTTTAACTCTCTCCTTTTGCTCATGTTTATAATGTAACAAAAAGTTACACTTCACAACGAGGGTCCCTATGAACTCACCACCCAGTGTGAGAGCTGTGTTTTTTTACCGAGACTGCCAGGGTACGCCTCATGAGTACCTCAGCTGGGTTCTCATCAGAGGTAACCGCTGTCCAAAAACTTTTGCTAGTCTACTTGTAATGATTGCTTCTTCCCCGCAGCTCCCGTTCTTATTTTCCACTTCAGTTCCCAAATGAAGGGAGAAGTCCAGCACCTTTAAAAAAAATCATATTTTGACTATGCCTGGTGGTTTGAGATGCGTGACTCTTTTCCGTCTGTTTCCGGTCCTCAGTGTCTTTCACATCTGTCCAGCTTAGAATGTGAACTTTGTAAGGGTAGAGTATTTAATTTTTCTCTACACTATCATCACGATCTAACTGAAGCAAAAAGGAAATTATTCCTTCAGAATTAGATGACATGGATTCTAATTCTCTCATAAACTACCTTCTGAGGCCAGTCAAGGAAATGACTGTCTCCAGTATCTTCAGCACTCCGTTACATGCGTACCTTCCTAGTATGTCGCAAAATCCCCAGCAGCCAGACTTTTTAATCAATTATTGGTAGTATTTTCCCTCCACCGTTACAGCTGCAGTGTGTAAAATCGTGCCTGGCACACAGTAGGTATCAAGAGAGGTTTGTTGACTTCAAAGCTGTTCTAACTATTCTTAAACACTGCCTAATCTGTTTGTGTCCTAGTCCCTTGGTGGGTGATGTGTTTATATCTCTTGATCAGTCAGTAACACAGTTATACTATTATTATAAAGATATTTTCCACCTCTAAAATTCTTTTGCTCATCCTAAAGCCATTCGCAGAGACATTCTATAAATGCGTGTTGGCAAACACAGACTGGCTTGAAAAGGCTTTTCCCAGCCTGTGGACAGACTACTGGCTGCATACTCCAGTTCGTAAGCAACGTTTTCTTCACCCAGTTCCTCTAACTCCAGCCCTCTCTCTACTTAGTTCTTATTTATGCCTTTGCTTTTCAGCCTTTGTTCTGTATCCACCCGAGACAGGGCCCTCCCACACATATGCCTCCCGGTTTCCCCAGCAGGCCGGCAGCCTGCTTATGCAATTCTGGGATGTTGTGGTTCTAGAGGGTTTTGCTCCTGGCACACGCATCATGAGCTTGTTAAGCCTTCTGGATGATCTTTGATTGTCATGGAGGCTTCATGATCAAATGAACTCCTGAGTGAGAAAGAGAGCTGAGGATTTTTAGGGACTTGTCTGGTATTTTAAGAGCAGTATAAACAGGCCACCAAGCTTGCGAGGAGACCCCCTTAGCTCTACTGCCCTGTTAAGTATAGCCTAAGGGGCCTGCCATCTTTTGTAGCTTCCAGGGAGGAAAATGTCAGCTTTGTTTGTTAATTCTAATTCTCTTTCCTGCCTATCATGCTTATAAAAAAAATAAACCTTAATTTTGTTAATTATTTTCTTTGGAGGATTTAAAAAAAATCTTTTCTGTTGAGACAAATTGGGATGTAAGTTTTATGATTTTCCTAGTTAAATTTCTGTGAGCTCACTGGGATCATGTGGATCAACGCTTGTTATTTAAAAAGTACTTTGATATAGGCTATGAGTTAAAAATAGAAATGATCTCGTTAAAGTGAATTCTTATTCAGTCTTCTTAGTGACTCTTAGCACAGCATCCAATATGCAAGCATGCCTCCTCTTTCTTTTGCCTGTAAAATGGTGATGAGACATTTTCTCTGAGATTTTAACCTTCTGTCTCTCCATGATCTTAATTTTGTGTCCCGAATTTATCTGAACTTCTCAGGGAGACTTGTCACGGTTATATGCGTGCTATCTCTGGTCATCAAAACACAATCAAAAATCCCCCAAGCCCAGACAATAACGACGACAACAGTGCGTGCTGAGAGGAATGACGTGAGGGGATTTGGCAGTGGCAGGATGGAAGGCGGGCGATGAAGATGGGTACAGCGTTAGAGAGCCTGTGCTGCAGACAGGCATCACTCTTCCTTCCTAGCTCCTAGGAGTGGGCACAGTGGCGGAGAGTTGGGGAAGGAAGTGGTTTGGTTTTCTTATAAACACCATCTGTGAGGTATGTGGACGGTTCATTTTTAGTGACTAGGAAGAAAAGTTGAGTGTCAGAGCCAAATTTTAGAGCAAGGGCGTGGGGAAGGGTGTTGACCAAGCGCTATGGAGGGGAGGGAAGGAGAGTGTGTACATTGGTTCTTGTCCTGGGCCCTAAGTTTTCCTTGATGATCATGTTATCCTGTGTTGCATATTGTTGAAAACTCTTCTTATTATGTTGTTGTTTAGTTAAGAGCAGCACGGTCTAGTTTTGGAAGATTACAAGGCTTGCGTAGACTCATATTCTTTTGTATATAGGGACTGTATGTTACTTCCACTTGATGCTCCAGTCTCTCTGATGATAGTCTCCTACGTGTTTGCCAACATTTTTAGGTGTTGGTTTTCGCTTTGCCTCGTACATCGATAATTACATGGTGCTGCAGAAGGAGCCTTCAGGGGCAGTGATCTGGGGCTTTGGCACACCTGGAGCTACAGTGACAGTGACCTTGTGCCAAGGTCAGGAAACCATCATGAAGAAAGTGACCAGTGTGAAAGGTAAGGCAGCCCATTTTCTCTTCAGTTGTTGTCTTCTTCTGCCACCTGCTGGATTATCTGAAAATGAATGCTTATAGCTCCAGCTCAGGCTGTCCATCCATCCATCCATCCATCCATCCATCCATCCATCCATCCATCCATCCATGCATCCAACCATAAAAGCTATTTTATTTGAGAACTTACTATGTGAATAGGCACCAAACATACCACAAATGGTAACAAGGCTCAAAGGGTTTGCTAAGGACCGTATTGAGCAGAACAGATTATGCAGAAGTTTGATGAACACTGATAAATTATCTGTGGAGTTCTATGAGATACAGAAGAGAGGCATATACCTCAGCGTAGTTGATATGGAAAAGCTGCCAATGAAGATGATATTTGAGCTGAATCATACATGCCAGAGAGGCAGTCCTAGATTCGAGAGAGATGGCTCAGTGGGTGAGAGCTTTTGCTGCTCCTGCAGAGGACCTGGGTTCAGTTCCCAGCACTCACTGGGTGACTCATAAGGCCCTGTAAACTCCAGCTCCAGGGGATCTGATGCCCTCTTCTGTTTACTCTGGGCACCTACATATACATGGTGCACATGAACACACACACACACAATTTCTTAAAAAGTCTTAGCGTTTTTTTCTCTTAGGTAATATATATTTCTCTTAGCGTCTTAGCGTTTTTTTTAAAAAAGAGTCAATTTGGAGATCTACTAAATAACTTTGGCTCTAGAGTTCACGGTCTAGGTTCTGATTCTGACTCTGTCATTTCTGGATATATAATTTAGACATATTATCAAATATTTAAGTGACAGTGTGTTTTCCACATATAAAGTAAAAGTGATACTAATTATTAATGGATGATAATGAGGAGTAAATTAGTAAACACAAATTAGTTGAAACAGTGCTTGGCACATTAACTTGGGTGGATATTATTGTTACTATTACTGTTACTATTATTTACTCAGTTATTCCAATATTTATTATCTACTATGCACCAGACACTGTGCGAGGTACTGGTGATAAGCTGATGCATGAAACTGATTTAGTCTCTCCCTTAGTGAAGCTTGCAGGTTAGGGAAGGCAGGAAAATAAAGAACACTTATAGCTATGTGAGATGTGCACCACAATAAGGAAGGATTGTGTGTGTGTGTGTGTGTGTGTTTGTGTGTGTGAGTTTAGCAGGGTAATGGACTTAGTTTAAGACTTGTCTTGAAAGAGGAGGCACAAGTCCTGGATACAGGGGTAAGAGACACAGGGTCGCCTAAGACCATCAGAAATATCAGATATTTGCACTTTGATTCATTACAGCAGCAAGATTACAGCTATGAAGTGGCAACAAAAATAATCTTATGATTGGAGTCACCATAATATGAGGAACTGTATTAAAGGGCTGCAGTCCTAAAGGATGGGAGTATAAGCATGAACCATCATCACACCTGGTTTATGCAGTGCTGGGGAGTGAATCCGGAGCTTTGTGCATGCTATGCAAGTGCTCTATCAACTCAGCTATATCCCCAGTCTCCTTTTTGAAAGGATATGAAATAATTGGTCTCATTATTGGCATTTTATGCATAGGTATCATTATATTGTGCTCACATTCACTTCTTTACCCATCTTCCACCTCCTGACTCTAACTGCTTGTCTACTTTCTCTATTCAAGTAGTCCATTCTGCTTTCATGTCTCATATTATGTTGACTATATTTTATTTAAATCTAGATTATTTGTGATAGATGTGATATTTGTCCATGTCTGACTTATTTAGCTTAATATGATACTTTTCTATTTTATCCATTTTCCTTACAAATGATATAATTTCATTCTTTTTTATGTCTGAATAAAAATCCATTGTATGTAGGCACATAACACATTTTCTTCTTTATCTATTGATGATATCTGGGCCGATTTCTTATCTTGGCTATTGCAAATAGTGCCTCAGAAGCACAGATGTGTAGGTATCTCTGTGATGTGCTGGTTTATCTTCATTCAGGTATATACTCTGGAATTTACTTGCAGGTATAGCTGGATCACGTGGTCATTTTACTTTTAATTTTTCGAACATATTAATCTTTTCTTTTTCCTTCCTTTCTTTTTCTTTTCCTTTTTTTTTTTTTTTTTTTAAGACAGAGTTTCTCTGTGTAGCCCTGGCTGTCCTGGAACTTACTCTGAGAACCAGACTGACCTCAAATTTAGAAATGCACCTGCCTCTGCCTCATGAGTGCTGGGATTAAAGGTGTGTGCCACCATCGCCTGGCTAGAGCATATTAATTTTCATGGCTACTTAGTCAGCTTATTTCCCATTAGTAGTCTATAAAGGTTCCACAACGGCTTTTGTTGTCATTTGTTTTCTTAATGATGGCCGTTGTGACTGAGGTGAGTGGACTTTCCTCCTTCATAAAATAATCTAATCTCAACAGGGACATTTCACCTCTCCTCTGTTGTAGAGCTATTGATTGAAAGCAGGTCACAGGTTCTGTTTTGCTCTGGAGCAGGGAGGATAATACAAGCCTGTAACTTTAGAACCCGCTCTAAGGTGTGCATGCCACAACATGCTATAGTTTATATAACTTTCATAAGCAGCTTTACTGACATAAAGTGTTTAGTTTTTATTTTGTTCTTATTTGGTGGTGGTAGATTTGCATTTTAAGCTATAGACTGAATGTCGGTAGTAAGGGATGGTTCAGGCAGCACATTTGAGCCACATTTAAAAGCCACAGGATCACGTTACAGCCAATGTAGAGTCAGGTTCTATGTGGAGAAGTGAAGAGAGCCACTTCTTTTATCCCTATGTGTTCCTCTTGAGAAGATAAAAGGCCTTGGATATCCCACCCCCTTCTTGGTACTGGGCACAGTGACCTACAAAATAATTAATATTTGATATGACTAATAAGAAGAAAAGAAAGAAAATATTTTGTGATTAATCAAGTCTCTACACACGTTATTTTCATTTTGTCCATTTGATGGTGGTTTCCATCTTGGGGCTGGAGTTATCTGGGGAAGAGGGAGAGAAAAGGGAGATAGAGAATCCTTTCTTTGCGTCTGTCCTTGGCTATAATATTCAGATCAGTAGTCAGGGGCAAGCCACGAGATATGCTGTTACATGTGAAAACATAAAGCCCTTGTCAATGTGCATGGCTTTCTTCTCAGCATAACCCAGGGTTGGAGGTTTTTTTTTTTTTTGTCATTTACTTGATGGGGTGCTTGGCAAAATGTAAGCAGGCTAAGAAGCTGTATGATGAAGCAAGGAGATCAGTCTTCCTAGATGGTAGAAGAAAAAAAATGTAAGGACGCAGAATTAAGGAAGGTCTTACTGCACTGAAAATGAAAACTTAGAGAAGCCGGGCCAGGACTGGCACGAGAAGTAACAAGGTAGCAAATGACGACTGCCCAGCAAGCAAGGCCAGAGCAACTGTGGGTCAGAAGACCAAGAACCAGCAGAAAGCCCATTGGATGCTGGATGAGTTATGGTCTCTGGCTCAGATTTTCTATCTGTACCCATCCTAGCAGACTTGATGGGTGAACAGACTTTCTAAAAGCTCGTAAGTGGCCTGTGGCTTGCTCCCCCTCAGCAACCTGTTCGGAATTGACAGTCCCAGGACTAGCCAGTTCTCCTTGTGAAACACGGTGGCTTCTGACTTTAGAATCCCACCCTTCGTCTAAGACATCACAGGTGCTGTACTCTTTCCTGCAGACAGTATCCACACAGAATCAGACCCTATAGCTTGTGAGTCCGCTCTTGATTGGGCGTTCCCATCAGTGAATTCACCGCTGTGCAATGAGTTTCTCATGCTCTGCTGCCCAATACAGCATTGTGTCAGGGCTTATTTTTCTTTTTCTTAAACGAGAGAGGGAAAACGCTAGAAACTCAAAGATCTTAGCTAGCCAAGATGGAGGCTTTTTGAGAGGTTGAAGACAGGTTTCTCTGGTACAAAGGATGTTGAGATCAGAGCTCAGCCTCCAGGTTCGGTTTTCCTCAGGTTCTAGGCCCTCCCAGTAGTCTCTCTACTGTAGTGCTAGTAAAGATGGTGGTGCTATTTCCTGTTCTCCTTACCGTCTTTTTGTTGTTGGACATTGTCTTAGTCAGGGTGTCTGTTGCTGTGAAGAGACACCATGACCACGGCAACTCTTACAAAAGAAAACATTTAAATGGGGCTGCTTACAGGTTCAGGGGTTTAGTCCATTATCATTATGGCAAGAAGCATGGTGGTGCATGGTGGTGCACAGGCAGACATGGTGCTGGAGAACGAGCCAAGAGTTATGTGTCTGGATAGGCAGGCAGCAGGAAGAGAGAGCTACTGGATCCGGCTTGAGCATTTGAAACACCAAATCCCATCCATAGTGATACAGTTCCTCCAATAAGGTCACACCTAATGCCTCTTCCTAAGCATTCACATATATGAGCCATGGGGGCCAATCTTATTCATATCACCGTAGACAGTGACACTTGTTGGAAGTGCTGGCCAGAGGAGCTTTTGCCACCCCCGTGTGTGCCGAAAAGCTAAGGGAAAATACCCAATTAATACCTCTGAATCCTTGGATAATAGGAGAAGTCTAAGACATGGTCCTGTGTTAAGTTTTCTGGCACTTGACCCCATCAGCAAACATGAGCAGTGTTAGTGGCAGGAGGACAGAGTCTTGGGGAGATGTGTCAGTGCAGGAAGCCTGGAAAGACCTTGGCAAGCCTGTATTAGGACAGATTGGAATGTCTGCCTGTTCAGAAGTGTGAGCCATACGGAGCACATCACACCTGTGCGACTCAATCTGTACTCGCTGCCCACTGTTTCCAAAACAGTGATTTTTCTGGTTTCGGTGGAATTATGAATTTTATACGCTGATGCCTGGCTATTGGTCAGAGAAATACAATAGTGAGCACGTGGTCCTGGGCTTCGCTGACCTCCTGGAGGGGAGTGACAGACTCAGCTGCTTTTGCTTTTCAGAGGCCGAATATGTAGACATTTCCTCCGGCATTCTAAGCGACCCTTTATGGCTTCAGTTTTTCCTAGTTTTCCAGTGTGCATCTGGGCATCTGTTTCTGCTTAGCTGTCTCTGGCTAGAAAGAGCCTCGGCTGCCCAGCATGGAGTAGGTGCTTGGGTGGTATTTATGTAATTGTCTATGTAATTATTTCTTCACATAGGTTAGGGGAATAACTTTCCACTGCTCTGTGGCCCCGTCTCCCCATTCTTTTCCTTTGAATTTAGATTGATGTGACGGCAACTGTGTTAAGCCAGTTCATGTTTGACCATTTTTATGTTAAAATGTTTTCTCTGCCTTTTCTATGTTTGTATTTCCCTGTTCTGCTGTTTTTATGTTTTCTTGTTGTTTGTCTTGCATACTTTGCCACTTGGAAGACATTTCTGTTTTCAATCTCTGAGTATGACAGTGAATACAGTGATCCAGTGACCGGGAAGAAGGGCAGTGGAAGGTGTGGCTCCCAGGGAGCAAGCCAGGGATCCCTAAAATAGGGCCTTTCGTAGCGTCTCCTTTCCCCAGTGGAGTCCCAAAAGCTCATTCTGAATAATCGACTGGGCAAGTTAAAATATCTTTTTCGCAGAGATTAATTTATACGCTTCCCACTACTTGTTGACATGTTCGTTTCTCCACGCACCTGTTCGCTAATGGGAGAGCCCAGTGCCACCAGCAATGTTAATACTTGTTAGCAACGTGGGAGGAGGTGGGGTGGATGACAAGGGTGATTCTGCTTAGTAAAGGGAATATTTAGAGTAGAAATGAGTCTTAGCCTGTGCTCACATTTGATTGGATAATTGCAAGTTAGTTCAGGGTGCTGTGTAAATCAGAAAGATTAGATTATGGTAATATTGACAGTTGGATAGTGTAATGAGAATTTCTATTTTGTGTTTTTTAAATTTTTTTAAAACTAACTGTCCTTGAATTTTAATCTATCTGTATTTTTGTCTCTCCTAATTTAGGATTATAACTGGGTAACTAATTTTTCCTGTAAACGCCTTAGATAAAAATAAGCGTGGATTGGTACAGATTAAGGATAAAAGGGCTGCTGTTCTCAACAGCTCCATCCCCCCTTGTCTGAAATTTGGCCAATCCCTATAGCTTTGCATACCGTTTGTCACAGAGCCTGGGCATAGCCACACATGGAGTGTGTTGGGGGTTTGACTTCGTTTTAGGTGGTTGGTTGGCTAATTCCTTGGAGTCTGTTGTTGTTGCAGCACACTCCAACACTTGGATGGTGGTGCTGGATCCCATGGAGCCCGGGGGACCCTTTGAAGTGATGGCACAGCAGACTCTGGGGATAACGAATGCCACCCTGAGGGTTCACGATGTCTTATTTGGAGACGTCTGGCTGTGCAGTGGGCAGAGTAACATGCAGATGACTGTGTCACAGGTAATTCGGAGTCTCAGCTGACAATAAATGTTGATGATAATGGGGAGGAAGAGAGAAGAAGGAGAAGGGAAAAAGACTAACAAGGAAAAGGAAGGCTGTTTTCATTTACTAAGTGCTTATCATGCGCAGGATCTAATCCGAGTGCTTTCATACTAAATTGTTGTATTTAGCACCCTAAAGAAGTGAACTATTGATTAAATTGGAGTTATTGGTTGGCACTAATTGTGTTTATATACTCAGTTTTCTCCCTAAAGAGGTTAAAGCTTACCGCTATTCCTATCTTTATCCTCCAAACTGAGTTTCTTTTCTAGTTGATTTATCTCTTCTTGCCTTTCTTGACTATTTTTCTGTTTTTAAGAAATATTTTAAGTTTGATGTTTAGGAATCTGTACAACCAAGCCATGCTTTCCTTTCAATTCTCTCTTTGATAAAAGTATAAACTAGAGGGGCTGGAGAGATGAGTCACTGGTTAAGAGCACTGGCTGTTTTTCCAGAGGACCCAGGTTCAATTCCCAGCACCTACACATCAGCTCATAACTGTCTGTAACTCCAGTTCCAGTGGAGCCAACAGGCACACATGCAGGAAAAACACCAATGCACATAAAATGAAAATAAATCACTAAAAAAGTGGAAACTAGAGTACTTTTATATATTTTAAGCTTTTTTTTTTTTTGAGATATGATTTCTTTGTATAGCCCTGGTCCTGGCTGTCCTGGATCTAGCTCTGTCTATCAGGCTGACTTTAAACTTAGCCATTCGCCTGCCTCTGTCTCCTAAGGACTGGGATTAAAGGTTTGTGCCACCACTGCCTGGCTTGTTTATACAGCTTTTATTCTTTATAGTTTCATTATTCCCTTTAGGAAAACCTGTTGCCAAACAGTGGTATTAAAAAGGTTGACAAAGCCGGGCGATGGTGGCGCAGGCCTTTAATCCCAGCACTTGGGAGGCAGAGGCAGGTGGATCTCTGTGAGTTCGAGACCAGCCTGGTCTACAGAGCTAGTTCCAGGACAGGCTCCAAAGCCGCAGAGAAACCCTGTCTCGAAAAACCAAAAATAAATAAATAAATAAATAAATAAATAAATAAATAAATAAAAAGGTTGACAAATCTACTTCATTTTACCCATGTTTAACTCATTAAAAAATCTGACTTTTTGTATATATAGTTTTCTAATCAGTATTTTGTGAACTCTTCCTGCCTTAATTAAATATATGGAAGTATTTTAAATTGAAATGCCTATTAAGCTAAATTTGGCCTGGACCTTGTTGGCATGTTTGAATGGACACAGATGTGAGGTTTTATCCTGGTAGGAATCATGGTTTTACACAGAAGTGGAACTGCTGTCAAGTCATTAGAGGAAGCAGTGCTTTCCCTCATGTTTTAATTGTAGTTCTGTGTTTTCACAGAAAGGCATGGACCAGATCTGTTTGTATCTATATAGTAACTTTCTCAATAGCAGGCTATGCCAAGGGATCCCATCCCATTTTCTTTCAAGCTAAATCAGATCTTGATTGCTAAGCGTAAACACTTTCTTTCTGCCTGGAATTTTCTCGAGCATCTTCTGAATTAACTCTGGGCTGGGAGCTCTGAGATGGAGGGGGACAGAAAAGAGGATTCTATCTGAAACATATGTGTTCTCTCTCTCTCTCTCTCTCTCTCTCTCTCTCTCTCTCTCTCTCTCTCTCTCTCTCTCATGCACTTAGTTTGTAAGGCAGCATTTTAGGTGCGATAGTACCGAAAGCCACATTTTCCGGTCTTTTAACAGTGTGCAGAGCCTTCTCTTCTGATAGGAAGCATGCATTGCACGGCTCCCCCTTGATGCTTTTGCTCCTTTCTCTGTCCAGATTCCCAGTGCACATAAGCACACAAGCACAGGGCTGTCTCTCTCCCCTTTCCTCCCTCCATGTGCCTTTTTGAGGAGGTAAGATTCTCACTATAACCTACCCCTCTTCACATTCAAAGAAGGAAATGGCAGATTGTATGCCCATCTTGTTGTTAGGGTAAAATGGAATTTTAAAGCTGAATGTTATTTATAACACCAAGTGAGATGTTTATAAATGGAGAAAAGTCTAAATGTTCATCTGCCACCTCAGGGTAGGTCTTAAGACTCAGCTATTTCCAGTAAGCTTAGGAAAAGATGGCCAGTATCAGACAAGAAGCCCAAATTGCCCATCACTTGACAATCTCTTCTTTCTTATTTTACATATAGAGAAATTAATATATGGAAGAGAGGGATGGGCGCCACATTCCAGTAGCGGACTCTTGGAAGTATGGCGGATGGCTTATATACCATTATTACCTCAACCTTAGAACTAAACTGATACAGTAGAAGATGAAACAAAGTACTAAATCTCCAGATTCTTCTGTGTCGATGCCTAGATGTCCATCCACCACATGTGTGAGTGTGAGCACACACATACGCTTACATTTTCACACATTCACATACATACACACTTACACATATGTCTTGTTCCCCCTTGCAGGCCCCTTGCTTAGATCCTCTGAGGGAAATCGATTCTTGGCGTGTCTTCATTAATTCAAGAATGTGGTACAAAGGTTACAAAATGAACACTGGTGAGCAGCTGCTTTGATGGGGACCAGTCTGGTCCCTGGAGAGACAGCGGTGCTCTCCCTCAGCCCAGGCAGCCTTAATGACTTCAAATACCTTGGTATTCATTTACATCCTCATTTAAATACTTGGTAGGGAAATAATTATACTGAGGTGTTTGATGAGATGAAATCTGATCTCAGCAGATGGAGTAAAGCTTCCCTTTCATCAGCAGGGAAACCAAGTGTCATTTAAATGAAAATCTTCCTGAAATCTCTTTATTCCTAAATTTGCTGCCAACATCCCAGAGGAAATGCTTCCATCAAAAAGGCAGTGGTATTGGGAACGGGGACCAATTTCAGATGTGATTGTCATCAGGTACAGCAGGAATTTTCCCCACCCCCATTTTTGTTATAACACCCGGCTTTCCAGTTCTGGCAAATATGAGAAAAGATCCTTCCAGTTAATGTTTTGAATCCAGTTCCCTGGGCTGGTAACAATACAGGAGCATGCCAGCCACCCTGACTCCACTGCCCTGGCACTACCCAGGCAGACTCAGCAATGGGGTTGGAAGACAAGTAGCATGTTCTCCCATCCTGCTTCCCCAAGCTGGCGTCTCATTGCTATGAGCTGCTCGCGTTCCCAGGCAGTGTGGAAGCTAGTGTGGGCGGAGGGAATGAAAGCAGCTTCATCCACTGTTTCCATGGAAGCAACACACGATGCTTCGTGCTCAGTGCAGAGCTGAATTTCAAAGGAGGTGACTTTTTACAGGTACTTAACGCTAAAAAATAATTTCCCTGCCAGAGTACACTGTGAGCACATCAGCTTGTTTCTCTTTGCCATCCATTTTCCATTAAACCTGCCAGGTAAGCTCCAGAAGATAGATCAGAATTTCCAGTGGAATTTTCCTGTGACTGTGTGTGATGTCTGCCCTAAGTATGGAGACCTTCACAGCTGGAGCTGATACCGCCCAGGAGGCACATCAGGTTGTGGCTCCCACAGTGACCCAAGAACAATTTCCTTTGTATTTGCTTGTGTTGTTGGCTACAGCCAGTGCAGTAGTCAACTCGAAGGCGATTCTAGGGACAGCAGTTTTCAATGAGATGCCAAGGGGGCACCCTGGCTGCTTTATTCCTTTTCCTTCTTCTGGATCATGGGCTGGAAGGCCAGCTGTATTCTCTGCGGTGGCTGGGAGGGAAAGCGAAGCAGCTGCCATCTCTGTGGCTGGAGGCCAATGCAAAGTATCCTGGCCTCCTGTGCCTTGCTGTGGCAGCCTGACTCATCTGGAGAGCCTGCTCCCTGAGGCACACGGTAACTGACCTTCCTGATGATCCTGTTGGTCCTTTGTCTTGAGAGAAGCTGACTGCTCTGGGGGATAGAGAGGACTCTGGAGCAAATGCGCACACAAATACAAAAGCAAACCAAGATATTGTCCTTTGATTTTTACCATAAAGGAAATTACATCAACAGACCTGTGCTGGCTGGTTTTGTGTGTCAGCTTGACCTAAACTAGAGTCATCAGAGGAAGGAAGGAGCCTCAGCTGAGGAAATGCCTCCTTAAGATTGAGCTATAAGGCATTTCCTCGTTTAGTGATCAGTGGGGAGGGCCATCCCTGAGCTGTCGGTCCTGGGTTCTGTAAGAAGGTGAGTTATAGGAAGCAAGCCAGTAAGCAGCAACCCCCATGGCCTCTGCATCAGCTCTTGCCTCCAAGATCCTGCCTTGTTACTTCCTGACTTCCTTCAGTGATGAACAGCAATGCTGAAGTGTAAGCCTAACAAACCCTTTCCTCCTCAACTTGCTTTTTGGTCATGGTGTTTCGTCACAGCAACAGAAACCTTAATGAAAACAAAACCCCAAACAATAACCCAACAAGAGTGCAAGAGACCACGATGAAAGGAAGTAGGGTGCTCCTAAGATTTAGAGGAATGAGGCTTACCAGGCCTGATGAGTAAGTCACTCAGTACGGCACGTACAATCTTGCCCAGAATAGCACCAGACCACTGTGTCATGAGGACTCGTGGGGTGGTTTGGGACATGTGGTATCTCTGGGCAGACACGTTTCATTCTTTAGTTCCTTGGGACTCTTCTGAACCTTCCCCTGGCAGCACTTTTCAGATTACCTCTCTTGCTAGCCTTTTCCTTAGTGACTATGCCCCACCCCAGGATCAAGATGAGAGTAACCTAGGTTCCACAGTCATTTCTCTTGTGTGTTTCTTTGTAATCTTTTTCTTTATTAATGGTATATAGATTAAATAAGTCATGGTCTATGTTGTCTCCACAGACACTCCCTAAACACCATTGTTAAAAGGAGTTAATTCAGAGACTTTGTGTTATCCGGTATCAGTTACCAGAGGGAACAAGTCTTTTAGTTTCATATTAAACTATGGGCTGGGAGGTGTAGCTTGGTGGTAGAAGGATTCCCAGGCATGCCCTAAGCCCTAGATCCAGTCCTCAGAGCCATGGGGGTAGGGGGAGACAATGATGTAATACATAGTGTTCTTTAGCTGTACCCCGACACAGCTCTTCTTGTCCCGTATAGACCTGCTGTGGCAGATGCCGGGCTCCCTCGCTTATGAGTTGTGATTCATCATGGACTCCATTGATCAGAGTGGACCCAATGGTTTTTGGTCCAAACCATTACTGATTTGGTTATTCCTTTGTTCTCAGTGTATCCAAGTGTTATAAGGAGCTCAGTGGATTGCAAGAAGTGTTTACTGAGAAGCTATAAGCCAGCTTGCTGTCTCTCAGGTTAACGGACCCTCTGATCTTTCTAGATCTTTAATGCCTCGAAGGAGTTGTCTGACAGTGCTGCCTACCAGTCTGTGCGCATCTTCTCTGTCTCCCTCGTCCAGGCAGAGGAGGAACTGGAAGACCTTGATGAGGTTGACCTGTCGTGGTCCAAGCCCACTGCAGGTATGTAAGTGCTTCAGCCTGCACGTCTCTAGGGAATGGGTTAGTGACTTAAGCAGAACCTGTAACCCCTCAGTTTGGTTCTTATTATTACAGAACCATCCTTTTGTTCCTATTGGGTCTCCATCCCATCCCTGATGATCATGGTTTCACGTTTCATGTCCACCCTGAGTCTTGCCCTGGTGTTCAGGAAAGGGCTCTTGCTTTTACTTTAGAACAGTACTGATTGTTGTTCAGCATGAGGGGGGCCAGCATCTTTCTCCCTCATGGTAACCCTCTCTGTTGCCCCGCCCCCATGCTGGTGCTTGAGTACAACTTACTGATATCCTTTTAGAGTGAATTTGGATCTGCCCCAGCTTCCTCCAGAGCCTTTTTCATCAGGATTTATTCTGCCCTTTTTCTCCATTCAACACAGAGTCTTTATTTCATGTCTCTGCCTCCTCTGCTGCAGACTCTGCACTAGTCCAAGGACAGGGCAGAGAGTGTGAGAGACACATAATTCCTACTGCAAGGGTTTAGCCTTGCTCTTTCTTTTCACAAACTAAAACAGAGCCAACATCGTCTCATGACGCTCCGTCTCTTCCTGTTGCTTTACACTTTCTAGAGTCTTTGTTTTCATTCTCTTCACTGCCTTGACATGTTTCACTCTTTTTTTTTTCTTTTCTTTTTTCGAGATAGGGCTTCTCTGTGTAGCCCTGGCTGTCCTGAAACTCTGTCTATAGAACAAACTGACCTCGAGCTCCAAGATCCTCCTGCTGGCCTCTGCCTCCTGAGTGATGGATTAAAGGTGTGTACCACCATCGCCTAGCAACATGGTCCATTCTTCAGTCCTTGGTAGTCTGGATCTTATACCTCAACAATTTGTTCACCTTAATGGTACTGTTCTCGTTATAAACTCTGTGACCTCAGCGGCACTTGGCACTGTTGACCACTGCCCTTAGCCACTCCTAACCGTGTGGTAATTCTTTTCAGTTCTCCTGCCGCCAACCCCTCACCCCTGTTCTTTGCTTCCTTAATTCTACTTTCAAATGTGGTCTCCGTGTTCTTTCTAGGCCCTTTCTTTTTTACTTTGTATATGCTTTCCCTCAGAGTCTTTATTCGTTCCTCCCTTTTCAAGTATTAGTGTATTCACCAAGCTCCTGAGAGCCCATCATTTGCTAGGCACTGTTTTAAGTGCTTTGGGTAAAGCAGTGAACGACACAGGTAAAAACACCTGACCTCATGTGCTTATAATCTACTGTGAAAAAATTCAGGAACCCAATACTTAGTAAACTACATTCTGTCTGATTCTTAGGGGCAGTGGGTAATAGGACCTGTTTCCGTGCCTTAACAACCTGAGTTTGATCCCTAGGACCCAACATGATGGAAGGGTGGAACTAGCTCCCACCTCTGTCTCTGTCTCTCTGACACACACACATTCCATATAGAATGCCAGTTTTGCTATCTAGTGCCTAGAGATGATAAAATGTTTGCCGTGTAAGCCTGAATCTGGAACCCCAGTACTCATGAAAAGGCAAACGTGGCAGCATCTGTCTGTAATTCCATCACTGGGGAGGCAGACACAAGCTGATCTCTGTGGCTCACCAGCTTAGCCGAATAAGTAAGTCTCAGGTTTAGTGAGAGGCCATATCAAACAAATGAGGGAACACATTGCTGAGAGCTGCTGTGGGAATATACAGTGACAGCTGTAGCTCTCAGCAATAAATAAATAGAAACATGAATATATAAGTAAGGTGGAGGGCAGTCGAAAAAGACATCTGACATCAACTCTGGTCTCTACATAGGTACCCACACATGCTTGCACATCTTTACACACACACACACACACACACCACAAATAAATAAATTCTTGCCTATCCTATGTCCTCCTAACTTATTTTCTTCCTTCTCAATGACCTTTCTCCTCTACCTACCAGGCAGATCTATCTTAAACTGGCTACCCACAGCCACCTAACACTAGAACACACACACTTGCTCTGATTGTATCCTAGACATTAGAGACATAGGTATGAATAAGATAAGTTCCTGACTTCGGGTAACTAAAACTATAGAAAAGAAATACTCTTCTATAGCTGCGAGACACCATGACCAGGGCAACTTACCGAAGAAAACATTTAATTGAGGGCTTGATTATAGCTTCAGAGGAGAGAGAGAGAGAGAGAGAGAGAGAGAGAGAGAGAGAGAGAGAGAGAGAGAGAGAGAGAGAGAGGAGAGAGGAGAGAGGAGAGAGGAGAGAGGAGAGAGAGAAGGGGCTTGGCTTGGACTTTTGAAACCTCAAAGCCCACTCCCAGTGGCATACCTCGAACAAGGCTACATCTCCTAATCATGACTAGACAGTGGAGTCGGTGTCATCCTGACCACCGTAGAGGGAAACACTGAGCAGATTATTACAGGAAGTGACTTGATCAGGCTGTGCAGAGAGGGGAGGAAGTCAGTCTAGACCAGGCTTTTTAAGAAATATATTTTTTATTTTATGTTCATTAGTGTTTTCCCCACATATATGTCTGTATGAGGGTGTCTGAAACCCTGGAACTGGAGTTACAAACAGTTGTGAGCTGCCCTGTGGGTGCTGGCAATTGACCCCTGGTCCTCTGGAAGAGCAGCCAGTGCTCTTAACTGCTGAGCCATCTCTCTAGCCCCCAAACCAGGCTTTTTATGAACTTCATCTCATTTAGTATTTTTTCTTTGTTAACTCTGCCTTTCACTTCTCTGACTCTCTTAAGACACTGTATTGTCATTTTATTCAGCTAATCACTTGACTTACTCAGTAAGCTTTAGAGCTCTGAGCGGTTCTTTGTGGCTCATTCATTGCTGCTGTGTCTCAACCATCATGTAGCTTGGCACATAGCAGGTGCTCAATTCTAATTTGTCGGAAATTGATTTGACTTTCTGCATTTGCACTATCACTTCTTGGGTTTGAGTCCTTTGCAGTACTACGCCAGTGCCTAAGTACTGATCTGAATCAGTCTTGTCGCTGTGCGTGTTTGCGTCCTCCCTCCCCTCACCAACTTCCTCCCTGTGGAACTCAGGTGCAGCAGCTTATATTGGTTCAGGGGCAGTGTGAACAGATAAACCGGACTGGTGAAAGAGTAAAGCTGGGGATGGCCGTGTCTCCCCTTCTGCTGGATTTCTCAGCACTCCATTACATTAGGCATGGAGTTGGTCATAAAATCATCCAGAAAAAAAGAATGCATCTCATCCCTCCCTTCTGGCTGCTTGCCTTAAGTGAGTAGCCAGACAAGAGGGTGGAAAAAGGGACCTGATGGTTCTTGTGTCGCTTACCTCCTGAAGAGGGCGAAGATTCCTGAATTCCAAGGTGCCTGAGGTTCTAGGGTACCTCAAAAGCTGCTTAGAGTTTTGGTTCCCTGATTACATAAGTGCATTATTTCTGTTCAGACAGCAACACAGTTGTTTCCATTTGCCTTGATGCCAGACTGAGAGCTCTAGTTCCTCGTTATGGGAGAAAACATAAGCAACTGAAAAAAAACAAACACAAACAACCTAAAAAACTACCAAGAGAAATGGTCACTAATGAGGGGGTGGGGGAGATTCTCCATAGGGGAGCTTTGGAAGCTAAGCTTCATCATGGGCTGTATCTTGTCTCTGTCCCTCATTTTTACCTTGCTTCTGAAGGTCTTAGAAAGGAGCCCAGGGCTGGCTCCTGCCCCTGCTCTCACCTAGACTGATTGATCTCACAGCTCAGGTTTGTATTCCCTTGCTTTTCTTATGACTGTCCCTGTAATATTTCTCTGCCCAGGAAACTTGGGCCATGGAAATTTCACTTACATGTCAGCAGTGTGCTGGCTCTTTGGGCGTTACCTGTATGACACTCTGCAATATCCCATTGGACTGGTCTCCTCCAGTTGGGGTGGGACACCCATTGAAGTCTGGTCATCTAGAAGGTCACTGGAAGCCTGTGGAGTCCCTGATACATGGAATGCAAGAGTTCTTCAACCCGAGATAAAGGCCACAAAGAGGGAGTGTGAGAGTGATGGACCCCTGTGTCCTCTGAGGAGGTAAGTGTGCACTGAATGTCCACATTTGTCCTGCGTGTGTGGAGTTATCCATGTGCAGGGCACAGCTGTTGTCGTGAGCACTGTAGTCATCTGGGTACATGTCAGTAGGGGATAACGACCATTTAACTCAGTAACAGCAGTAGCTGAGTGCTTGCTGCCGTTTTCTATGGAGGGTACTGTACTAGGCTCTTACATCCCTAAAGTGTTGATACTGCTGCTGTTCCGTGGTTAAAGACACCGAGTCCCACAGAGGATCAATAAGTGGCTGTGGGCAGGACTAGTAAGTGGGCTAATCCAACCCCAACACCTGGGTTCCTCTTGGCCACTGTACAAGCTCTTGTGCCTCAAGAGTAAACAGCCAGGCAGGAAGGAATGCATAAATATGTATTTAAAATATATTAGTGTACTGAGTAAGCCTGCCTGAGAAAAGCTGGGTGGGGAGAATATCTGGGGGAGAGAAAGAACTAGTTAGTGAAAAACGAAACAAAGCCCTAAAGAATACTGTATGCAGGTGAAGGTGAACGGCATGCGCCCCACTTCTGCGAGCCCTGTTTCATCCTCTCTGGGAGGGGGGGAGCTTTGCTCTCAGTACAGTTGGGACATTTGGATACAGGCTTGCCTGGGAATGAGTGGGGTGGAGACGGTAAGTTTGGACAAAGAGAATGAATGGCCTTTGGGAGAGTAGGAGGGAAAGTCCTATCTGGCTGTGGTGGGGTTTTAAAGCCAGATCTCTGAGGAGTGGGGATGCAAACGCAAATGGCGGGGGAAAGTGGGGGTCCTCGTACAGAGCTGCCGCAAAGCTAAATGCATATATGTATTCCACAGGAAGTTTGGAACCATATCCAAAGTCAGAAAAAAAAAAAAAAAAAACAACCTTCTTTTTGACTCAGTAGTGCTGCTGCTGGGAATTTATCTTGCAAAAAGAATTAAGTATGTATGCATTTTGTTTAGCTCCATGGAAGATAATCGTGATATTACTGACAAAAGCAAAACACTTAAGCTGATCTAAGCATCTCTCTACTGAGGAATAGTTAGCTGAAATTATTGCCTGTAAATCGGCCTCCCACTCGCTTTAATGGCCGCATCTGGAAACGGGCATGGCTTCCTGTGGACTCGCACAGAACTGAGTCAGAAGAGCCCGGAGGTAGAACCCCAAGGCTTTCCCGTGCTCTCCAGTGAAACGCAACAGACTGGACTAGCCCTGTGCTGTTTCTTCTGAGGTTTGTTCAAGTGAGCCTGGGCAGGCTGACTATTGTGATCTGGTGACCCTGTTCATCTTTCCGATTCCAGGTTCTTCCGGGCTGCTTTAGTGGCTGGACCCTCAGCGCACTCTGTCCTCTGGAATGCCATGATCCATCCACTGCAAAACATGACTTTGAAAGGGGCGGTGTGGTACCAGGGTGAGCTTACCCTTTCTCCATTGTATCAGTTAGCTTTTGCAGTGTGGCCAAGGGCCCCAAGAAGTTGATGGCGTCAAAGCCCAGTGACTTTATACTTTCCTTTAGCTCTCGCTTCTCTGGCTTAACAGGGTGGTTCTCCTAGATCTGTGCTGCTTCAGCTGGTTTTGTCTGGGATCTCTTATTTGTCCTTAGCTACCTGCTAAGTTACCCGGTGGCCAGAGGGCCAAGGAAGGCCTGTCTCTCATAACCATTGACTAGGGGCTGCGTGCTGGGCGTCGTGATTCTCAGGTAGCCTGTTCTTTAGCAGATGGGCTCACAAGTATTTTTCATTTCCTTTATGGTCCCAGAGTTCCAGGAACCTAGAGAGAGCCACGCCTAGAGCCTCTGGGTACGGCAAGTGGTGACGCCATAAGAGCTTGCAGGCTACTACTTCAGGGCGTGGATGGGGAGAGGAAAAATGTAAGGCATTTTAAAAATGCACACCGAAGTCCTCTCACGATTTAGGTGATGTTTTTAGGGGAGTCCAATGCAGATTATAACAGAGACCTGTACTCATGCGTGTTTCCCGCACTCATCGACGACTGGCGCCAGACCTTCCACCGTGGCTCCCAGGGGCAGACAGGGCGCTTCTTTCCTTTTGGATTTGTCCAGGTATGTGTCAGAGGAAGGCCTGCGCTATGCAGATCTCTGTCCAGGCGTTTGCGTTCCCACGTTTGTTTTCAGTGTGTGCTAACTCCGAGCTGTATATAACCCTTAATTCATATGAATTTACTGAAGAGATGATGAAATCTTTAAACATGTTAATAAACAGCTAATATTTTTTATTCTAAAAGCACCCCAATTTCACTGGAAAACTTTCAAAGACGAAACAAATACCCAAACAAAAACAATCCCAGCTACTACCACCATCACCACCACGATCATAAAGCTAAAACTGCTGAAAATTCTAGAAAAAAAAAAGCATACTTCTGTTTGTGTACAATTGTTGTTTCTCTTCCCATCATATTGTAAGCATTTTCATGCCAATAAATCGTATTCTTCAACATGATTTGTCATGCTTACAGAATATTCAGAAATACGGATTCACTGAAACACATTGAAATGAGTTCTTAACGGACAGGCACTAGGTGGTTTCTCTTATTTTGCATTTACAAGCTGTGTTGTTTTCCTGAAAGCAGATTCCTTGTAACTTAATTATTGCCCAATGATAAATTCCCAGAAATGAAACAGCTGGGTCAGAAGATATACCCCCCCAAAGGCTTTATTCACACCCCCATTTCTTGTTAAAATTATGCAATTGTGTAAATGTGTACCCTTAGCAGTGGGTGAGAATGTGGACTGTCCTATGCTGAGCAGGGTTGTGCGTTTCCCCAGCTGGCTAAGGCTGGCTCGGCTGCCTCCCTAGACCTACTCACAAACTGCTCAACCAACCAGCCATGTTAGCTTCCCACTGTCTCCGTGACTTGCTGTTATCCCTGACACCCTCTAGAACTGGCCGTATCGCCTGCCTGTCTTCCAAGCATCATACATATCCTTGGTTTGAAGACCTAGTCGGGTCTCTGCCTGGATTTTAGGAAACTTTGTATGACTAGTGAGCGTCTGGGCTAGATGCCTTTCCCCCAGATAATGCATTTCTTAGTAATCACTTAAGCTCTTGTTTGGTTTACATGTAGTTGTATGGGTGGCTATATTTCTGGGGGTCACCTTTGTGTTTCTAGTATGTGGTTGTTTGGCACTTTTCAGATAATGGCTTGCAACACAAAATGAAAACATTGTGAGGGAAGGCTGTGCTTTCTGTCAGAGGAAGCCAGTCAGAAATATTCTGCTTTCACCCTTAGAAAAAAAGAATAAACGTTTGGGCCAAGTTCAAATGTGTTCACGACATATCTAATGCCTAGACTTTTTAGTGGAGTGGTAGTTCTGGCTTTTATGACTCGGAAATTACACAATTAAGGTATTATGAAAACGTCCAGCCGTCAGTGGCCACTGTCGTGGTTCAGTTATTACCTTGTGAGCCATAAACTCTTTGTTCTCATCACCTTCCCTCTCTTGTGCCTTTATCTTCCTTACCATACCCTTCCTGGAGAAGCCTTTTGTGTATATGTGTTTATGTGGTGTGTGCTTCTGTGTATCAGCAAGAGCCAGTCCTCGCCTTGTTTAAGACAGGGTCCTGTTAGCTCATATGCCAGGCGAACTGGTCCACAAGCTTGTGGGGGATGTTCTTGTCTCTGCTTCCCCTCTTGTTCTGGAAATACTGGACTCAGAGATGTGCGCTACTGAACCTGACTTTATATGGATTCTGTGGATTTGAACTCAGATCCATATGCTTGTGCAGCAAGGGCTTTACCCACAGATCCATCTCCGCAGCTGAGCCTGGCTTTATGTGAGTTCTGTGGATCTGAACTTAGAGCCCTTGCTTGCGTGGCGTGAAGATTTTCCTCACAGAGCCATTTTCCCAGCCACCAAACCCTGTATTTGAGAAAAGTTTTTTTTTTTTTTTTACTTTTTTTCACCTAACATGGCTGAATGATGATTTTCAGTTCTCTGTTACTGTTTCTCAGCTCGTGTACTTGGTTGTTTGAAGGTGACTCTCTAATTCAGATGAAAAATATGCACTGGATACTTATAAACATGGCATCTGGTCTTCTTAAATTTTAGTCTATAAAATTACCCTTTAACCTTAACTTTATCACTAACAAAAAACATGCCGATTACTTATAATATTATCTTATGTATTTATGTAAGGATGTGAATTCAAAGGGAAGTCCTGAATGTGACAGCCCAGCCCAGTGCTGGGCTGGAGTTAGCATCTGGGGCTCCAGCCACCCCCCACTTCCCGCAGTGACACTCCTTGCCCTGTGTGATGTTGAGCAACTTGTCAAGCGTCTTTCTTATTTTAAGTAGTGCGTAACTTAATCTGTATGAAAACATGCTGCATGTTAGCATTTATTATTTTTGCAGAGCTGGTGGGGTATTCTAGTTAACGGTAGAAGGGTGGCTGGAAGCACGAGAGAAAGAAGATCCAGAGGCTGGGTTTTAAAAGGGGCCTTGGAGGAAGAGATTGAAAACTTCCCGGTTATGTGTAACATCTTCTGAATGTGGCTAGTTTTGTGGGGTTTTTGTTTTACGGTTATATGTCTTCGTTAGCCTCTGTATTTGTAAGAAGCACCACGGGAGACTGAACCACACTTGATTGTACTTCAGATTAGGAAAAACACAAGCGTTTCATTTGGGTGTGGAGTATGCTGGTGCCCCCAAGTGGCCGGCGTGCGGTAGTGCCGCCCGTGAAAGGACAACTGAAGGAATTCCCAGCAGACTGCCATTTTGAGGAAAGGCCTTTGGCTGGAGGGGCTGATGTAGCCGGTCTGCCTGTTGAGCTTAAGGCTGCTTCCAGTGGCTTTGATGCTTTGTTTCCATTATGACTCTGCCTGGTGAATATGGTTCCATTTACAGTCCTTGCCTTGATAGAAGATGGAGGACTAGTTGGTGTGTGTGTGTGTGTGTGTGTGTGTGTGTGTGTGTGTGTTCACATTTGTATGGGGACATGTGCATGTACAGGCATGTGGGAGGCGCGAGGATAACTTTTGGTATGGTTCCTTATGTGCTGTTCATCGTTTGTTGAGATGAAGTCTCTCTCAGCCTGGACCCTGTGTGTGCTTCCGCAGTGCCGGGCTTGTGTTTTCTGGTGATCAAACTTTCCATGCAGGCCCTTGATTGGCTGGACTGTCTCCCCAGCCTTATTCTTTTCTTTTTGATGAGATTCTGCTGTGAAGCAAGGTTTGTAGTTTCCTATGTTAAACCAGGTTTGCAGAACAGGATCCTAACAAGAAAACTGGAATGTTCCTTTGCTTCTGTGCCACAGTCAGGGCTCTCGTCACTGCTTTAACCTTTCTTTGTTTTCCTGATGTTGCACATATCGCTCAAGAATCAGGAAATATCCTTAAAGTGTCATCTGGGCATGTGTGTAGAGGGTGCCAGGTTTTTTTTCTGGGCAGCGTGATGAGTAAGGCTGGGTAGAACGCTCTGTAGAATGGAGCTTCTCTAGTGGGGTCAGGCATTTCGAAATAGAGTCAGATGACAATTTGGGTGCTGTCCAGACTGTGTCTTGACTTCTTGTTAGATCATGGTTGTGAAAAGAGAGAGTAGACTGATGCCTTTCATTGGCTGGAACCAGGGCTGAGAATGAGATGCTGTCTAAATCATCAGAAAATAAACTCAGAAGGAAAAACCCAGCAGGAACACACTAAGGCACCCTCTTCCTTTTTATGTGATCTTCTATTACTGTGTGGTAGTAATATGTAATGGTAGATTTCATTAGGAGGTTTTCTTCGTGTTCACAAGCAATTTCGTTATATTCACCCCATTGCTTTCTCTTGTCCCCCTCCCTTTCCTCTTTCCAAGCAGCTCCCATTCTACTTTCATGTGGTGTGTGTGTGTGTGTGTGTGTGTGTGTGTGTGTGTGTTCCAGTGTAGGATCATGGGTGAAGGTTTATTTGCAGGAGCACGGGCACCTTACCAGTAGCTCCATCACTGGAGGAATGTCTCTACCTCTCTCCTCAA
Source organism: Alexandromys fortis (assembly GCF_014885135.2). NCBI lineage: Eukaryota > Metazoa > Chordata > Mammalia > Rodentia > Cricetidae > Alexandromys > Alexandromys fortis. The sequence continues at coordinate 1,038,554 of NW_026068124.1, forward strand.
CCTTTAGCTGTATACAAATCCTCAGAGAGGGGTTAGGTGTGGGAGCTCCACCTGCCCCTCCCCTTCTCATGACAGTGTTGACAAGCTCAGTCTTGTATAGATCTTGTGCAGCTAATCACAGCTGTTGTGAGTTCGAGTATACTAGCCATGGTATATCTAGAAGTTAGAGGCCCATATCTTTAAAGTTCTACCCTTCCTTGACTCTTAAATTCTTTTCTCCCCTTCTCCCTCAAAGCACCTTGAACTTGGGAGGGATTGGCATGGGCATTGGATTCATGGCTGGGCATTCACCAGTCATTTGTTCTCAGCACTTTGATTAGTAAACCATCTCTCAGGAGCCCCTGTTCTTTGCAGGGCCGGGGGCATATTAGCATGAATTAGTTAATCTTATTTACTGCTCACTGTGTAGGGTCTAGAGTGCTTCTCTCTTACCCCGACTGCTCCTTCACTAGCTAAGGACTCTCCCTTGACTTACCATCTCTTATCAAAAGCCTTTCTTCTTGTTTCTACGCTGACTCTTCCTCTTCAGGCTATTCTCAATGTATCAGTCAGGGTTTCAGTGTCCCCCCCCCCCACCTTGACTTGCAACTAATACCAGAAGGCCATGTATGCTCTGCTCCCACCACCCTTGACCTCACTTCCTATGCTCTCTGCCTGTTCCATCTGAGCCATACTGGTTGCCTGATTTTTTTCCTTAAGTACACTAGGCGTACTTTGACTTTAATTCCTGACACTTTCTTTTTCTCCTGCCTGCAAAGTATTTTCTCTACTCTATTTTCTCTTGCTGCATAATACTATATTTAGCAGCTTAAAACCATCCAACATATATTTATTTATTATCTCGCAGTTCTCGTATGCTGTGCGCCTGGCACAGGTGGCCTAGCTGGATGCTGGTGTCAGGCAGAGCTGGAGGGAGTCTCCTCTGAGACTCGGGGTTCTCGTCTAAGCTCCCACAATTGTTGGCAAAATTAATTTCCTTGAAGCTTCTCTAGGACTGTGGCAGTCAGATTCCTGAAAGGCAGCAGGGGCCAGTCCGTGACTCCAGACCTTCTCTGAAAGGGCACCCCTGACTGGTCAGGCTCACCAAGATTCCTTCCCTTTTGATCTTGAAGTCAACATTACATCTACAAATGCGTTCTTTGCCATGTGATGGGATGTAATCCTAGGGATAGCATCCCATTACCATAGTATGTTGGTTAGGAGCAAGCTACCCCCACACAAAGGTATAGTTTCATATAAGGATGTGGGTTAGTGTGTGTCATCTTAGAATTCTCCCTAACATGCTTTGATACCCACATAGCTTGCTTTCTTATGCTGTTGTCTTTGTTCAGCCCCAGAACTCTCTCTTTTCATATTATATATGAATTCATATTATATATTATTATTTTCTTGGTGACAAAGTGAGTTACCCTATTTTGTTTGTTTGTCATGTCTGTCCCCTGGAATGTATCTTGTAAAAATATTGCCACTCTGAGTTTTGTTCCCTACTCCATCTTCTTGGTGAGGTTGTTGCCTGAGTCAAGTAAGCACTCACTGAGAGAATGAATGAGCGGACTGCCTGACACTACACCAGGGTTATTCTTCACAGGTTCTTTCTGGAACGGTGTTTTCTACAGGTACTAGTTGTCTTTGGTGAATTGCTCTAGAGCCCAAGCAGATGATCCAAATGTTACTGATTCTAAGCTACACACTTAGTGTTTTCTCTTGGGCTCTGTGTCTGGTTGGCTACCTGGTCCTGTTGGTTTGTTTCATTTCTGAGCATCCCATTCCCACTGTTACCCTTCTAGATAGGTCTGATTTCTGTGTGTCTGTCTGTCTGTCTGTCTGTCTGTCTAGAAATATTAAGCTTTGTGCCAGCATAATGAGTACCTGAGAGAAGTCAACATAAAAGGAAGAAAGGCTTATTTTGGTCAGAGATTCCAGTTTGTATCCAGTTGGCCTTGTTGTCACCATGTGGGATCAAGTGTGTCAGAGAAGCCTGTTCATGTTATGGTACCTGGAGGAAGGGGTTGAGGAAAGAGACTGGTATTTTAAGATCCACTCTGAAATCAACTTCGCAGTGACCTGTCTTCCTTTTACTAGGCCCCATCTCTTAGAGATTCTCCCACCTAACCAGCAGCACTCACTGGGACCAGTTCTTGAATGTGTGCACTTTTGTGGACATTCATCTTCGGAGGTGGTCATAACTCACGGCCTGCCAGTTTCCCAGTCCAGTCGCCATGCTAGCTTTACAACTTCCTTTACTCTGTCGACAGTTTCGATGGTACTCAGTGAACTGAAATTCTTTTAAGGCTGACCATTTTCCAGTTTTCAGTTTAGAGGATTTGAGCTATGGTGCTGTGTAGCTACCCCGTCCGGAGTGGCTGTCATTGTTTACAGAATCAAATAGGAACCATGTTCCCACCTTGGCCAACTGTCTTTCCAACCTTGTGTTTCAATCACAAATCCATGCAGGTGGTCTGCACCCCGCTCGGAACAACAATTCTTCTTCATCTAAGCAGGGCTCCTCAGACAACTTTTTTGGCTTTCTGCTTTTTTTTTTAAACTCCTAAATATATTGAGTCCTTGCACAAGAATAATCCTTATCTGTTTGAAATGTATGCTCAAATTGCTGTAGCACCAGTTAGCTTTCAATCTATACTATTGTATGTGGCTGCATATTACTTTTAGTTTGTCACGCTCTGGTCTATCCCTCCAACAAGGCTGAAAAGTACTTGTACTAGGTAGCTACAACTTTGTCACAAACCGCTTCCAAACCCCATGGCTCAGAACAGTCTTTATGTTATAGATCTCATACCCAAGGAACCTGGGGCTTCAGTGATCTTGGCTAACTAAGCCCCTCTGGGCTCTTCAGAGCTGTGCGGCTTAGCAAGGGCTCAGCTCCAGTTGAAGCAGTGCTGGACTTCTTAGATGCACAGCTCCATTCCACAGCTCTCATTCTTCTCTAGAGAGCAGTAGGCTAGCCACCCCACATCCCTCTCTCAGCGATGCCAGAAGTACAGACTAGGCAAGACACCTAGGCTGGCACACATTAATCTCAGCTTCCAAGGTCAAAGCAAACTTCATGACTGACCTCAGAGTCAATGGGTGGAGGAATATACTGCTTCTTATAATAGGAATATACTGCATTTATAATAATAACTGCAAAGTCACATTCAAGAGGTGTGGATGTGAGGAGGAGTGAAGACTCGCCATGTACAGGGTGGAGTCTCCTTTGCTTCTCTGTGGTGCCAGCCCTGTGCTGCATGCTCATCTATCAGCTCCCTGTGGCAGTGTAACAAATTACCCCGGATACGTAGCTAAAAGCATTACTGTTATCTACTCATATTGCACGGCTGGTGAGACTGAGCTAGGTAACGTTTGTTCATCTCTGTCCTAGATATTGTTAGTGAGACTTGCTAGTGTGGCCATAATCTGACTGCAGCATCTAGAATTCACATGACTGGCCCTTCAGCTGCTGTTTTTAGCTGTCTCCATATTACGTCCCAAACCTTCTCTATTTACAGTTTCTCCAGCAGAGTAGCTGGATATTTTTTGTTCTTTCATGGCTAATGCATGATTTTAAGAACACGAAGCTACAAGCAAAGGCCTCTGGACATAGATTCAGAAGCTGCATACAAATTCTGGCTCATTTTATTGATCAGCAAACCACAGGGTGAGCCTAAATTGAGTAGAAAAAAGAATGAGACTTATAATACATTGTAAAAAGTCACATGGCGGTTGGAGACTATGCTGTCCATCCCCGGAAACACCCTCAACAATATAAGATGCTCAGAAAATACTTGAATAAATGTTTGGACAAAACAGTGGAGCAGAAGCAAAGTATCAGTGAGAAGCATCCAGGAGTCAAATACAGTAAAAATGACAGCATCTTTCTTTTCTAGCTGTCTTCATACACCTTGATGAACACATCAGATTATGGATTTCCTGAGATTCGCTGGCATCAAACAGCAGACTTTGGCTTTGTCCCCAACCTGAAGATGCCCAATACTTTCATGGCTGTTGCTATGGATCTCTGTGATCGGGACTCACCTTTTGGCAGGTATGCTTCCCTCTTCAACTTTGCTTTACCAGTAAATATTCTTGCCTGTTGTCTTTCAATGTGATGTTCACTTGTAGTGGGATGGATTGGACTCTGGGTTGGAGCTTAGATGTACTACGTATCAATCATCTATGCTGGGATGTGCTGCAGAATCCAAACCAAATCACACCTCCCCCAGTACAGAAACTCTGACCAATAAACCAACCAAGACCCCCTTGGCACCTACCTCAGGGCTTTGATGCCACAGGAGCTTATGTCATACTCACACTCAGTCAAGCAGGTCAATAGAGACTTTGCTCATTACAGTCGTTCACAGATCCACAGCAAAAGTCTCCAAAGATCTGGGCCATAGCTTAGGAGTAGAGTGCTTATCTAATGTGTCCTAAGCTCTTGGTTCAAGCCCTAGTATCATCCCTAAAGAGATGACTCTCCAAGCTTATCTTCCTCCCGTCATTATTTTTAAGTCTTATATTGGGAAGTAAGTGCCATCATCTGGAAGCCACGTGTATTAGTGAAGGTTCCTATTGCTGTTACAAACACAAGGATCAAACTACTTAAAAAGGGAAGGATTTATTTCAGCATACAGTTCCACATTACAGTACAACATCAGAGGGAGTTAGGGTAGAAACTGAAGCAGGGCAGGAACCTGAAGGCCAGAGCTGATCAGAGGCCATGTTGGAATGTGCTGCTTATTGGCTTGCTCTGCCTGCTTTCTTCTAGAACCCAGGACCACCAGGCCAGGATGGCATCACCCACAATGGGCTGGGCCTCCCACATCAATTATAAACCAAGAAAGTGCACCCCCTCTTCCCCACAGGCCAGTCTGGCAGGGGCATTTTCTCAACTGGGGTTCCCTCTTCTCAAATGACTCTGGCTGGTGTCCAGACAACTTAAAACGTACTACACAACTGAATCACTAAACTAAATCATGGATATAATCACCTTCGGTGAGAATAGGCTGTGGAATTGTGGTATGGACTCAGGGAAGGCTGAAATTTTTGTTGTCAGCACCAATGAATATTGCATACTAGCTGTAGGATATAGTATTCCAAATATGAAATGGAGCCTGATATATGACCTTTAGGTTACAGAAGGAACTTGATCATATTTATTGAAGGAATAAATAAAAGGCAGACAGACCTGAATGATGAACATCTGGTCAGAGGAGGGATGGCTTTTAGTGGTAGGCAGTTGATGTTAGCTGTCCTAGGCTTGGGTTATTGCAGCTCATCCCAGCATAGACGGTGGATACATAGTGTACCTAAGCTGCAACCAACAGTCCAGTCCATTCCCTTACACTTCACCCTTCTCTCTCCTTTTCTTCCTCCTCGCCCTCAGTTGCTGAAGGTTCTAAACCCAACCATCTCTCATTATCGCTCACTGATCTGAAGATCACTAGCCACTGATTATTGATTTCAGCTAATTTTAGTCTTTCCTCTTTTCTTTTTCCTCCTCTTTCTTTGCCCCTTCTTTCCCTCTTCTTTTCCATTTTTTTTTTCTTTAGCATTTTGAGACAGACTCTCACTGAGTTGACCAGACTGGCCCTGAACGTGTGATCTTTCTGCCTCTGCCTCCTAAGTGCTGCTGCTCGTACAGGCATGTGCTACCATACCTGGAAATCCTTTCCTTCCTTTCTTCCCTCTTCTTTAAAAAAATATTTTAGAGACCAGAGACATGCCTCAGTGGTTAGGGACACTTGCCACTCTTCCAGAGGTCCCCAGTTTGGTTTCCAGAACCCATATGGTGGCTCACAACTCTCTATTACTCCAGGTCTAGAGGATGTGACACTCTCTTCTGGCCCCCACGGGCACCAGGTGTGTACGTGATGCAGACATACATGCAGGCAAAACATACGTACACATAAAATAAAAATAAATGCACCTTTGAAGAATTGTTACTTTATCCCTACTTAAGTGCTTTGAATACTCTGCCTTATAACATGTAGTTATTGGTGCGCTCAGTCCCATCATCCTCCATGTGTTCTTACACTGCAGCATCCACCCTCGAGATAAACAGACTGTGGCCTACCGACTGCACTTGGGGGCTCGAGCTGTGGCTTATGGTGAGAAAAATTTGACCTTTCAAGGGCCACTACCTAAGAAGATAGAACTCTTGGCTCACAACGGGCTGCTCAACCTCACATATGACCAGGAAATCAAGGTGCATAGGCAAGATAACAAGACATTCGAGGTGAGAATAGCAGGGGAGAATGAGGATGGGTTTATGTCTGTGGTAGTGGGGAGTCTTTCCCCCACCGGGGCCCTTATCCATCACTGCAGTGTGATGTCGGAACAGCTGCTGGGTGGCTGGGGTGGTGGTGAGCTCATCTCAGAGGGACAAACGCACAACTATTGATCCATTAGTTTGGACACAAGTTTGATACAGCAACCAAGGGAGGGAAAATCAGCCCCTAATAAACCATATCACTTTCCTATTTCCTTTCTCAGGCAGCCACCTTTGCTCAGAGAAGGGCCTTATTCAGACTTTATCTGTTAAATGATCATTGCTCTAAAAGAATCCCCTAAACCTTAGCTGTCTTTTTTGTTGCACTGTGCTAAAATCTGAATTTCTCAGAGTTTAGCATCTGTTTTGAAAAACTTAAGCTGCATGATTCCCAGCTTGGTATGAACTAACATAGTCAGTCTGACCACTGATTGAAGAGGTGAATTAGAATCTCTTGTAGTTGAGGGAAGAGGCTTTCCTAGATGCCTCGTCTTTGGGAAACCTGAGGACACCAGGCTCGGAGCTGAGGTGTGAAAAGAGGGCGGGGTAGGAGATGATAATCGTGACAGGTGACCTTTGGCAGGAGGTTAGAGCTGGAGCTTCCGGGGGTCCACGTGCCTCAGAGGCCTGGTCAGTGTCCGTCCTCTGCTAATTTCCACGCGGGCTTGAGGTGAATTTAGAGATTGTCAAGAAAGCTCTGCACTCTCCCATTGTTAGCTGGTGGTTTGCCTTTCATCTGGCCCTGGAACCAACTGTGGTTGGCATTAGGGCAGAATTTAACCTTTAGGTTCCGGATAATTTGTCTTCTCTGGATTGCTTTCTAATGCCCAAGGTTCAGCAGCCATGGTGGCTCTGTGTCCCGTCTTACTGCATCCTCCTCTGGGAGTGCCAGAGAGCCACAGCTGGGTTGCTAGCTCACTCACATTCTGGCTTTAACATCTGGAGGGAGACATCAGCTGGACAATGCTTGGGGGTCCAGTCTCTGAATGTTCCTTGTCTTCCCAGAAAGTTAATATTTTTCAATGGGTTTTAATTACTTAATCACTTGAACATTAAAATTTCTTTTTGGTGCTGAGATCAAACCCAGGGCCTTGTACATGCTAGGCATAGGTGCTTTCACCAAGCTATAACTTTAGCCTACATGAACACTTACTATTAACCCGTGACTCCATCACCAGACCCATCGAACTGATCTCTGGCTCAGAGTGGCTTATTTCCCCTCCTTTCTAGTATGTCTGAAAGAGTGGGTCTTTGTTTTTTTTTAATTTTTAGGGGGGGGATACACCCCTCTAACTTGCCTGGCCATTCTGTGTTTCTCTTATTAGATCTCCTGTTGCAGTGACCATCAGTGCAAATGGCTTCCAGCTCCTATGAACACGTTCTCCACCCAGACCCTGATCTTGGGTATCAATGCTTGTCTTGGTACCGTGGTTGCTGTTCGCTATGCCTGGACCACATGGCCCTGTGAATATAAGCAGTGTGCCATTTACCACCCTAGCAGTACCTTGCCAGCTCCCCCCTTCACTGCTCATATTACACAGTAGGTTCCTGGACTTAGGGCAGGGCTGTCAAAGAACATTTGACACCTCTTAAATACAAGGATATTTAGGAGTCTAAATGACGACAGCTATGGCTTTTAAGGGCAATTATCAGAAGTATCACTGAATAGCTCCCAGCTACCATATGGCTCTTCCCATATTCAGAGGTGAGCATTGACCAACAGAAACTTGAAAATACTTATCTTTGTCTTCTGGGCTGATCTAATTCTTAACTGCAACATTGGGCCTTACCACCACCTACTTCCCTGATATAGGGAGTGAAATGCCCATTTCTGCCCCTTCATCCAAAACTGAGAACCCTCAGGCATGTGAGAGATGTTGAAGGCCACAGAGACTGGTGCTTTGCGTGTTCTTTCCAAACCCCTGAAAATGGCTGGGGATGCTAAGAAGTTCCCATATGTGGAACAGCTGTCTTTTGTGAAGTGTTACTACCTCATGACTAATCTTTCAGGTAACCTTAGACCATGTATTTGCATCCTCATTAAACTCCCAAAACTGTCAGTATTCAGCACAAATCTTATTCTAAAATGAATCTTTGAGACATATCAGTCCTATGTTTAGGCATAGTGGCAGGTGCTAAGGACAGGCCTTAAGGAATAAAGAGAGAAAGCCCAAAGGGTGGAGAAATCACAGGCATAGGGACACATGAAGGTAGATGTACTTGGGGCAAATAAGTCTCAGGTCCCTGAGAGCTAGAAGTTGACTAAGGCTAATCCCTGTTGAAATAAGAGGAGCGGCGGGGCTGCGTCCCCAACACCCCAGCCGATTGGCTAGCTCATGCCCGAAATAACAACACACAAACTGTATTCATTTAAAGAACTGCTTGGCCCATGAACTCTAGCCCTTACAGGCTAATTCTCGCACCTGGACTAGCCCATTTCTAATAATGTGTGTAAGCACCCCAAGGTGCGCTTACCGGGAAGATTCTAGCCTCCGTCCATCCTGGTGTCTCTGCTCCAGAGAGCAGAGCTGTTGGGTCTCTCTCGGAGCAGAGCAGAGTCTGATCTCACTTCCTCTTCTGCCCAGAATTCTATTCTGTTTACTCCTCCCATCTATGTTCTAAGCTGAGGCCAAGCAGTTGGTTTATTATAACTTAACCAATGAAATCAACAGACTGATATATGACACTCCCACATCAAATCCCCATTGAAGAAAGAGTTTAGGTGAAAGAAAAGCCCCATGATAAGAATGAGCGCAGGCAAGGCAAAGGTGATGGTGCAGTCTGCCAGCTGATTAGAGACAGCTGGCAGCTCTGACAATTGCATCTAGTAGACATTGGTAATAAATCAAGCGTGCTGTGCACACCTTTAATCCCAGCACTTGGGAGGCAGAGATAGGTGGATCTCTTGAGTTCAAGGCCAGTTGGTTACAGAGTAATTTCCAGAACAGCCAGAATTATCTAGAGAAACACTCTCTTGAATCCCCCCCAAAGAAATTGGAAATAAAAGTATTATAACTAGTGATATATCTATATATTCAGTCAGATTGTTAGCAAGAGATTTAGTGTCCTTGAAGCATCGAAAGGAGTGTCACCTGCACGTAGCTCTTTTGTTTGGTGTGAGAAGTGGGAACTGAAGCAGTGAGCATTTCTTATTATTCTGTGGGGCTCTGGTGTTACTAGAAGCAGCAAGAAGTGTCAGGAGTTTATTTGGTTAAAAACAAAACAAAACAAAAAACCAAACTATATATTCTGCAAGGGCCCTTGACTTGTATGGATTTCTAGCCTGCATTTAATTCCTAATGCTCACACGCTGACCTCTCTGCATCTGGCCATATGAGAACATAAGCCCAGTAACCATCAGTTCTCAAGAAAAAGTCAAATCTACCTGCCCGGCCCTCTGCCAAACCCTGGTGTTAATCCCACCAAACAAGAGTAAGGACCGTTACCCGAATTCTTTGGTCAAATTATTCAAGCTTTATTTTCTGTGAGGCAGAGCTATCTCCCTAAAGTGGGGGTTTAAAGAAAATAGCATCAAACACAGGGAAGGGTTTATAAAGTTCAAAAACTGCAAGACTACATGGTTTTCCAGGATTGGGGGATTTCCAGAGGAATGTTGGTTACATAGGAATTTAGCTGAACATTTCAAAAATTATTTGGTAGAACATCTTATCAGGGTACATTCAAGGTGTGAGTCAAACTCCATAGAGTAGGGAGCATGTCAAATTCCAGAAACAGGTTAAAGCACGGTCAAGCTTGAATTCTGCAGCAAACAAACTTATTCTTATAAACTTATTCTTACCTTGTAACAAAATGGCTTCCATACTTAAAATGAAGTTGGGCTGGTTCATCACTGGTACACATGCTTATGTTGTTCTAATGTGGAGGCTGCCAGGAACCCCGAGCCCAGTGTCCTTTAACACCCAATAATTGGTACATACAGTGCAAACTTTGTTTCAGGTAAATCATGTGGCAATGAAGTGATTATGAATAAAATTTTAGTATTTGAAGTTTCAAACATTGTGTGCAGATTGTTTATTTCCCCAAATGGAAATAATGTACAACTGTTTGAAAATTAATCATTTTCAATCATTTGGGTTAAAGGAGAGTGTAAAAACCAGTCCTGAATCATCACTCAAGGAGAAACACTGCTGTGCTGACTTTCGCCTGGCTTGTATTATATTTCATATGATATATATATGTAAATATGTATACACACTATAGTTGAAGCCAACCTTTCCATGTCTCATATGTTTTAGTGGGATGTGACCTTGAAAAGATTTAGGTATTGACTCAAAGTTAAAGTTTTTTTTTTGGGGGGGGCGGGAAGGACAGGGTCTCACTATACAGCTCTGGCTGTCCTGGAACTATGTAAACCAGGCTGGCCTTGAACTCAAGAGATCTGCCCACCTCTACCTCTGAAGTGCTAGGATTAAAGGCATGAGCCACTGCACCCAGTAATTCCTTAAATGCATGCAGCTAGAGGATTAAGGTTTGTAGTTCAAAAGTTGTGAATTTATGCTAATCCACCAAATTGTAAAAAATGTTGAGGTAGGATCTTACTTTTAGTCTTGGCTTGTTTTGAACTCACAAATCTGCCTACTTTTCCATGTTAAGATTAACAGTGTGTACCACCATGTTTGACTTAAAATGAAGCTTTAGTTTGTCTTTATTCAGGTTGTAATTACAATGGGCTGATACTTTTTTTTTATTTTATTGAGAATAAGAAAAAAAAA
>NW_026068124.1:1050767-1092174 GCF_014885135.2 Alexandromys fortis
AAAAGTAAGAAGGGGAGGATTGGGGGAACTTGGGGAAACAGGAAGATTGGGATAAAGGAGGGCTGATACTTTTATATGGCAAAAGGAGCATGCTCCAGTAACTTGACAAAAATAAGACCAGGGTATTATTCTCTCTATTCTCGTAGATAGGAAGTTATAAACTTGGGCCCAAGTAAAGTACACTGATTCAGAAGTAGGTGCCACAGAAAGTCCCCCTCCCCCAACTTTGATGTTGTATGAAGGATCCAAAAAGTCCAATTGTGTAGAATACAGTAAAAAATGAGTCTGTGTGGAGGAAGGGAACTAATCCTTAACTATGTTGTATCTGAACTTGTGTTAACATTGGGTACAAGTGCATTCTTTAATAAGGAACTGAGTTACGGAGGACTTTATCCCCTCAAAAGATGTGCAAAACTCGACAAAAAATATGAATAAATATATGGATTCCCAGTTTGGAGATAAGCAGAACTTTTCTACGGATATTGACAAGAAAATAAGGCCAGGGCCTGGGTTACAGGGGCTGGTGACTCTAACTAGGATTAGAATTTAGTGCATCGAGTTGTTAGACTCTCTGCTTACTTCATGAATCAGCAGCTGCCATGACCTCACCTTGCTAATGCGAATCCCTCTGTGATGTTAAAGTCTTAGGGAGTTAGGTCCAAATAGCTCCGCATAACTGTAGGGATATATTTGTATTTTGATAAATAAAGCTTGCCTGAAGTTCAGAGAGTAAAACAGCCACACTGGTCAGCCTTCCAGACCGGGCAGTGGTGACACACTAGTTGCCATAGAAACTGGGTGGTAGTGGTGCATGCCTTGAATCCCAGCCCTAGAGAGGAATATAACACAGGAGACTGCTCTCACAGTCTCATTCTGAGGATTCCTGGAGGCAGGATCACCATTTTGGACTGAGGTAGATGTAAGAGTCAGTGGCTGGCTGTTTTGCTTTCCTGACCTTCAGGTTGAACCCCAATTTCGGTCTCTAGGTTTTTATTAATTGTGCTTCATTCGGCCCCCAACATGGGGCTCGAACCCATGGCCTTGAGATTAAAAGTCTTATGCTCTACCGTCTCCCTTCCACTTAGTCAAAGCAAAGCAGTTAGCTAAGAACCTGGGACAAGCTGTCACCAAGCATCTTGAATTTTGACTTCCCAGGCTCCCAACTGTGAGGAGTAAATTTGTTTATAAGCTACCCAGAGCATGGCAATTTGTTATAGCAGCCCAACAGACCAAGTACATTTATATAGACTTAAGTTTACTTCAGGGAGAACTGAACAAGAATGATCGGATCCTGACTGCAAGAAGATAAAAATAAGCAGAACTGTCAAGAGATATTTATTACTAAAAATAAAAGCAACTGAAGTTTTATCCCAGGGTACACTGTCAGCACAGGAACAGCCACGGTGAAATGTGTTAATATCGTCTCGGCTTCTCAATTGCTGCCTCCTTCCACATAGAGTAAGTTTAAGTTAAAAACTCATGATGATGAAAGGAAGTGGGCTCTCTGCCCTCTTCAGTCTGAAGACTGCATTGGGCTACACTGTGATGGAGACTTGAGATGCTGCAGGCCAGTGTCCACCAAGGGCTCATGTGTCAGGAACTCTGGCTGGTAAGACGACACAAAGGCTTCATGTTGAAGCTCAGGCAGGTCCAGGGATCCTGAAAAAAACAATTCCTTAATCACATCGTTGCCTGGGAATCTCAGGACTGTTTTGCTTGGATGCATACACAGCCTCTTAATTCCTTACACTTGTAAAAGCCAACCCTGTTTTGCCTTTGGTTGGTAAATAGACAGACAGGTATTTCCTTTAATTGTGGAACAAAGATGAACAGATTTAGTGAACTGTCATACACACAAACCCTTATATCCCTAAAATCCCCGAGCCCCTGACCACTTTTCATTTCTGGAAAATAATCCAGGCAACATAGGGCAGGGTCAGAAGCCACCACTGGCCTTTGCCTTCAGCCCAAGTTTTATCCCCTGTACAGTGCACCCTGCCAGTTTGCACTCGGTCTCACTTAAGTTACAGAATGAGACAGTGAAGTTTCTGGGTAGGTTCTGTGGGTAACACGGGAGCCCCAGGCAGGCTTCGCGTCCCCCTTACTCTCACTTTCTATGGCTGGCTCAATGAAGCATGCTACTTACTGCCTGCCAATGTGTGATGAGGGTGCAGTAGTCTAATGGTGGTCGGTGTTCAAACCAGAAAGGGAACATTAAGATACCTGGCAGAATGGAATCCTCATGGTCATCATCAAAGGGCTGTGTCTGAAAGGCTTCAAGGCTCATAGCCGCATCGTTCTCGGGCAGCTCCTGGGAGAGCGGCCCCTTCCTGGGTCTGCATGCATCAGATTTCACCCACTGGTAACTGTGGACCAAAGGGAGTCATCCTGGAGAGCTGCCTGTTAGCCCACAATAACCCTTCCTACCAATTGGATCAACTTTTTTTTTCATCTGGTCTTCCTCCGCTATATATCTAAAACGCATCAGCTAAGAAAAACAACCCAAGCAAACCTGAGCAGGCAAGCCTCTGGTGACAGGTGACAGTCTCCACAGTACACAAAATGGCACAAATTGAGCAGCCTTAATTTGAGAATTCAAAATACTCCAACACATTTTGTGTAACCATGAAAACAATGGGAAATTCTACACCTCAAGGGATGGTCACAAAATGAAGGTGCACTAAAAATATTGTATAAAACTGTCCAGGGTGTATTAGTAGTGTGTATAGCAAACAACTGGATTTCCTATTTAGACTTAGGTTTTATCTCCAAGTTACCTCTTGTGCATATAAAGTCATCCCCCCCTCCCCCCACCACACCGCCCAAACTTGATCTGAAGACCAGGAACACAGAGATCCACCTGCCTCTGCCTCCCAAGTATGGGAATTATGAGTGTGCACCACCACACCTGGCCCGCATAGAAAGTCTTAAAAAACCCCAAACTGAAGTTGTCTCCTCAAGCATTTTGGATATGGAGCACACTGGGTAACTGGCTCCTGCTCACCTATCTAGGTGGATAAGTGGGTCAGCGTTGTGACTCACAGTAAAGGAGCAAGCACACCTTTGACACAGAAATGCATACACGAACAAAGTACACCGGTCCGCGGGCAGCTGAGCGCCTTACCAGTGGAACAGTTTAGGCTCCCACTTACTTGGCACAGTTCTGAGCTTCCGGACAACTCTGAATCAGGTTGTGGATGATTGGATGGGAAAACCCGAAGAACTCAGCACCACAGGAAAGTAGGTTAGGCATCAGTTTCCCCCTAAGCAGAAGAGAGAGAGCTTTAACTTGAGAGCTTAGGAGGAGAAGACAGGCTTAAGAATGGAACAGTAGTATGAGCAGAAACCACACTTAGGCTTTCCTAATATCCTCTGAGGCCAGCAGCTGAAGAGTCTAAGGATACAGCTTAGGTTTCTATAAAGCAAGAGATCTCCAGGCACTGAGAGAGAAATGTCTCAATTATACCAATGGTGAACCCTTTTGTGAGTCCTCTAGCTGGTGGACAACTTACGTTGCAACACTGATGGCCCTGACCAGTTCTTCATAACAAGCATCTGCAGAAGAGCCGACGATGGTGTTCTGGGGGTCATCTTCAGGAACAATCTCAAACTGAGAATGACAGGAACAACTAGGTCAATTTACAAGGGGAGAGAGGTAGAGTTGTACGACTCCTGTAAACAGCCTCAGTCTCTAAAGCTGCTGCACAACATGCCAGGAGACGGGCACAAAAGCATCTTACACTGTTGTTAAAAATTCAAACCCAAGTAAACAGAGAAAATCCCGTGACTTCTGATTCTCTGTATCCTGTTTGACTTTCAGTCAGCACTGAACTTGCTCCATACCTTTCTATCCACTTACAACCCCAAGTCCAAATAAAACCAGTACTTTACAGAAATGAACACATTGTTCTATGTCATACTCTATTTCTCTGGGAAATACAAGCGTACCTAGAAATATTCTGGGCCAAAGGATACTTTACCGGTTTTCACTGTGTATTTGTTTTTCTTAATCTTTGCCAATACTGGATATTATAAAACTAAAGTCACCTAATGTTGGGGGAAAAATTGAAGCCAAATTTTTATTATAAATCAATCATATTATACTAAAAAATAGAATCTTGTTTGATTAGTGACCTGAGAACAGTAAATTTTCTTTTTGCATTTTGTCTCCCAGAGGAAATGAAGAATCATGTGATTTTCATTAAAATTCTATTAAGACTTTGATTGGATATGTGCTGCACTTACAGATGTTGAAAATGTGGTACAGTGCACAATAGTAACTTTCCCTATTAGCATACTTTCTGTGGAGCAGGCTGTGTAGCTGATGGGCCAGAGCTGTGACAGAGATGAGATTCCCACAGTTAGGCAGGCTCAGGTTCCGACTCAAGGGTCCTTACCACGCCTCCAGCTCAGTGTTCTTGATTGGCAGCTGTATCAGAGAGGGAACCAAGGAACTCTGACACTGCTGTTTTTGCCTGAGGGTCCTTGTGTCTTAGCTGAAGCAACAATTTATCAAATGATCTCTGTTTGAATTTGCACTTAACCTAAACCAACTCGTTCTAGCCTCAAACAGTAACAGTATGTGTGGTAAAATTACTATGGTTTAAGGAAAAGATATCACCTAGTAAATTAAAAACAAATTTGTATCCAAATCAAACACCCAGAAGTACAGCTGTGACAGGTTTTCTGCATCTTGGTATTGAACAAATGGTGACTATAGTATCTTACAATCTGTCAGAATAAGTAAATAGTCAAAAAGCCAAGGATAAAAGAAGTTCTCAAAACAGAAATAAATAACAAGAAAGGAAAATAATCATGAGGAGGGGTACCTGAGGTTGCACACCACCGTCCTTGATCTGACAGGTGTACAGACACTTCTGGTCTGGGTACTTCATGCTGGCAAACACTCGAGTACTGCAGTAGCCCACAGGGTAGATGGCACTCTCATCATGGAAGCCAGGTCGGTTGGTGATGATCTATAAAAGATTGCCCAATTCCGAGTTCAGGTCACTTAAGGCTTTAGAGGCCCAGTTTACTATGGTAGCCTTTAGAGCCACTGTGGGGCTGCAAAGAGCGACAAATCCAACAGAAAGTGATGGCCGTGAGCAGACGACACTGACCTGGTTTCGTAGGGACGAGAGATTTTCTGGGGTTGGTATGGATCAGCAAAGGGCTGCTGCCAGTGGGAACAGGGAAGGCTCAACCCCACTCCCACGGTTCTGATTATCTGTCTATGTGCTGGTCTCACTCACCTCCCCCAGGCTATATACTGTTAGACCCCCCAGTCCGATGGGGAACACAGGCCGTCCTGAGGGATCCAGGGCAATGGGCCGAACCAGCTTGCGAGCACCTCCCTCCATTTTCTTTTTCTTGGATGTTTTCTTCAGAACTGAAACGCAAATCTGGGGTCACCCACTTTAGGTCCCTTCCATTGCCAAGGGGAAGGGAAATTTACATATGAATGGTAAAGGCAGAAAGCAAATCTTGGCTTATACAGATGCTTTTTATGATGGAATTTTATACCTTAAGCCCATCATAAGTTGAAAATACTATAAGTTAATACATATAATATACTTAAATTAACAAGTATCACGGCAACAGAGTACACTGTGGAGTATCAAGTGTTTCCACAAGTATGTGTCTGTCTAGGAGCTGTAGCTTGAAGCTATTAGCTAATATCAGAATATCACACTACATATCGCTATCCTAAGAAAAGATCAAAATTCAAAGTCCAATTTTTACTGAATGCATACTGCTTTCATAAAATTGTCAAGTTGAGAAATCACTAAGTAGAACCACCAGCTGTGACTGAGGTACCATCTGCATTCACTAAATAGCCATATGGACCCGTCCCCAAAGCCCAAGAATCTAACAGCCGATAACAGTAACCAATTCTAACTAACATAAGCACTGTGCTGCTAAAAAATCTTACATGTTTAAAGTACTCCTCAACTGTACTACCAGGAATTCCTGAAGGACAGCAGTGTGCTCAAAAGGCCACCCTGCCCATTTCCCTGCCTTTAAGGAAAAGCAGTGAACGCAGTCCAGCGAGCAGGGGCACAAGATGGGGGAAGAGG
Source organism: Alexandromys fortis (assembly GCF_014885135.2). Classification (NCBI taxonomy): domain Eukaryota; kingdom Metazoa; phylum Chordata; class Mammalia; order Rodentia; family Cricetidae; genus Alexandromys; species Alexandromys fortis. The sequence goes on from NW_026068124.1 coordinate 1,056,845, forward strand.
CCTCCGGCTGCTTATCCCCATCTACAGGTCTAACCGGGATCTCTCCAAAGTAGCTTCTATAGGACATGTGTTTCTCAGGGACTTTAAGGAACTTTATGAAACACATGAGGCCCCTGTGTCCACTAGTTAGTCTACCAGGTCTTTGTTATCAGTGTAGTCACTGAGACAATGGATACACTGTCTTCTTAAAATACCTTCCAGTTTGTTGTTCTCTTTGCCCTTTTCTTTTTTCTCCTTCTTGGATTTCTTCCCAAATGGTTCCTCGGCCCCAGTGCTGGGCCCAGTTCCCTGGATAGTTCCCACAGAGCTGGCCACCCCATAAGCCAGGGGCAGAGTGGAGCTGTGGGAAGGAACTGCAGCCTGGGGTTCCCCTTCAGTTAGAGCCTGAAGCTGGAGGAGCTTCTTCAGCAAGTATCTGAGGTTGAGAGGAATGGGAGGAGAGGCGTGACGTTCTGGCTTTTTTTTTTCTTTTTTTTTTTTCTTTCTCAATTCATCATTTTACTTAAGTATTGGGAAGTACAGAATTATATACAATGATTATCACACTCAAACAATAAGGTTCTCATTGGAACCTGGAGACAACGAAGCCCCAGAGGATAATCAATAGCCAAGAAATTGAGATAATGGCTAAAGTTTCTCTTGCACCAGCAGGGCTCTTCTTCATTTAGGGTGGAAGGCCTGAGGTGTCTGAAGGGTGTTCGTAGGAGGTAGAGGTATCCACATACCCACTGTGCTTTGCATAAGGAAGTACAGACCAAATATTTGTAGAATGAGTATTATGTATTTTATCCCTTGGTTTTCCTAACTGGGAAGTGATAATTACATGTAGAAGAAGGCTCTGTCAGAAAGATGAGAGGAAGAACTCTCTTGTCATCAGAGCCCAACAAAGCTTGGGTAGAAACACCACAGGTTTGGAGTTTCTTTGTATTGCTTCAAGTGGTTGTGCTATGTGCAAGAATCCACTGGAGAAAAAAAACATCTCCATACTGACCACTAATAAAAATAACAACAACAACAACAACAACAACAAAATGAAGCTTGTTTACCTTCTTTCTTCTTTTGCCTTAAGAAATTTTTCCTCAAGACGAGCAATTTCATCACAAATAGCAGCATTTTCCTTTAAGAAAAAAATGGACTGTAATCACATCAAATGAATTTAAAAAGCCATTTTCGGGGAACAAGATCTATATCTCAAACAAACAAACAAAAACCCCTCTGTGTTTCAGGATAAAAGGGAAATGCTATTCTACTGTGCACACAAGCTATTAGTACATCTTTACAGGACTGGGAGGTGGCTGAGCAGGGAAAGTCACCTTCTATGCAAGCACAACTTGATTTGATCCCCAGAACCCATAGTGGAAGGAGAGAAATGACTCCTGACAGTTGTCTGCTAACTTTTACATGTGTTTGGTGGCACACACGCACATCAATAATAAAAAGAAATAAAATAAAATAGGTAAAGTGTTTGGGTTCTACTGCAGGCAGAGAAATTACATAATTTCTTATCCAGCGAGTGGACACCTTCCGATGAATAGGGGCATTCTTAATGCATATGTCAGAACAATATGGTACACCAGGATTGTCATCAATACCAACCAAGGTATGTGGTCACTCCAGTTAGTGTAGCCTTTGGAGAGAAAACGACACACTACCTATACTCAGAATTACACCACTACAGAATTCTAAGGATCAGCTACGCTCATCAGCCTTGACCTTGACAATCTACAAGAAATTAAATACTGTGTGTAAAATCCTTATCACCATTCTTTACTGACGACTCAGTCTATCTAGAAACCAGTTCTGAAGGAAACGCTTCACAGGTGGAACTTTGTTCAGTGTTCAAAACATCCTCTGGCTTCACAAGATTTTCATATACTTAAAGAACCATCCTCTTTAAAATAAATTGTAAGCATTAGGCAACTCTGACAGGAAGTGACAAAAGGGAACAGTAAGTAAGGTGTTGCCATCTTCATTTACTTTTCTTAATTTTTTTCAACACAACACATACAAATATTAATGTTTTAGGAATAACAAATTTAATGTTCAAGCTTTCCCTGATGCATCTAAAAGGCCTATATTTAATTGAAATTTTGTAGAAACAAGAGTTAAACTACTGATTCAGATGCGTGAGAGCATTTGGAACGTAGACCTATTTTCCAGCGCCGAGCTGACTCAGGTTAAGCCAGGATAGTCTGAGTATTGGACATATCAGACCCCAGTAAGTCTTGTGGGCAAAACAAATTCATTCACTAAACCCGAAATCCCTACAGTTAAGGCATTAAGTGCAGATACACCTCGACAACAGGCCAAAGTGTACGTCCTTACGTGACAACTTAAATTTCCCCAGTATCAGGAAGAGGGGAGGCAGAAACACCTGGAAGACTCGTCCAAAGGCAGCTACAACTCTGAAAGATTCAGGGCCTATTTAAGCAAGGTGTCAGTCACGGCGATGGTTTGGGGCGTGCTTAGGAATTAGGCTGTGTAGTGTAAATCATAAAATGTAATCTGGATATTCGAGTTGGGAGTCCGGGCAAACCATCTCTCTGTGCTTCAGTGTTCTCGCATTAAAAGACACTTAATGCTGAGCTCATCTAGAAAATTGAAACGTAGCAAAAAAGGTAATGATTACAGTTTACTGGCGGGACACTTTGCAGTCCTCATTTACAGAGGAGTAGACAGGACTAGAGAAATGACAACTTATCCAACGATGGGGGACTAATAAGTGACGAAACTAACGCTGGCCTGACACTGTCTCTAGGCGACGAACAGGTGGGCAGAACAGTCCCAGGGAGAGAGCGGCTGAACCCAGACTCACAAACACCGTAGCCTTGGCTGCTTTGCGCAGCCGCAGGTACTTCAACCGGTACTTCTCGTTCTGGCTCTTCTTCGGGAGCTTTTTCATCCTGGCCTTGTTGGACAGCGGGGTGCGCGGCTCGGAAGCCAGGCCGCCCAGCAGGCTCATGATCCGGCCCCAACTGGGGGGCTTGGGGCTGCGGGGGGCATGGAGGGGAGGTGTCACCAGCAGGTACTCCCCGGCACTTCCGCGTCAGGGTCCCAAGGAAGCCGCGCCGGAAGTTACGCAAGACTCTGGCCACGTGTAACTTCCGGGCTTGAGAGCTGCGGGTGGTCTGGGCCTGGGAGGACTTGGAGGAGGGGTGTGGCTCAAGGCTACTGGGAGTAGCTGAGGCTGGAAGGGACCGGTCACACCCGGGTGTTAGTGTTAGCGGAAGGAAAACAGATTAAAACACGAAACCCTTGCGGACTCTCCCGTTCTCTCTGCGCTCAGGCGGGTGCAAGTTCACGTCTGCATTTTCCAGTTGCTCTGAGCAGACCTTCCTGGCTTTTAGGAGACTTGAGTATTAGTGCTGGAACTCAGCTTCCCATTTATTCTACTTCCACAAGTGTTGTGAACTTTGGGGATAGGGGAAAAAAAAAAACCGACCTCGATTGTCCCAAAGCTTGCGGTCTAGTTAGCAAACAGTTTTAATAAAATGTTAATACAAGCCGGGCTGTGGTGGCGCACGCCTTTAATCCCAGCACTTGGGAGGCAGAGGCAGGCAGATCTCTGTGAGTTCGAGACCAGCCTGGTCTACAAGAGCTAGTTCCAGGACAGGCTCCAAAACCTGTCTCGAAAACACACACACAAAAAAAAAAAAAAAAAAAAAAAGTACAAAGTCGGCGTTCAGTGGTTTTTGAATGAAACCAAGAGTATTTCTGTTCACATTTACCGTATTATTATTTTTTTAGTAGTTAAGTTTAATGTTTATAACTAAGGCCAGCGGACAAATCTTTAATTACAAGATTGTCCTAGAGTGGATAGCAGGCTTACATTCTTTTAGCAGGGTCACAAACTAGTTGACTGAGCCTCTTGTTTACGTTTTTTTTCCCTCTGAAAACAATATAAGTAATGAGATGGGTGGAATTTCCAAAGTAGTGTCCTGATACAGAAGAGAATTGCTGTTAAATTCTCAAAAGTCTAGACATTTAAGGTTGTACATGAAAGCTCAGAAAGATGTAATTGACAAGTTCTCTGATTATTAAAGAAAAATCTAATCCTAATAAAAACAACGGAGTAAAGTAAGTGACCCAGGTACTTCATCTCTGAAAGCTGTAAAACAGTTGCAGTATTGACACAATGGATTTGTTATTGTTTGTTTTTTTAAGAAGGGGTCTCTCTGGCCTTGAACTCACAGAGATCTGCCTGCCTCTGCTTCCTGAGTGCTGAGATTAAAGGCCTGTGCCATTGCTACCCTTGGACAAAATGGATTTCAACACAGAGAAAAAGCTTGTAGATATTCTCCTGTGACTGCCCATGTTTTAAATGACTTTTGATTGACCCGAGTGTGTTTAAGGATGCAACATTGTCTTCACAAATGTACCCATGGCAGTTTTGTAAATTCAGCTTTGGAAATTGTCAGAATTATGAAAGCCTACAAAATACACTGTCTTAGGAAATATGTACTGGAATCCTAGCTTGGAACCTGAAAACAGTCATAGTAACTGAAATTGACTTTATTCTTATTAAAAAATGTTATTTTTAGTTGTCTGATTTTTTTTGTCTAGCTGTGTTTTGTTCTTATAGACTTTGAGATTTGTCTGACATTATTTGTACGTTGTTTGACTTTTTTGGTCAGTTCGTGTGACACACATCTCTGTGGCCAAGGCCTTTTGATATTGGACTATGTAAATGAGTTTGTGAGCTCCAAACCAAGTGTTGCTACTGACTAACTTGTTCTTTCACTGATTTGTGCCGATTAGTGTCTACTATGACACAACCGTTAGAAAACTTCATTGATATAGTATGAAAATTTATTTCTGCAGTAGCTTTTGCTAGGTATGGCAATAACCATCTAGGGAAAGAGGAAGACAATAGGAAGAATTCTTGAAGGAGCTTCTCTGGGCACCCTAAAATAGAAGCAGTTGTTGGCACAGTGAATGGCAGAGAAGGGTACCCTGGAGGGGAGACAGCATGTCCAAATACTCGGTGTTGTGAGAAGCATGGGTGCTACAAGTTTACAGTGAAAGCTATGTGTCGTTAATGGGGTTGGCTTCTAGTTTCCAGTCTATGGAAGGAAAGAATTTAGTCTAGAGACAAGAGTTTAGACAGGAGTTTATTTAGCATGCAAAGCAAGCCCTCTAGAGAGAGATGAAAGTGTGCTGTCTGGGGGTGTGTGTATGTGGACAGTAGTCCAGAGGGTTCTGTGTTATGGATTTTAATGAAGTTAGGAGTAACATCTTTATGAAGTAAAATGACTTGTTTTTCTTCTCAAAGCATGAGGATCATATTTCCTTTTTATGGTATTTCTTCCCATGATCCTCTCTAGAAATATGCATGCAGTGGTGGGTTAAAGGGCTGGGGACGAAGGTGAAGGAGGAAGGGAGGGAAGAGGAAGAGGAGGAGGAGGAGGAGGAGGAGAAGGAGGAGGAGGAGGAGAGGAGGTGCGGTGGTATTATCAGAACCAGAATGTAAATGTTATTATAATGAGCTCAGATCTTTTGAGGACAGAGATACTTTGCTAGGGTATGTGTATATCAAAGTGCCCTGGAGTTTTGGTTTTTGATATAGCAGGAACTACTTATCTGTAGCTTCAAGGATTTCTAACTGCAAAGACACATTCTGTTGTCAGGAGACACAACTACCAAAATGCAGCTGTGGTTTGTTTGTTTGTCTTGTTTTCCTCATATCTAATTTGTCTGTTAGTTAAGAAGGCTATGTCATTCTATAGTATAGTCCAGTCATTCTATTAATTTTAAAATTGAAAGCTGGAGATAGAATTTTAAAGTAGTTTGGTTAAGTTGTACAAACAAAAACAGGGCTTGGGCTGCTTCCGAGGGCTACTTTCTCCTGGCTCCACCACTCATGTTCGACCATCTTTTTATCTAATGAGGAAGCAAGAGGAGATAGAGACTCAAGTAGTGGGCTGCGTGTACAGCACCAAAGGCTTCTGTACTCACTGAGCAGTTGGGCTTTCACTAATGGCACAAGACTTTTATTAATGCCATTGGTGAGCTCTTGGCTTGCTTTAGGTAAATTTACCTGAATTTGTCAGAAGTAACATGACTTTTCTACTTACCTATATGAAGAGGGATCTAAATGGCTTGTTTAAAAATTATCTCAAGAAATACATAACACACAGCTAAAAATTTTCATTAAGAGGCACCATGGTATTGTGGGTAAAGCACAGCCTATGGAATCAGAGCAAAGCTTTGGCAGTTAGATGCAAGGATGGAGTAGCGAAACAGAGAACATACAGAAGTGGATCAACGTGACGTTCAGCATTTATTTATTTATTTATTTGTTTGTTTGTTTGTTTATTTGCTTGTGGAGATCAGAAACTAACTTGCAGGAATCAGTTTTCTCTTTTTATCATTTGGGTACCAGGATTGAACTCAGGTCATCAGGCTTGGCAGTGAGCCCCTTAACCTACTGTCCTTCAGTTGTTGACTGTAGGTGAAGGTGTGGAATCTCGTGAACTATTAAGACTTGTGAAAATGTTCATAGTCCATAATCTGAGCCCTTGTGGAAAAGAGGCCAGTTTATATAATTAAAAGTATATCTGTCCCCTAAAGATTCTGTTCATGGTCTTTGCTTCTGTCCTTATATCTCACGAGCAGACTGCAAGTTAAAGTCATTTCTTGTCTTGCTTTGCAGGCAATGGAGGGTTTGACAAGGCTGAAGGTGTCTTCAGAGCAAGATGGACAGGCAAATCAAAGTGTTTCCAGGGGTTTCCTATCCTTACTGATCTCTTACCAAATTGCTCTACCTGCTCATTGGGGCAAGGCAAGCATGACTTCTAGAGTGAGTGGACATTATGAGAATTTTCCTCCATAAATGGCTTTTAGAATCTTTCTGTGTTCAAAGTCTAGACTTCAATTTATCCATTCAGTGTCACTGTCCTCAGAATTCTCTAGACCTAATTTTTCTGTTCTTTGACTCTTCATTTCTAGGCTTCACATTGAATATTTATGCATTGATTCTATCATCTTATAAATAAGGGGTATTCAGCTGATCTAACCTTAGCAATTTTAAGTGGATATAATATCATCATCTTTATTAATTTTTGGTCTTTTACTTTGTCTAGCTTGTGAAGAAGGAGAGTAACTTTATACAAAACTTATCTCTCCATGGTTCCTTTCTTAACTATGGGTGTTCATCATGCATCGGTTGGGTGAGATGTTTAGGTTTTGAGGGTTCTAACCCAGCCAATAAGGTCATAAAATCAACCACTGTGTCAATGTTGTGTTTCTGGGTGGTTGTGTCTTTCAACACACATAAGACACTGAGCCAGCTGAAAGAGATGAGCTCCGAGATGTTAGCTCGGAGGAAAAGAAGGATCACATTGAGGTCATTGATGGGGCATCCCAGCATCTTTCTACTGAGGAGATCAAAAGCTGGCAGCATCTCATAGATGGAGAGGAGCCGTTTGTCCCACCGACATAGCCGTGTGAGATTGTATATTATCACTGGAACCAGTAGGGTGTATATTGCAGCACTGGAGAGGCTAACGATCTGGAAGACAGACAGGGAGGTCAGCCTGCAGGTGATCAGCTCTGGCACATGGGTCTCAGCATGTAGCAGCCCTGTCTTGATGGAGCAGTTGAATTCTTCTTGGAAGAAGACATCTAAGTGGAAGTAGCCAAGGTATAGGTAAGTGGCTGAGGTGAAGAGGAGTAAGAGGGAGTTCCTCAGAAGGTAGGTGGCCACTAGCGAATGGGAGCGCTGCTTGCATGCCAGGTACCGCTCTAACAAGGCGAACTCAAAGTATCGTTCTTTCCGGGCCCTGGGCAAGGGAAGAAAGAAGGCTCCGTTAGGAAGCATCATTTTAGAACCACATCCCAAAAGTCATGTGGGAGACTAGCAGGTCTGTGTGTCTAACATGACATTATTTTTTATTTTTATTTTATGCACATGGGTGGTTAGCCTGCACATCTGCTTGTGTGCTACATGCGTACATTGTTGAAGAAGCCAGAAGAGGGCATTGGATCTCCCAGGATTGAGTTACAGATGTGAGCAGCCATGTGAGCGCTAAAAAGGTAACTCCAGTCTTCTTCAAGAGCAACCAGTGGTTTTACCTGATGATCTATCTCCCCAGCCCCAAGCACGACATTTTTAGTATCTATGAAAATCTATATTCCCTTCATGATCATAACCACAATTCTTCACCCAGAGTGGGTGTGTGAGAACTCCCCAGCTCACCAAACATTAAATACAGTGTATTAATTCCAGGGATGATCACAGTCTGAGTGAGTTCTGTCCAACAAGGTTAACTGAAGCTCAAAGTAGGACTTACAAAGCAATAAGCTTATGATTGGGAAGGTAAATAATGGAATTCTGTGTTCTGAGTATGATTTTGAGGCCAGTTCATTCATTTTATACAGATTAAAACACTAACAACTCAGAGAACCGTGCTGGGGAGGTACAGGTAAGCCCGTCTCTGCTTTGAGGAAGCTTTAGTGTCTTCCTTGAGGGGTAGGGCAGATAAGATTTGTCATTTACAGTAAAATTAATGCTTGTTGCTGAGTGCACATAAACCATAACAGTTGTGAATATTAGGAGATGGAGTAGCAGTGTAAGTTAGAGTGTTCAGAAGCCATGAGAGAGAATATTAGCTTAAATATGGGTTCCAAAATGATAGAGCAGAGCTTTTTTGGAGGACATAGCAAGCACATGAATACAAGACAGAACATGCTCACAAATACTAGCTAAACTCTCATTTCACTGGCTCCACTGGCCACAACAGACATATTTAAAAACTGCACCGTTTTTATCTCTTAGCTTTCCAGTTCCCTTGCCCTCTGTTACCTTTTTCCTTCATACTGTTTGTCATCTACTAAAATGTATTTTATGTGTGTACCTTGCTTACTTGCTGCCTGCTTTCCTTCAAATAGACTCTCAGCCCCACACTGGTAAGTATAACTTTGTTGCCTTTGTCCTTCTTGAACATCTACATGTGTGCACGTGTGTGCATGTATATATGTACACACACGTACACACACAAACAATCAAAGCCTGGTACTTAGATAGATAAAGGACTAATTCCATCAGTGATTTGCTAGGGGATAAGGGGGAAACTACTTAGACAAAATAGAAGATTTTTGTTGTCCAGACTAGGTTAAGTATCCCATATCCCAGATCTTTCGGGTCTGGGAGTATCTCAGATTTTTCTTTGTGGGGTTCATACATGGTATACTTGAAAGAGTTTATCAATGATATTTTTTTTAAAAATTAGATTTTGGAACACTGGTCAATTTTGGGATTAAGAATACTCAAATTGTAACGAAGTTTGAAAAGTAGTTGGCATTGTGCTGAGGCCTTGGACAGATATTTGAGACTTTCAACATTTTTTTGCTAAGCATGGGGGAGTTAGCCGAGGTTTCTGAGCAAGGGAATGGTATTCAAAGTAATAGTTTAGAGCTATTAATTCCTAGGACTCAGTGTGTTCCTTTGTAAACTAGAGGCCGAGTCCTCTTCTGTCTGCAGGAATGAGGAGGTCATCCTTCCAAGAATGAAGGGATGAACACAGAGTACTTTGTTCTCTTCACAGGGATGGCATAGAGAAATATAAAGATGATTATGCACCGGTATCAATTTAATATGCCACAGAGTCCTTTAGAAAAACCTAGAGGGAGCAACTCACTTCTCTAGCTCATCCCAGAAGACATGGGGGTCAGAGCTCTTCTGCCGGATCTTCAACATGTGCTGCACCAGGCGGATGGAGCGGTTGTAGGACTTGTCCAGTTCACTGATGATGAACAACAGGTCAGAGCTGAGGGCCGGCACAGCCGCATATTGCCACAGCAGTACTGGCAGATACATGGCCACAGCCAGGGCTAGTAGCGAGTAGGGGAGAGCCTGCAAGGAAGAGAAGGCTGAGGAGGGAGGCCAGGGTGTTGGGCCTTGAATGACAACTAAGTGGGGGCTTTGCTGCTCTCCTTGTCCCACTTTAGAAGGGAAGAGAGTGCACAGAGTCGACTACCCAAAGCTCTGACCACATGTAATAATATAGTGAAGCTGGTAGAGGAGCAACATCGTCACTCAATGTTACCCAGATCCATGGTCTATGGGTTTTCTGTTCTATGATCTGTCTGGGGCTCCAAAGAGAAGAGAAAAAAGGAAGCTGAAGAGGAATGGAGGATAGAAAGTGTCTGATAGGGAGATCTCTGCTTCTCTGCCTCAGCAGTGCAGACTGAGTATCTAGCCTGAGAATGACCAACAGTGGTCCCGGAATCCTAGGGGAGGGAAAATATTGTTTAGTTTATAATATCCTGTCCTGTGCTTGTCTTTTCTAATCTCTGGATCCTCAGCAGTGTCGAGTGACAGCTCTAGATGCTCTTCTGGAATTCTTTGGGGGTCATTTCAGGATAATGGAATGAACCTTTAGAATGTGTAGGTCATGTCTTCTCAACTACACTGGTGCTGTTTGAAGACTTTCCTCCCCTCATATGAAGATAGGAATTCATACATGGCGAATACCCAGGGTGGTGTGTCTGTGAGTCAGACAGAAGAGATAGACGATATATCTCTTGCAGCCCCCAGAGGAGTCAACTGCTGACACCTTACATTTCTGTTTAGGTTGCCCTTTGTTGTGGTGGCCTGGGCAGGGTGGATAGGGATATCTCTTGAGTTTTCTTATTATACTTATGCATTCAAGAGAGGCAGACCCATCTCTTTATCCATAGCACACTCTCTCCTTGTGAAGGATTTGTGAATATATGTTTGTTGCTCGGCACACAGGATGCATTATTTCACTTGGTTTTCACAAGTATGCTATGGGTGGGGTGCCATCCCTGTGTCTGTTTACAGTGGGGGGAGCTGCATCCAGGCCAAGTCAAGCATCTGCACACACCACACACTCAGCAGGTGGAAGAGTGAAGATTTGGAGCAGGATGGGAGGCTTAGGAGCTTATTCTCCTGATGACCCCTTGACCCACAGTTTCTTCCAGATTGCTTTGTCTTTGTAGTAGCAAGTTTAGAGGAAAAAATGGAAGCCCTCTCCCTCTCTCCTCTCTCTCTCTCTCTCTCTCTCTCTCTCTCTCTTTCCCCCCCCCTCTCTTCCTTCCTCCCCCCCCTCTTTCTACGTGTGTGTCTGTCTCTGTATGTTTTCTGATCTACAAAAAAGACTAGAATGGGTAAACTGGGGCCTTAAGTGAAATTATAATCATTTTACTCCTATTCAAGGAATAATATCTCCTAAAAATAAGACCTTCACTTCTACAGAGTGTGTTCCTAGGAATGGCGTGGAACCAAAGATTCTGGGTTTTGAGCACTTCCTGGTGACACTGATGGTCAGGCGTTTTGACCTTTCCTAACATGAATCTCCTCCCAAATCTGTGGACTTATCATGCCTTGGCCTGCTGACCTCCACTAAGTCTCTGGTTTTGCCTTCTAAGATGACAAGAAAGAACAAAGGCAAAGTATAAGGACAAAGAAAACAGAAGACGAGGAGGCAAGAGCAGCAAAATATTGAAAGCTGGGGGTCAGCTGCCTGATACAAGGTGTGGTGTGAGGAGAGGCAGGGATTCCTGGCAAGGACAACTATTGGCAACCCAGAACCAGGAATCAGGGATACAGGTGAAACTGAAAAGCAAGAGTATATATAAGTCAGTTTGAAATAGGATACTGAAAAGTTGGTATGAGATGCTGAACTGCAGATTTTTCTGCAATATACAGCAGTCAAGCAACCACCCTTTCCCGTTCCTGAAGGAAGGGTTGAAGATTTGTCTCTGGAGAGACCAAACCACTCTATGCTTACGTCTACTATGTGCAGGAGAACTATTCTGAAGGGCGGGGGAACGAAGAACTAGATGATGTGACCCATGCCTCAGTCCCCGGAGGGTTAGCAGTCAGGCTTGGTACCCGCTGAAGTCTAACCCTCTCCTCCAACTCAGGACTGAATGACTCAGAGACAGCAGACAATCCTGGCATAGGACTAGATACTAATATCTGAGTTTCTTTCCAATGAAGTACACCAAAGGGATCTCCTTTACCTGAAACTTGTCAGCAAGCCTCGCCCACAAGCACAAAACTTCCAATCAGATGAAAGCTGGCAACCAGAGATCAACAGGCATTTGAGGAACCCCAGAGTATGAAAGTCAGCAGCCAGAGTAAATGGGCAAGGACAGGGCGAAGTGGAAGGGGGCATGTGGGCAAGGGTGGCATGCAGTGGGAGGGGTATGGTGCTTCAGTCCACCCCCACTCCCAAGCAGGAAGCCATCCTGCAAGGACCCTTGTGTTTTACCTTGTGAGGCCAGAGAGACTTCACCTGGTACTGCCCGGACTCGTCCTGCTTATGGTGAGCCAGGGAGTACCAACAGGAGCTGTCCACATAGGCAGCCTGTCTGACACTGAAGTTGCTGGGAGAGAAGCAGCTGAACGGAGATCCTGCAAAAGGACCATGACTTTGAGGCAGCCTGGGTTGCAGCAGAGGGATGGAAGTCATCCAAGAGCTTTCTGGGCGAGGGGACATCCTTATGACTTGGTAACCATTTGTAGCTGGCAGGACTTGCCTTCTCTCTAAGTCTCAGCTTTCTGGGCCCCGCACTGCTGCGTCATGATGGAATGGCCCACACAGTTTGGCCTGTGCTACCAATGCACTGACTTGCTCTTTTAGGTCTGATGGGCCTTAACTCTCAAGTTTCCCCAGGCTCCCACATAGGAAGCCACCAGAGACTCCTTGAATTCAGCAATTTGCTACCAGAAAGCTTGACATTTAATAGTGACATTTCCATTCAAGAAAGATGACGTCTTTTTTGGTTGTTGTTGTTTTTATTTTTCAAGACAAGGTTTCTCTGTCTAGCTCTGGCTAAACTGGAACTCATTCTGAAAACCAGACTGGCCTAGAACTCAGAGAGAACCGTCTGCTTCTGACTCCCTGAATGCTGGAATTAAAGGCTGTGCCACCACCACCCAGCAGAGAGATGGCTTCCTTTAAAAATATTTTTGAAATTATTATATGTGTGTATCAAGTGTGTGCATGGGCTGTGTCATACTTGTGGGGGCCAGAGGATGACTTGGAGACATTGCTTCTGTCCTTCTGCCATAGTTTCAGAGTTCCCCCATGTGTGAACTGTACATCAGGTGGGCAGACTTGGCAGCAAGCGCCTTTACCTGCTGGGCCATCCTGTCAGTGTTGCTTTGTTTTGGGATAGAGTCTCACTGTGTGGCTCAGGCTGACTTCAAACTTGTCACCCCCTACCTCAGGCTCCAGAATGCTGGGATTACAGGTGTGTGTACTATTCCCAGATTAAAAGATGACTCTTTTGTTTTGTAAAATGCAGAGGACTAATGCCTACATGGAAAGGAAAACGGGTTTGGACCAGAGGATCTAGCTTTCCTGTTTCTTATCAGAAATTGGTAGAGCTGGGAACCACTCCTGTTCCCATCCTTGCAGATGAAGAAGCAGAGAGAGGTGGAATACCTCATCAGAAACTGCAGTCAACGAATGGGCACAGACAGGAAAAAACAAAACAAAACAAAACAAAACAAGGGGCCCAGTCGACTGCAGTAGAGAGACCAGCAGGCTTTCTGAGTTAACCCAGTGCTTACAACATTGCAAACGTGCCTGTGTTAGTGTCTGTTTATGTCTACGGTCGAGGAAAAGACATAGGGGTTTGTTGAGCGCCTCCCAACAAGGCTGTATAAACTCTGCAAGTGGGGGTAGGAAGAGGATTCAGGGTGGAAAAAGTTTGCTCACAGTGGGCTAAGAGTCCCAACCTCTCTTGTCTCTAGAAGCCAAAATGATAGTTTGTATCATTGATTTGACACAAAATGCATGACTGCTAAAGCGAAGAACTAGTTTTGATTTCAAATTTTTGTTTATTTTTTTTAGTTTCAGGTATATATAGTATGTTGAGCATATTCTCTCCTTCATACTTTCCACACTCCCCTTGCTCCACCCACCCCCTTCTTTATTATAAGATTTCCAGGTTGACTCTCCTAACTTTTTGGTTCTTCTGCTATGCAGGTGCACTAGACTCACCCATGACCTACCTCTTAGGAATCCAGTCCAGCCCAAAGCCAGGAAACCTACTTCAGACAGGAGTTGGCTCTCACTTTCTCCGGGGAGTAGGGTGGAATGAAGTCAGGTCTCTTACCTGATGAGAACTCCTGGGCAAAAGCCAGAGACATCAGTAGCAAGGGGAAGCCCACAGTGACGAACTTGATTATCTTGTCCAGGGGCAGCTCCAGCCGCAGTCCTTTGAGGCGAGAGCCCCGGCGGTCAGGCAGCAGGGCATCAGAGAGCATATACTCTGCAGCTGTGTGTGCCAGTGACATGATGCTGCCGCGCTCAAGGTGCAGAGGAGGCTGCTGCTCTCGGCAATCTGGGGGCAGCAGGGCAAAGTAGTGACAGCTTCACGCAGCTACTTCGTAGCCAACCAAGGGGTGGCCCCAGCTTTACACATCTGTGCTAGGACCAGGCAATGGTTCTCTACCTAACTGTCCAGGCTCCTAGCTAGTGAGACACTCTGGCAGTTAGAGGAAGGCGTAGCCTCAGTGGGTCCTCGTTGGAGGAGGGTCAGGCTTCACGTGTGGCTGGTGCCAGGCGCTAGCCTGGGTTGTCTCCCAGCAGGCGAAGCCCTGTGGCTTTATGCTGCCCTCTGATTAATACAATATTTTCAGCAGAGTGGTTGAGAGAAGGAGGGGCCGTGGGCTCAGCCCCCCATGTAATTGGTGTGGAATTTGGGTGGAGATTGCTTAAATATGTTGAAGGCTCTCATTTTGTGGTTTGGGGTGGGAATGGAGCCCCCAGGATTCAGCGAGGATAGTTGCCCATATAGAGCAGCCTTTGTCTCAGGGACGAGTTTTGCTTAAGGTCCTAACTTCCTCCCAGAAACTGCCCTGCATTTGATGTTAACTTTCCTTCCCCCACTCTCGGCTTCTTTCAACAGTGTATTTACACTTTTCAGTTCTGTAGAGCTTGCCCTTTCTCTAGGAAGCTGGGGGAGGCCCGACAGTGTGGAGTAGTGGGAACACCACGACCTTTGAACTTTGGGAGGAAAGGTTGTCCCTGGAGACCCAACAGTGCCTATTTTTCAACTGTATTATTCCAGACAAGTAGCTTTGTCGAAGTTTTCTCTTCTCTCAAGGTCCAGTCCGTTAGAGATCACGTTGGCTTGGTTGTGCGCATGAGAACGTGCTTGCTAGATTGTAAAACCCAGGGCGTGCCCTACATTTTGGTAAGTGTCCACAGGGCCTGGGTGTTAAAGGCTTGGCTGCCAGCCTGTGATACTCTGGGAATGTGGTGGAGCAAGTAGAGGACACTGGGTCTTGTCCTTGTTGGGGACGGCTTTTTTCCTGTGTGCTTCTGCCATGAGCCACTCACTGTACCACTCCCAAAGGACTAAATAAACCAAGGACTCAATAAACATCCCCTCCCTTTATGTTCTGCTTTTTACAATGAGGAAGCCTCAGGTGTGACGATCTCTGTCCCCATCTCACCTTCTCTTCCCTTTAAGTTGATTATATCCGAAACTTTGTCACACTAACAGCAAATGGACGAGAACAGCAAATGGCAGGTCAAGTTGATATGTGGTTGGGTTGGAGACCAAGACAGTCCTGTCTGTAATACTGCCCTTAAACATGGGAATGAAGACCCTTCCCTGGCCTTCTTTTAGCCTTCCTTGGCTGTATTATTCCTGGGGGGCAGGGAGTATGTGGGCAGATGGGATCTGCTCATTCCGTGCTATGCCGAACCAGTGTGCCATTCAAACCACTTTACAGCACCCTTGCTTCTGCAGCTCCCTACCCACGGGCCTTGGCCTGCTTCCAGGGCTTGTGTGGGCCCTTTCCTCAGGCTCGGGTACACCTTCTTGAGGGATGACTGTGCGGGTACACACCCAAGGTCTAAGGAACAGCTACTTAGCATGGTTGGAATTTAAATATCCTGACACGTCCACACATGCAATTGTGAGTCCCCCCTCCTTTAGTGTGGGACTTGGCTGTATTGCGATAGAGACCTGGGATAGTGCAATGATTCTAAATTGAACCTAAAATTGCTGATCCTTATGAAGTGTGTGTGTTTGTGTGTGTGTTTGTGTCTATTGTGTCTGTGTGCATGTGTGTGTGTGTTTGTGTGAAGCTAGGCAGGTAGAACATGTACAACAATTTGTTAGCTTGGTTGTTAATTTTTTACTTTTTAGATATATGTGGTATATATATCTCTATAAATGATGTGGGAGTGTCATATATCAATCTGTTGATTTCATTGGTTAAGTAATAAACACACTGCTTGGCCTCATAGCTTAGAACATAGGTGGGTGGAGTAAACAGAATAGGATGCTGGGAGGAAGAGGAAGTGAGCTCGGACCAGACAGCTCTGCTCTGGAGCAGAGACGCTATGCTCAGCTCTCCCGGGTAGACGAGATAGCTCTGTGCTTTGAGGCAGACGCATGAAGCTCAGACCCAGGATGGACGTAGGCTAGAATCTTCCCGGTAAGTGAACCTTGGGGTGCTTACACACATTATTAGAAATGGGCTAAATTAATATGTGAGAATTAGCCTAGAAGAGGCTAGATAGAAATGGGCCAAGCAGTCTTTAAATGAATATAGTTTGTGTGTTGTTATTTCAGGGCATAAGCTAGCAGGCGGCCGGGGTGCTGGGGACGCAGCCCTGCCGATCCTATTTCAACATATAAATACTTTTATCCTGTGGCCACAGATGTTTAGGCTGGACCAGCCTTCCCCTCGTCTCACTGGCTGTAGGCCCACCCTAATTTAGAGTTGCCCCATGAATGCTAATGAGTTAGGTATCCAGACCACAAGAGGAATGCTTTGTTTTCTGTCCTCCACTACCCTTTCTGGATTTCTGTATCTTTTAATTATGTGTATTTTTGTCAATGGTTATGGTAGGTTGTTGTGCATATATAGTCTTTTAATTTTTAAAAATATTTGTGTTTTTGAAGTATACTATCCATACACAGTATAATATGCCAACATGAGCAGTTCAGTAATGCTTCATCTGAGTGAGAAACAGAGCATTTGACTCCTCAGACACTGCAATGTGTTCCTTCTATTAGTTCTCTCTTCCCCAAAGGTAGCTGTCACCCTAACTTCTAGTAGCATAGGTTAGTTTAGCAATTTTAACACCTTAAAGATGGAGGGCCAGGGATATAGCTCAGGGGTAAAACAGTTGTCTAGCATTTGTGAGGTCCTGGGTTCAACCAGTCTTTGGAACTTCCACCTCTGCCCCAACCCCCTAAAGGAAAGAACAGTTTTTATTTTGTATTGTGAGGTGGCTTAGTGGGAAAAGACATTTATTTGCTGCCAAACCTGACTCCTATGTTTATGAAAATTATGTAGTTTGTTGCTTGTTTTTGTATTCCATACTGATGAAATTACATTAATTTTTTGGTATTTGGATTCATGGTTCAAAATACCTTAGAGATTTATCCATGCTGCTATGTGAATCAGATGTTGATCCCATTTTATTGTAGAAACATAAACATATTTGTGCCTTCACACATTGGTAGTCATTAGGGTTTCCAGGTTCTAGCCATTAAAATAATGTTTTTGTGAACCTTACAATATGCATCTTATGATGGACATATGTATGTATTTATGCTGGATATATACTCAGAAGAGGACTGCTGGTCACAATGACATACATATGTTCATCTTCGTTTCTTTCCAAGTGGTTGTTTATACTTCCACCAAAAGCTTCTGAGAGTTTTAAGAGCTCTTTGTCAGTAATTTTTTCCAATTAAAAATTTTAAGACCTTTTGGAATGTGTGAAAAGTAATGTGTGAAAAAAATGTGTGGTTTTAATTTGAAGTTTCTCTGATGACTAATTGGTTGTTTTGGTCTCTTTGATGCCAGTCTTTTATGAAGTGGGTGCTTAGGACTTTTGCTTGCTTTTCAGTTGTTTTTCCTACCTTTCCTTAATGTTCTGAGACTATTTTGAGAAGTCTGTTTTACTTAATGTCTTCTTGCTGTCCATTGCTGCATTTTCATTTTCTTCTTGGTGTTTTCTAATGTCTTGAAATCCTTATTCTACTGCAATTGATGAATTTTTGTTTTTCTTTCCTTTTCTAATGAATTTTATTTATTTATTTATTCTTCTCTCAAATAATACATGTTGACAGCAGTTTCCCCTCCCTCCACTGTCCCCACCGCCTCCCTCTCTCAGATCCAATCCTTCTTCCTTCAGAAAAGAACAGGCTTTCCAGGGATATCAACTGAACACAATAAGACTAGGCACAAACCCTATCAAGGCTGAGTGAGACTACTCAGCGGTAAAAAACAATGACTTCTCGAATTTTGCATGCAAATGGATGGAAACAGAAAACACTATCCTGAGTGAGGTAACCCAGACCCAAAAAGATGAACATGGGATGTACTCACTCATAATTGGTTTCTAGCCATAAATAAAGGACATTGAGCCTATAGTTTGTGATCCTAGAGAGCTAAATAAGAAGGTGACCCCCCAAAAAAAAACATATAGTCATCTGCCTGGATACGGGAAGTAGACAAGATTGCTGGGCAAAATCTGGGAACTTGGGGGTGGGGTGGGATGGGGGTAAGGGGAAATGGGGTGAGAAAAGTGAGAAGGGGAGGATGGGGGGAACTCAGGGGAATGGGATGGTTGGGATAAAGGAAGGATGGATATGGGAGCAGGGAAGTATATATCCTAATTAAGGGAGCCATCTTAGGGTTGGCAAGAGACTTGACTGTAGAGGGGCTTGCAGGTGTCCAGGGAGATGTCCCCAGCTAGTACCTTGGGCAACTGAGGAGAGGGAATATAACTTCATCTTTATCTCATTCTTTGTCTTAGGCAGAAAGTTTTCAATGTTTAATATTTATTTGGATGCTCACTGTAGATCTCTTTCTTTTGTTTTCTTGATTTTTGTGGTAGATCACATTTTCCACATTTTAACTTTTATTTATTGCTAGTTTCCTAAGAATGTTTATAAAGAATAGATGTTGAGTTTAAAAAATGCATTTCTTGGGTACATTGAAATATTCATAGGATTTTTCTCTTTATATATGTTATTAACATGGCATATATTGGTGGATGTTTGAATGTTAAATTATTCTTACATTGGTGAAATAAATGTCACTGCCTCTAGTATTTCATCAACTTGGTTTTTATTAGTTTCAGCTTAATAAAATTTCTTCAAGTTTTTTAGATTATGTTTAAGCAATTGAGAGATTAATTTAATTTTTCATTGTAATAAAGTGGCAGGTTATGCTGACCACACTGAAAGAATTAGCAAGTTTTTTTTTTTTTAAAAAAAACTCTATTTGGTGAAATGTATATTGTAAGTATTTGGAAAAATTTGCAGCTGAAAACATTGTCTTGGAGTTTTCTTCGTGTGGAAATTTTATTGATGGATATAATTTCTTTAACGAATATGTGGCTATTCAGAGTGTATAGTTTCACTTGTGTGGCTTATAAGTTACTAGTTTACTGCTATTGCATACAAGTTTTACAAAAACTTAGGGCTTAAAACAACAGCAAAACCCACTTATTATATTCTGTAGATGAATATAATAGAGACTAGGTAACAAGACCTAGTCTCAGATAGAGAGACTAGGTAACAAGAAGGTTTCAAGGGAGGAAGTTTGGATCTCCCTGGAAAGGAAAAATAGAAGAGATTTCGTGAAAGAACTGAGGGCAGGTGGCTTGTATCCCCACTTTGGTCGGGGCTGGACCTTGACACAAGTGGGCATGGGAATATGAGTGATCAGGGTGAGAGTTAGGGAGAGAGTACTGAAAGGGACAACTGGAAAGGGGGGACATTTCAGAGTCTGGTAAAACCCTGGCACAAGGGGATCTACAAGGATGTCTCTAACTAAGACTCCCAGCAATAGCACATTTGAAACCTGAACCGGCCACCGGCTGTGACCAGGCAAGACTTCAAGAGGAGAGAGTAGAACCCCAACCCACCCATATAACCTTCAACCCACAGTCTGCCCTGCCTATAGGATGTGCTGGGATAAGTAAGGGTGGCCTAGAGATTAGGGCAATGGCCAACCAATTACTGGTCTAGCCTAAAACCCATGCTACGAGAGTAAGCCCACCCCTGACACTGCCTGGAGCACCAGGGCCCACAGGTTGGATGACCCAGAGACCTAGGATAGAATCAAACATGTCTGGAAGGGGGGGAAAGTCAATGTGATGATGTCTAATGATATTCTGCTGTCCACATAGATTGGTACCTAGCGCAGCTGTCATCAGAAAGCCTTCATCCAACAACTGATGGTAGCAGATGAAGACACAGAGCCAAGCATTTGGTGGAGCTCAGGGGATCCTGCAGAAGGAGAGAGAAAGGATTGTAGGAGTCAGAGGGGTCACAAGAAAACTCACAGCATCTACTAACCTGAATTCATAGACCCTCACGAAGACTCAACGGACAACCAGGGAGCCTGCATGGGACTGACCTAGGCTCTCTGCATATATGTTATGGTTGTATAGCTTGGTCCTCTTGTGGGACTTCTAACAGTGGAAACAGAGGCTGTCTCCAACTTTATTACTGGCTTTTGGGACCCTATTCCTCATACTGGGTCACTTTGCACAGCCTTAATACATAGGGAGGTGCTTTGTCCTACTGAAACTTGATATGCCATGCTTGTTGATATTCATGGGAGACCTGCCCTTTCCTAAACAGAAACAGAGGAGTGGATTGGGGGAAGGGTTGGGAGGAGAGGGGAAACTGTGGCTGGGATGTAAAATAAACAAATAAAGTTATTTTACAAAAAGATTATAATAAAAAAAAAGTATGGAGAGTTCCACTAGAAAACCATGATGTCTAAAACAGAATCAAAAAGGGATTTTTCTGGTCTTGGCTCTAACCTTAACAGAACGTAAATCACAGGAGTATGTGAATGTATCAAATTCCATGTATACAGCTAAACTTTATGTCTTCAGTTGCATGTAAATTTTATCTCAAAAGAATTAAACTGCAAATAAGCACAAAAGTAAGTTATGCTATACACGCTGAAGTGTTTAGAAAAAAAGAGTGTTTGCAATTTACTTGGAAATAAGTATTTAAAAGATAGGATTGGTGGGTACAGGATGGAGAGACGGGCAACAAAATATGCAAATAATAAAATTAAAGATTGCAGATGTTTAGTTAAAAGTTCCTTCATCTTTGCTATATATTTCAAATTATACAACAAAATATTGATATGGGGATGTTATTAACAGTGTGGTAATAAGTTTGGCTTTGGAATAAAAAACTGGATAATTTCCTCACTTTTTCACTTATCCAATATTGCTTAAATAGTGTATGAATTCTTTGACAATCCTTCCAAATGTGAGGTCTAATTCCTTCTGGAAACAAGCTGGGTTTAGTGGCCTCCTTTCCGTAAATAAAAGAAAGACGGAAGCATCCGTCATTAAAGGCACAGCAGAGTTCTGTTGCTTCCTCTCTTTGGTCATCTGCTCCAGATAAACCAGCTCCACCTCACCCTGAGAAGCCCCCTGTGGTGAGGAAGTGCGCCTACTGCAGAAAGAATTTGGATTCTAGGACCATAACCACGTAGGGCATTAGGTACTGATGGCAAACTACTTAAAGGCCAGAACAGCTCAGCCAAACTGCTCCCCAACTTTTCATCTATCTGGAGTGTCCCACAGGCCCACATGTAAAATGTTTGATTCTTGGTATGGCATTACTGGGGAGGTAGAAACTGAAGAAGTGGGCCTCGTGAAAAGTTTTGTGACATCAAGTNACCACAGGGGGCTTCTCAGGGTGAGGTGGAGCTGGTTTATCTGGAGCAGATGACCAAAGAGAGGAAGCAACAGAACTCTGCTGTGCCTTTAATGAGCAAATCTTTGCAGTCGCCATTAACGGATGCTTCCGTCTTTCTTTTATTTACGGAAAGGAGGCCACTAAACCCAGCTTGTTTCCAGAAGGAATTAGACCTCACATTTGGAAGGATTGTCAAAGAATTCATACACTATTTAAGCAATATTGGATAAGTGAAAAAGTGAGGAAATTATCCAGTTTTTTATTCCAAAGCCAAACTTATTACCACACTGTTAATAACATCCCCATATCAATATTTTGTTGTATAATTTGAAATATATAGCAAAGATGAAGGAACTTTTAACTAAACATCTGCAATCTTTAATTTTATTATTTGCATATTTTGTTGCCCGTCTCTCCATCCTGTACCCACCAATCCTATCTTTTAAATACTTATTTCCAAGTAAATTGCAAACACTCTTTTTTTCTAAACACTTCAGCGTGTATAGCATAACTTACTTTTGTGCTTATTTGCAGTTTAATTCTTTTGAGATAAAATTTACATGCAACTGAAGACATAAAGTTTAGCTGTATACATGGAATTTGATACATTCACATACTCCTGTGATTTACGTTCTGTTAAGGTTAGAGCCAAGACCAGAAAAATCCCTTTTTGATTCTGTTTTAGACATCATGGTTTTCTAGTGGAACTCTCCATACTTTTTTTTTATTATAATCTTTTTGTAAAATAACTTTATTTGTTTATTTTACATCCCAGCCACAGTTTCCCCTCTCCTCCCAACCCTTCCCCCAATCCACTCCTCTGTTTCTGTTTAGGAAAGGGCAGGTCTCCCATGAATATCAACAAGCATGGCATATCAAGTTTCAGTAGGACAAAGCACCTCCCTATGTATTAAGGCTGTGCAAAGTGACCCAGTATGAGGAATAGGGTCCCAAAAGCCAGTAATAAAGTTGGAGACAGCCTCTGTTTCCACTGTTAGAAGTCCCACAAGAGGACCAAGCTAAACAACCATAACATATATGCAGAGAGCCTAGGTCAGTCCCATGCAGGCTCCCTGGTTGTCCGTTGAGTCTTCGTGAGGGTCTATGAATTCAGGTTAGTAGATGCTGTGAGTTTTCTTGTGACCCCTCTGACTCCTACAATCCTTTCTCTCTCCTTCTGCAGGATCCCCTGAGCTCCACCAAATGCTTGGCTCTGTGTCTTCATCTGCTACCATCAGTTGTTGGATGAAGGCTTTCTGATGACAGCTGCGCTAGGTACCAATCTATGTGGACAGCAGAATATCATTAGACATCATCACATTGACTTTCCCCCCCTTCCAGACATGTTTGATTCTATCCTAGGTCTCTGGGTCATCCAACCTGTGGGCCCTGGTGCTCCAGGCAGTGTCAGGGGTGGGCTTACTCTCGTAGCATGGGTTTTAGGCTAGACCAGTAATTGGTTGGCCATTGCCCTAATCTCTAGGCCACCCTTACTTATCCCAGCACATCCTATAGGCAGGGCAGACTGTGGGTTGAAGGTTATATGGGTGGGTTGGGGTTCTACTCTCTCCTCTTGAAGTCTTGCCTGGTCACAGCCGGTGGCCGGTTCAGGTTTCAAATGTGCTATTGCTGGGAGTCTTAGTTAGAGACATCCTTGTAGATCCCCTTGTGCCAGGGTTTTACCAGACTCTGAAATGTCCCCCCTTTCCAGTTGTCCCTTTCAGTACTCTCTCCCTAACTCTCACCCTGATCACTCATATTCCCATGCCCACTTGTGTCAAGGTCCAGCCCCGACCAAAGTGGGGATACAAGCCACCTGCCCTCAGTTCTTTCACGAAATCTCTTCTATTTTTCCTTTCCAGGGAGATCCAAACTTCCTCCCTTGAAACCTTCTTGTTACCTAGTCTCTCTGTGTTTGTGAACTGTAGCATAATTATTCTTTATTTTATGGCCCAGTGTCATGTATGGAAATCTGCCATACTTATGTAATTTATTTGTTTTATACTTAGTTGACCATATTAATTAGAATTATTTTATAATCTTTATCAGTAACTCCGGCACCTAGGCAATCTATGGATTCACTTCTACTGTCTATTCTTTGTCTTCTTTGTTGACTGATGCTATCTATGGTTTCTATCTGGAGTGTCCCACAGGCCCACATGTAAAATGTTTGATTCTTGGTATGGCATTACTGGGGAGGTAGAAACTGAAGAAGTGGGCCTCGTGAAAAGTTTTGTGACATCAAGTGCCACCCTTAAAGAAGATCGTAGGGTCCTGATCTCTTCTTGTTCAGTTCCCTCCACATCCCTTTATGACCACAAGGCAAACAGTTTTGTTCTGGCATACATATCTCAAAGACTGAAAGTAATGAGGTCATTCAATCATCGACTAAACTGTCCATAAATGAGTCGAAGTAACGTTTTTTCTTTATAGGTTGATCCTATCAGTCATCTGTTACAGGAAGAGAAAGCTGAGTAGGATTGTCATATGGCCATAACTCTTTGCGTGTCTGTATGTTAATTTGTAACATACACTGAACATGGTGTATGAGAAAGCACAGAACCATAGATACTCTAGCTAGTCTGTTGCTAGCCATGGCTCTTGTTTCTTCTGCTAGGCACACAGACAAGTACTGATCACTGCCTACTCTGGAACAGGATCCGTCAGGCCTGTGTTGAAAAGGCACACTCTGCATTACTGCTGTATGATCTCTCCCAATTTGTAACAGAAGGTTTTTCAACTTTGAGTGACCGAGGACTTTTTACTCTCTTTTTGCTCCTTAGCTTCCAGTTATAGGTATCCTCAAACTTTGGCCCCTGTTTCAAAGTTTGTGGGGGTGAGCTTAGGGCTAGCCCTTCCCTTGGGACTCTTTGTTTCCTGAGTGCCACAGGGTGGAGGAACTTTTACTTTGCATAGGATTCTGTGCGGATGTCAGCTCACATAGTCCCAGCATCCTGCAAATGTCCCATGGGGGAAACCGATCATGTGTTTGAAGCTCCTCAAGTTTCCATCTGTCATCCCACCACTGTAGCAACAGCTTAAGGCTTTGATGGCTCATTTTCTCCCCGAAAGAGGCCTTCTACTTGGACCAAAGCCAGTGGAGAATTGCTGCTTAGAAGCAGAAGCTTCACCCAAAGTAAAAATTCCTGGCTATAGATACATTTTATGTTATGATCTTACAGAAGAATTTGGTTAGGATACTAACTTTCTATGTCTTATAAGGTTATGAAAGTGCAGTAATATGTTGTCATTTTAATTAGCGTTTCCTTCTATAATGAATATATGTGTAGTAACTATTTCTGTGAAGTAAATTGATTAATATCTTTAAACAGTGAATGCAATCCACTTACTGTAGGTCAGGAATTTGGGAGCAGCTTAGCTAGTTTGCTTACAAGGTTACATTTAAGAGATTGGCTTTGCTCACCTGAGGGTTGACCTGGCATTGGGAGTGTCCTATCCCAGGTGACTTTTGGCAGAAGGCCTCTGTGATTGAAAAAGTGCCTCGCTTCCTTACATGTGGTCCTTTGCACAGGACTGCTATCTTTCTACATGGTTCCTGACTTTTGCTGAAGTGAGCTGAAGTGAAGAGAAGCAGGGATGTATAACACTCACGGAAAAAGCCCGGAGCTGCTGCTGAGAACTCTGGATTTGCCTTCTGTGAAGCTGATAAAGAAGCTGGGGGAGATTATGAATAGGTCAGAATGACTATTGATATAGTGACTGCTATGTAAAACTAACCCCCAAAGAACATATCAATAGCATAAAGCCTAACGTGTAAGGGAAGGAATCAATGGTGGCTAACTCAAAATAGGATAGTTTCAGTATGAAGTTCAATGTCTACTGTTGATCCATTTGTCCTCTTTACAAACGCTACAACTTGGGCTGGAGAAATTGCTCACTGGTTATGAACACTGGTTAACCTTCCAGAAGACTCAAGTTCAATCCCCAGCACCCAGTTGTGAATTAGAGTTCACAACTGCCCATAAATCCAGTCTCAGGTAATTCAGTGTCCTCTTCTGGACTCCAAGGGTACCAGGTACACTTGTGGTATGCAGACATGCATGCAGGCAAACAAACATACACATAAAATAAATAAATAAAATTATTAAAAAGGAAAATAAATACTGTAGTCAATTAGAAAGGTAACCCGACAATATGCAGTGACACTGGTTGCCGGCCAGAATGCAATCTTGGTCCAGCAAACACAGGGAAGAAGTGCAATGTGGCATGCTATTCTTAGAACAAAATTGTGTTCTTCTCTATTACAAAGTTTATCCGTATTTTAGCGGCTCTGCGAGGGAAGACATCCTGAGTGATTAATATATGGTGATAATTGTGCGCGTGCACACGCACGCACGCACACACACACACACACACACACACACAAGCAGATACAGTGTGCACCCAAACAAGCTGTTCTTAGAAATATTGATGGAACTTGGATAGTTAAATTTCTGTCACACAGATGTAAACATGAGAAGGTCATGAAGAAACTGTTGTAGGTGTCTCATCTGGTCACATGTCACCAAAGAAGCAAAAGAACAAAGAACAAGGAATTGTACACACCCACAACTCATGTATGTTTTCCCTACTGTGTCCTTATGAAAATTGTATTTATATTTGTGGGTACATATACATTGAAAATGGAAGAAAATATGAAGGGAAGTGAGATTCAGCACTTTGCCTGTGTATGCCAATAGCTGAGTATACTTTGCATATGAAATTGGATCCAACAAATTGGGAGTTGGGCTCAAACCCCAGGATTGTTGAGACGCCAGCATCTGAGACTAGGCTGGGCACAGTGTTCTACTGGAGAAGAACCAGATATTATCAATCATGAATTTTGTACTTTAAAAAATTGGGCAAATTTCTCTTGGAACGTAGTTTGTCCTCATAAGATAAGGGCGCTAAGGAAAGATGAGCTCCAGAGCGCTCCTTCTGCGTTCAGAGGAGCTCAGGAGAGTTCAGATGAGGGCAGCATTAAAATGTGTAACCAGATCCAAACATAACATTCTCAGAACAAAAGAAAACCGATTTAATTGGGGAACTGGGTCCGCCTCTTCTCTGTGTCTTTTGTATTGTGGTCTCAAGAAATCTGGCTGTCCTTCACCTCCTTATGTCTTCTTTTTCCTTCACGGAAAATGTCAGCCACTCTTGCTGCTTCACCGCTTCTGTATGTTTAAGCTTTGATTCTTGAGACACTTTATTGGCTTAACTCTCTTTTCAACCTCTCGAGGCTTACTGTTGATGGTGATTATAGGTTGGCACCGAGAGAATCATTGAGAAGTCTTGAGCCCCTTAAAACTAAAAGGTAGGTGAGGTTTTGCCTTTTAAAAGAAATCATTTTGAAGCTACGAAACTCAGAAAGTAACATCAGAAGATATTTTCATGACCTTGGATATGGTAGTGAATTCTTAGATTTGACAGTAAAACTAAGAGAACTGAAAATCGACAAACATAGACATTTTCCCCAAAGAAGGGGTTTATATTTCAAGTAAGCATATGAAAAGACACTAAATACCATTAGGAAATTATAAAGTAAATTCACATTGAAATACCACTTCACATCTTGTAAGAGGCTTACCCTAAAAAAGATGGACAGGCTGGAAAGATAGCTCAGCAGTCTCCATATATTGCTCTTCCAGAGGACCGTGGTTAGATTCCCAGCACTCATGTGAGGCTGCTCATAGCACCTGTAACCTTAGTTCCAGGGGATCTGATGCCCTCTACTGGCTTCTATGAGCAATGGCACACAACACATACCTGCACACAGACATGCATGTATGTACGCAGTTGAAACAAAAAGATGGGTAATAACAAATACCAGTGAGACTATAGAGAAATTGGAATTCTCATACTTAAATTAAAAAACTGAATTTCTTTATTCATTTAATTTGTGTGTGTGTGTGTGTGTGTGTGTGTGTGTGTGTGTGTGTGACATTCTATGCATTAAAATCAGAGGACTTCTTGCTTAAGTTGCTTCTCCGCTTCTACCATGTTGGTCCCAGGGATCAAACTCAGCTCATCAGACTTGGTGGCTAACGCCTTTATCTACTGAGGCATCACACTAGCCCAAATGCTTGTATTTTAAATACTGTGGTATTGAAATGTAATCCACTTGTCATACAGTCCATTTGTGTGAAGAGTACAACCTTATGGCTTTTAGTGTGTTCACAGTATTGTACAAACCATCACTGCAATCCACTATAGAGTATTTTTTATCAACCCAAGACAGCAAATACATAGCTGTTAGCATTTGTTCCGAATCCTTTTCTGCAGACCTATCCATTTTCTTCCACTACATGGTCCCAGGCAACCAGTCATTTACTCAGTCTGTCTGTCCCTCCTTCTCTTTCTGATTTCTCTCTCTCTCCCTCTCCTTCTATGCAGGCATACTTACACCCTCCTTGGCTAATATCTTACCACCCTCCACCCTAACCATGTAAGTTTGTGGCAACTAAAATTCTATTATTGCCTTTAGTGAAATCAGTTTTAGGTTTCACGTATGAATGAGATCATACTGCATTTGTCTCTCTATATGCCTGACTTTAAAAAGGTGTCTTCTAATTCACCCGTGTTTTACCAATGCCAAGGTTTTGTTCTCTTAATGACTTAATAGCATTCTATTATGCATATATCAAGTTTCTCCATCCATCCATCCATCCATCCATCCATCCATCCATCCATCCATCCATCCACTGATGTACATCTAAGTGTATTTCATTTCTTTCTTTTTTTTTTTTTTTGTCGAAGCCTCTGTTTATTAGCGGCCTGGTTGCTGCTTATATAGCCCCTGGATGAGGGGCTTGGGGGGCAGGGGCACGGGATCTTGCCGTGTGGTCCAGGTCACGTAAGCCAGGAGGTCAGGTGATGATTCTTCAGCCAGGAGGTCGCAAGTTGACACACCTAGTTCCCTGGATAGCTGGAATGTGAGGCGGGTTCTGCTAACAGCTAGCTCTCTATTAACAGATAATTCGGTGTGGAGTAGGCTCTGTCAATAGAACAATTCCTAAAACAAATAGGGGTGTGGGGTTCTCTGCAGACTCCCCAGGGAGATGGTTCCCATAATGATTTTAGGAGGAAATTGGCTCCTGACAGATCCCCCCGTATTTCATTTCTTAGCCACTATGAATAGTCCTGGGAGTGAAGACATTTCTTCAATATACTGGCTTAATTTCCTTTGGCTATATGTACCTAGCAGTGAACTAATAGTAGCAAGATGTTAAATTGCTCATTGAATTTAATTTTGAACAAACTCTGTACTGTTTCTTACAATGACTATGCTGATTTATGTTGCTGGCAGCAGTGTGCCAGGGAGAACTGTCATACATCACTGTGGAAATCTAAAATGGCGCAGCCACTGTGAGACAGTTTCAGATGGCTTTGCGTTTGGCAGTGGTTTTATTCAGATTTGACATTAAAAGCATAAGCAAGAAATTTAGAACCAAATAAATTAAACTCAGACATGGTGGTTACTGACAAGTTGAACACAGTGACACCGTATGACCTAACCAAAGATGCAATAGAATACAATACAATAACAAAGTATCACTGTATTTTTTTTTTGGAATTTAAAATAGCAAAAGCAATTCTCATGCATGTCAAATGATAAATACGCATAAAACACATTAAATCAAACCCATCACACTCCTTCTGTCCAAATGATGAACATTCTTTTTAAAAAATATTTATTTATTATGTATATAGTGTTCTGTCTACATGCATGCCTGCTGGTCAGGAGAGGGTGCCAAATCTTATTACAGATGGGTTTGAGTGACCATGTGGTTGCTGGGAATTGAGCTCAGGACCTCTGGAAGAGCAAGAAAGTGCTCTTAACCACTGAGCCATCTCTCCAGCCTGCAAATGATCAACATTCTTAACCACTTCACGCTACCTTTCCAGAGATTTCCATGTGGGTTCGTATGCCTTATTTTCCTAAAGTAATATATACTGTTTATAATTTATGTTTTCAGCGTCACATTTTACTTACAGTGCATAATTGTAGGCTAGGGAGATGTTTCAGTCAGTATGTACTTGCTTTGTAAACCTGAGTTCCCAAGTGT
Source organism: Alexandromys fortis (assembly GCF_014885135.2). Classification (NCBI taxonomy): domain Eukaryota; kingdom Metazoa; phylum Chordata; class Mammalia; order Rodentia; family Cricetidae; genus Alexandromys; species Alexandromys fortis. The sequence continues at coordinate 1,086,598 of NW_026068124.1, forward strand.
GGATCCCTGGCAACAGTGTAAAGCCTGGCACGGAAACGCACACTTATAGTTGCAGAATCAGCATGGTGAAACTAGAAGGGACCATGGATTCACTGGTTGGCTAAGTGGAGAGCTACAGATTCAGAGATATACTCTGTCTCAAAGATGGAGAGTGACTGAGAAAGACATCAGATGTCAACTTCTGGCCTCAATATACGTGAACATGTATACACACATATATACTCACACAAATGAAATAGAGGACATTATTTTGCTTGATTTCACATATATTCCTCAGACTCTCGAAAAGATTCATTAGGCTTCTATTTAGAATGGTGAAGACAAGAAGTCTATATTGCAACATGAGCTTCACACTTTAAGTTAGGGAGTCAGAAATGGCTTTATTTATGACCTTTGGGATGTGCCTTTCTAGCTTTATGTTAGATAAAAGACTTGACATCCAGAGAAAGGCTACACAGATCAATCACTGCCAGTTGCCTTGTTAGTGGCAGGGTGTTAGTTAGGACCGACAGCACTCTGATTCCCAAGCTTACGCTGAACTCTGGGTCAGACAGTTAGATTTGCCATCCAGATGTCAAATATCTGAGAACAAGGATGGAAGATGGGTGGTTCCAGAGCAATGTTCACAAACAGGGCTGCAGAGGGGACTCAGAAGGCCTCCCTCTACCCACGAAGCAACAAAGAAACTGATAAAAAAGCAGAACCAACTTTACAGAACTCGGAGTACTAACATGGATCTTGCAGAGACCAGGGAATACATACTTTCTTAGCAAGAGAGCATCGTGGCTTTTAAGTTGTGCTGGATGCCTCTCCTATTCCAGCTCGTTGGCAGCAGCCTTGGAGACAACAGCCCACATTCCTGGCTCAAGTATCTGGCAGAGAGTACAACAGACCTCCTAAAGAAGGTTGAAGTTTTTAATTATAGAAATTCAAGGTGAACAGCATGTTTCCTTCCATTCAAGGAGATGGGATTTTGTAATATTATAATACAGTACTGCACGACAATAAATGTACAATATTACAATAAATGTAACATTTACACTTCCTTATCCAACTGACTGCTGGGGTGTAGCTTTTGTTCCTTTCCATACTTTAATCAAAATCTTTTAAAATGTCTGTTTAGAAACGTAGAGATGATTCAGCAGTTAAAGTGCTTGCTGCGCAGATAAAGGGACCTGAGTTTGAAAGTTCAGAAGCTACACAGAAGCCGGTCATGAGTGCCTGTCTATCATCCCGGTGCTCCCACAGTGAGAAGGCTTCTGGAGACTGGAGAATCTCCAGAAGATCCACAGCTAGGTAGCCTGGCACACGCAGCAGCAAACATTAAAGAGACCCTGCTTTACTGGCGCGTGAGGATGGGCATGCAAGGTTGTCCTCTGACTTTCATATGCCTGTGGTAACATGCAGGCCTGCACATATGAACACACATAAACCCCCAAATGAAATACATATTTCATTTGCACTCACTAATGTTCTATGTCTATGGGGTACTGGGGCTGTCTCTGTTGCATGCAGCACCGTGACAATTGGATCCGGAGGATTGGTATCACTTCGGACACAGCAAGTCTCTGTGCTGGAAACATTCATCCTGCTCTTGGTGATCTGAAAATAAACAGTTGATTATTTCCACCTATGGTCACACCACTGTGTTAGAGACTATTACACACTACTCTTATCCAGCTGCATCCTTAGACCCATTAAGGAGATGGATACTTATACATTGTGAGATGACTACTGCAATAAGCAATTAGGACACTTGTCATCTTACGTAATTCTTCGTGTGTATTCACCTAAACTCTGACCTCAAGTCGAAATTCCAACACACAATATGCAGTTATTAACTGGAGCCTTTGGGCTGCACATTGTTTCTTTATATTTGTTCATGTTATGTCACTGCAAGTTTGTACCCTTTGGCCCATGTGTCCCTGTTGTATGCCTCTCCCACCTCCAGTGACCACTGTTCCGTTCCACACAGTTAATTTCTCCTTAGATTCCACGTACAAGAGAGGCCACAAGAGATTTTGTCTTTCTGCACATCTCCTTAGTTTACCTAGAGGAGTATCTTCCGGATTCATGTTCAAAGGTGAGTAGTATTCCATTGTGTATGCCTGAGAGGAGCCTGAACTTATCTTGCTACAAGGTTGCTGCTGAGATGACCTCGTAGAAGGGGAGGAAGGAGGTGAGACTTGAGTCATTGAGAGGTGGTTATATTAGTGGCAGCCTGAAGAGAGGTGTGGCGACCGAGATAAATGGCACATTGACTAGAAAGCGTAGGAGGGGAGAATGGAGGATAAGATATTCTGGTAACTCAGGACTTCACAGAGCTTCATGTGAGAATGTAAACAACCATGTGCCATTGTTTTCTTACTCATCATTATTGTATGCTTAATTTTATTTTAGTGTATATGTGTGTTTTGTGTGTACACAAATGCACAAGAGTATGGAGGTCAGAGGATAGTTCTGTGGAGTCAGTTCTCTCTTTCCACTTTTAAGTGGCTTCTGGGGGATCGAACTCAGGTCTTCAGGATTGCCTGGAAAGTATTTTTCCAGCTTAATCATGTTGCCTGCCTAGAAAGGCCTCAGGCACACTTAGGTCGAATACTGCTTACAAGAGGCCTGAGTAGGTCCTAAGCCCTCAACTTTGGCTAACCTTCAGGCAGCATTATTTATAGCAGCTTAAAAGTGGAAACAACTCACATGACCATAAACAAATACATGGACAGATATGATGTAGCATCTCCACACAATGAGATGCGATTCAGCTATGGAGAGGAACAAAGCCAAGCATGGTGATGCATGCCTGTAATCCCAGCACTTGGCAAGTAGAGTCCAGAGGATCAGGAGTTCAAGGCAACCTTGCTACATGGTGAGTTCTAGGCCAGCCTGGTCTGCATGACACTATTGAAAGAAAAAAAAAAAAGAGAAAGAAATGAAAATGCAAGGTATGCTCTTATATGGGTAAGCCCTGAAGTCATTAGGCTGAGTGAGAGAAGCCAGTGTGAAGGCCACAGAGGCTGTCAGTTCATTTAGAAGAAACTTATCCACAATAGGTTCAGGCCATTGGTTTCCATGGGCTGGAGGTAACAGAGAGCAGGGAATGGCTGTGTTATAGGCACAGATTTTGGGGGCTGGGGTGGGACTGGTAGAATGTTTTGGAAGTAAATAGTGTTTAACAAGATGTACTAAAAGCCTATGGGTGAGAACTCTAAAATGCTTAAAACGGTGAATTTTATGTTATGTGACTTTTATCTCAATAAGAATAAATAATTGAAAAACAACACTAACTTGCGCTCTAATAAAACTGAAAAACATTTGAAATGAAGTCTCCATGGCAACAGTCTCTGTGGCGACATCAACTCAGGAGCTTTCCCAGGGGTTACATCATCCAGCACAGAATCCTCCAAGGTTGTTGGAGAAAAGTGAACTTTTAATGAATCCCGGAGGGTTTTTTTCTTGAGTCTTGAGGAGCATTAGCCTTGTGGGGCTTATTTGAACTTTGTCATAATGAATTGTTTTTCCTCTATGTGTAACTTTTGTGCAGTGGGGTAGAGAACAGGGATTAGGATTTACTAATGACTCTGAAAAACGTATCCACATTCTAAGTAGAGCGATCTGCAAATGATGGGGCTTGAGAGATGGCTCAGCCGTTAAAAACACTTGTTAATCTTGCAGAGGATCAGTGTCGGGTCCTCAACACCCACTGGTTCACAACTGGCTATCACTCTGGTTCTAGGGGATCCAACGCCCTCTTCTGGGCAGTCACTGAATTTCACTTGGTGCCCAGACACCAAGTGCCAGAAATGCAGGCAAATCGCACGTTCTCTCTCTCTCCCCGCTCTTCCTTTATCCCACCCCCCCCCCACCTCAAAAAAGGAAAAACAAACAAATCCTGCAAATCAGGCGGTGTCTGTAGAGGCATGCAGTGTAGAGGAGAAACATGGCGAGCAGTGTGTCCATGCATTCCTGAACACAAACAGGCCTCCTTGGGGGAGAAGCCGGACTTGGCTTTTGTGTCATAACTCCCATTTCTTCCCCAGGAGGAGAAATTGCAGCTTTTAACTGTCCCCAAACTCGAGTCCGTTTGCTGCCTGGACTTTAAATTTCTTCAAAGAGAGGGTAATAGATTTGACTAACATGCCAGTTTCTAGCTGGTTTGTTGAGAGAGATGATTCTTGCTCAGTCGTCTGGGTTGGTTCCCGTTTTGTAGTCTGGGGCTGCCTTTGAACTCATAGAAATCCCCCTTTTTCAGTTCCCCAAATTAGCGTCCCACTATGTGAGTTTTTGTTAATTTCTACCATAAATAAATTATTAAAATAAGCTCCCCATACAAAAAGGGAAGTGATGTGTCCAAATGACCATGTTCTAACTGTATTGCACTTGAAGGAATGGATTCTATTGCTCCTGGAACCTGAGTTCATAATGAGTGGGATTTGCTTATTTCTACTTTTTTTTTTTTTTTAACTAGAAATGACATTTCTACACAGGTGCACGGTGTGCTTTGTCATGCTCATCTGCCGTTGCTCTCGTGTTCTTCTTCCTCTCCCTAAATGGACACCCCTCCTCTCCCATAAACTAGACTCTGCGTGTGAGAGAATAACGTGGTGTTTGTTTCTCTGAATCTGCTTCTTTTGTTCTGTATGATGATCTTCAGTTCCATCCATTTTCCTGCAAGTGACGTAAACTTTGCACTTCCTCTTAAAAATTTTTATTTATTTATTTTTATTTTATGTGCATGAGTGTTTTGCTGGCACGAGTATGTAGGCCACATATGTGCCTGGTACTCTAGGAGGTCAGAAGAGTGTGTCGGAAGGCCTGGAACTGGAGTTACAGATAGTCGTGGACTGCTGCGTGGGTGCTAGGAATGGAGCCAGGGGCTCTGGAAGAGCAGCCAGCACTCGACCACCGAGACATCTCTCCAGCTGCAAAACTTTGTGCTTCTTAATGGCTGTTGATAGTTTATGAAAGGAATTCAGAGAAGCTGCCGTTGGGCATCTGAAGAACAAAACTAGGAGTTCACAGTGACATTTGCTGTATGCCTCAGGATTCTTTCTTTCTTTATTAAAAATTTCTACCTCCACCCTTCCTCCCATTTCCCTCCCACTCCCCCCACTTCCCCTCCCCGTCCCTCTCCAGTCCTAAGAGCAGTCAGGGTTTCCTGCCCTCTGGGAAGTCCAAGGTCCTCCCCACTCCATCCAGGTCTAGGAAGGAGAGCATCCAGACAGACTAGGCTCCCACAAGCCAGTCCATGCAGTGGAATCAAAACCCAGTGCCACAGGAGACCACTTCCTACATATAACCCCAGCAGCACAGACAGTAAGGGCCTCATTGAATAAATGGAACCTCCTGAGACTGAGAAGCTTCTGTAAAGCAAAGGACACTGTTGCTAAGACAGAAAGGCAACCCACTGACTGGGAGAAGATCTTCACCAACCCCGCAACTGACAAAGGTCTGATCTCCAAAATATATAAAGAACTCAAGAAACTAGACTGTAAAAAGCAAATCAACCCAATTATAAAATGGGGCACTGAGTTGAACAGAGATCTCTCAACAGAAGAAGTTCAAATGGCCAAAAGACAC
>NW_026068124.1:1093836-1130976 GCF_014885135.2 Alexandromys fortis
TCCCCTTCTCCATTCTCTCTCCCCATCTCCCCTTTCCCCCAACCCACCCCCACCCCCCTGCTCCCAACTTTTGCCTGGCGATCTTGTCAACTTTTGAGATCCAGGAGGATAACTATATGTTTTTCTTTGGGTTCACTTTTTTATTTAGCTTCTCTAGGATCACAAACTATAGGCTCAATGTCCTTTGTTTATGGCTAGAATCCGCTTATGAGTGAGTACATACCATAACCCAGACCCAAAAAGAGGAATATGCTTCAGGATTCTTTAATGCACGCGGAGAGCTTTTGTCCTCTGAATAATATCCAGAATCAGAATGTTCTAGCTTGATTTCTGTGTCCTGACACCAAACTGTGTGGTGTCTTCAACAATAGGTCTTCTCCATCTAACTTTTGTGTCAACAAAGAGCAATGGGAATAGACTGTATTTTTTTTTTGAGCATATTGGACCAATCTGGTCAGTAACTCAAAGGGAAGGGTCCTGAATCAGATGCCAGGATTTTTTTTTCTACTAAAAACTGTAACTTCTCAGTACCTATGTAGGCACATTCATTTCAAAATCTTTTATAAATATGTATTTTTCAATTATAAGGGAATAGGTTTTATATGACTTTTGCATATGTCCTTTGTTTTTGCTAACCTCCCCCTGTATACAGTTAAGGGCCGACGCTAACTTTTAAATAATTCATCCCATTTCTTGCTTATTTCTCTTCGCATCTCGTGTCATAGTATACCCATCTTGACCATATGCTTATATTAAAACTCTGAATTTTCTATGCAGTTTAAAAATTGCTATTTTTTTCTAAGCATGGCAGTACTTACCAACATGTTTGTCTATTTTTTGTCATCTGTGTTTTTTTGATTTTATATTCATAAATATACTTAATTAGTAGTACATGGTAAAAAATTGCTCTTTTTAGTTCTTTCTTGGACTAAAGGGAGCCTCTGGAGTGGATTGCCTTCTTTTTCTTGAAGTTTAGGTATACTGCCACCAGGAGGCAGTAGCAGAAGGGGTCCTCCTACTGGGGCAGACAAGGGTGTTCGGGCTGTGCTACTTTAATCCTGTGATTGTATGCACAGACAGAGTGTATGCATAAATACACACTTGTTTTAAAAAGTAAATTCTAGCAAGCACTAAAATACAATTCAGTGGAAATTATCTAGGAAAACTTGAGTGTCCTTGTTCCCAACTGTAACGGGTACAGCAGCCCTGCTCCTCAGAAGCAGTGGCAGAACAAATATGTATTTTACTCTTCAAGGCAGTATCTGCAGCTGTCTAATGAAGCACACATCTCAGTGGGCGTGACTAGTTCTGTAGAATTTAGCTGTAAATGGTGCTTGAAACAATGGCTTTGCCATGTGCAGAATCTTGAAGCCCTTTCCAATCGTTTCATGCACAAGGGTGTTGGCACAGTGTGTTAGACAGATATCCTCTGTAAGGATTTCCACTTGGCATCAACCCTATGCCATATTCTGTAACGGGGAAGGGAAAGAGAAGTTGTTTTCTCCTATTAGTTTATGTGTGGATAGAAAGGCCACACTCTCCTACCTTTACTTGGGGAGAGACAGAAATCTCTGGATTTCTACATAGGACCTTGTGTATTTATCTGTAACCCAACATCAGCTGTTAGTTCTCTGGTTGCTCTCGAAATGGGACACATCCTGTGGATTTACACCCAAACTGCTGGTGACATCCCAGGGACAGATCAGTAGGGATGTCTGAGTTAAGCGGGAAATCATCATTTTAAGATATGTATGCCCGGCGTTGGTGGCACACACCTTTAATCCCAGCAGTAGGGAGGCAGAGGCAGGTGAATTTCTGTAAGTTCAATGTCAGCCTGGTCTATAAGAGCTAGTTCCAGGAGTTCCAGGACAGGCCCCCAAAGCTACAGAGAAACCCTGTCTCAAAAAAAAAAAAAAAAAAAAAAAAGCGTAAGGGGTAGTTGTAGAAATTAAATCTATATCTCAGATGCAGCATAGCTCTGAACTCTACTTACTGAGCAAGTATCTACCATGCAGCAAGAAGGGAACAGGTTGGTCCTGGACAGTGGAGCGCCTGCTCCTTCTGCATCCTTCGAGGTCAACACATGTGAGAATGCCTTCCTTTGATCTCCTGTGGAATCTCCCAGAGGGAACAATGATTCTAACTACTGATGTCCAGAGACAGCAAGGGCAAGAGTTTGCTATCTGTCCCTGGAGCATATAGCTGAGTTCACTATTTATGACGAGAAGGTTTATCTTGGCTAGTTACAGCTTCCAGGCCATGACTTTTGGCCTCGCTGCTCTGGGCCTGTGCTGAGACATCACATCCCTGTGGGAGTGGATGGTGGAGCAAGTATGCTCACCTCACAGCTGGGGGTAGAAGACAGAAAGAAGGGCCCAGGCTCTCCCATTTCCTCAATGAATCTTCTGGGTCTAACCTCTTAAATGACCCTTCTACTAGGCCCAACCTCTTAACTCTTTCTTCGTTCCACAAAGACCCCTTCCGGGTGACCAAGCCTGCCCACACGTAGGCCTTTGGAGAACTTTTGCCATTTCACTCAGCTGTACAATGATTTAGTCATTATGTTACCCACCTTTTTCTAATATAATGGAATTTTCTGGGGCTCCATAGAAATTTATGCCACTTTCCCTACCCGGAAAGCTCTCATTCATCTTCTCATGATCATTTCGGATTCTATTTAATATTTAGGAATCATAGTACAAATGTCACCTTAACTTATATTGGCGTTGTATCACAATAAACATGCTATAAATTGAAAACATCATTAATTAAAAATGTTTAATCCATCTAACCTACTAACACATCTAATCCATCTAACACTAGCTTAGCTCAGTCTACTTTACACTTGTTCAGAACACTTACATTGTTCTGCAGCTGGACAACGTTATCCACTGGTCCTCTGTTTGCTTATTATTTGAGAATGTTCCATGGATGTTCATGTGATAAAGCTAAGGTCACCATCATAAGTTCTACATTTAACATATGATTTAACTAGTCTTCATATTTTAACCCATGACCATTATGAGCTAAAGGTCAGTCTCTTATATGACATCCACATGCACACAAGTTCATGACATCTATGCCCACATCAAAACAAGGAACAGCTTGTATTAATTACTCACCTTATAAACCTTTCTTAGGAAAGGCTTATGCTGGACCCCATAACATTACCCAAAGCAACATTAATTTCTTTATGAATGCCTTGAGTCTTTGTCTGTTATTGCTTTGGACTCTTGATGAATGGTTGCATGTTCTGGCCTTTGCTTCCAGAACAAACATATTTCACTTATATTCACATATATTCACTTATATATTTTACAATTATCTTCAACAGCTTCTCTTTAAAAACCTCAGCACTGTTAGAATCAGCCTGTTGCCTTGTCATTAGCCTTTATGTTACAGGGTTGGTGCTTCTGAAACAATGGAACCCCCAGTAACTTTCTATAAGTTTTGTTTGTGCATGAGTGTGTGTGTGTGTGTGTGTGTGTGTAGCATTATTGGCATACTTTTAGTGAATCAGCAGGGTTCTTCCCGAGCTGGGATTGTTAGTAAGCTAGGCAGTATGGGCTTCTTTACTGGTCTTCCTTCTATGCCAGTACTCCTCTGTTATCCAGAGTGCAGCTCTCTTCTTCACGAAGGTAGGTTTCATGGATGCTGATAAGAAAGTTTCTGTCTCACTGATTCACTTTCTGTACTTTGATATGTCTGGTATTATCAATTGTGAGAAGCTTTACTTATCTGTTCTGATAGCCACTGACCTCTTCCTTCGTGTTGGTTAACTACTTTGAGTTTAATCTCAACTGTAATTGTAGCTGGCATGGTTCCTTGTCTCCAAAAGAGAGAAATCTGGGTTTGAAAATTTAGCTTTGTGGTAGAGTGCTTGCCTTAGCTTTGAGAGAAACCGAGAGAAGTTGTTTTCTTATTCTTACCAGAAATGGGGCACACTATTGGTCGTTTTGTTGACATGAGATCTAAAAACACAAAATACAACATCTATAAACCTTTGCAATACTCCTAAGTATCAGTTGTTATTGATCCTATGGCTGACTGGGAGCTGGTGACCTACCACATTGCCCAGTTTCGTGAAAGAGAGTCTGACTCCGTATTTCAGTTAGGTAGACAGTAAAGTCAAAGCTTAATATATGATTTATACTCTCAAACCATTGTGTGTGTGTGTGTGTGTGTGTGTGTGTGTGTGTGTGTGTGCATGTGTGTGTGTGAATCAATGGTGAGTTGGGGGTATCTGTAATAGGTTGCTAGCATACCATGACAATGAATTCCCACAGTAATGATGTTAAAATATATAACATGGTTCCAAGCAAAGACAGAGTGTAGAACAAAGATGTGACTACTTAATCTGCCATGAAAGCAAAGGTGAATCACATACTAAAGCTATAGTCATTTAAAAACATGAAACCATGAAATAAATCTTATGAAATGGGTAGCAGGCTTGTCCGTATGTAACCTCCACTGACAAGGTGTGTGTCTGTTTCCACACATGTAAATTTTGTATATCATATAAAAGATTGACCTTTGGCATACCTGTGATGGTTTAAAATATACAATATAACCATCCCAAGTATTATTTGCCTGTAATAAGGATGCCCTTTGCTTATTGGGCTTGGGAAACATTTTGGGATGTAATAAGTTATTTTAAGAAATTTCCCCACAGAATTTGAGTTGGTCTTTTTGCTTGTTGACATTAGAGAGTTAATATTTGGTTTTTATTTTTTTAAATGTAGCTCTTGTAAGACAGTTGACTACAGAATCTGAAGTGCAGGCTTAATTTTTGCTCTCACTAAAACATCAAAGAGAGACTAGACGAGATTAAAAAGTATAAATACAACCTGAGTCCTGTGGAAGAGCCAGGGAGAGTGGAGGAGAATTGTAACCAGATATGGAGTGAGAGAGCACTGAACACAGCCTGGAATGTCTTCCCCACTCCCTCATGCTTTTCTCAGCCTCTGCTCTGGATATCTTCTTACTAAAAAAAGGTGATGTCTCTTGGCCTCAAAACATGAAATATGACCCTCATGAAATCAGCAGGTTGGGAATTTTTTTTGAAAGATATAGGGTACTTCACAGAACTGCAGAGGAAGTTAAGAAACAGAATAGCTTCTCCAGTCAGTCACCAGGCAAGCCTCCTGCAGGTAGGCTGCTCCGACACCCATTGATTGAACCCTGCAAGCTACAAGTTCCACTCTGCCCTCAAACCCTCCTGTCCCCTGCGACCTCAGATGAACTCTGAAACACAGGTTGCAACTATACAGAGAGGACCAAGAGGTGAATGATCACCCACCCAAAAGGGCACCCCACTCTCTAGGTCCTCCATACCAGAGCAAAACCCAGGGTCCCTCCCTCACCTACCTCAGCTTCTCTAGTCAGTCAGTAGGCAAGCTTCCTGCAGGTAGGCTGCTCCAACATGCCCATCCCATCAATGGGACCCTGCAAACTACAACCACAGTACAGAGCAGACCAAGAGCAGTTCCCAAAGACACAGAGAGCATCTGCAAGGATTGGACCAAGAGGCAAAGACACTGCTGACACCAATTGGAGGAAGACATTGATAGGTGTCAATGCAAGAATTCATCCAACAACCTAAAAAGCAACATGGTAACATCGGAACCCAGTGATCACACAACAGGAGGACTTGATCATCTGAATCCATAAGAAGCAGAACAAAATGATTTTAAATGATGTAATGAGAACAGAAAAATTCTAGAAAGGAGGAAGTTGATTCCTCCCACTCCTGCCCAGACCACCAAAGCAGCAGGATGTAATCTGCCCCCACTGAAAAAAGGTACTAAGCCACATTACTAACATAGATTAAAAAGAGGGGGGTTAATCAAGATATGAGAGTTAGCCAATGAGAGGCTAGAGCTAAAGGGCCAATCAGCTTATAATTTATAGAGACTTATGTGTGGTTTTCATAACACACATAAACAATTATGGGGTACTGGGTGGGACAAAAAAACACAACAACAAGCCAGCCCCTCATGTTACAGGCTGTTCTGGAAATATACAACTAATTAAGCAAAGGCAATATTCCTGAGATTGGTCTGTGCTACTAATATAGTTTTCTTGAATAGAAATTGTTAAAGAAACAAAATAAAGAGTATCTGAATTTTGAATAAATCCTTAAGAAAGGGAAAAAGATAATTAGATAACTAAATTTAAAATGAATATTCCAAAGGAATTTTGTTGTCTGTGTGCTTGGGTTCAACTATCAAGCTTTGTTTGAGAAAGTATTTTCATAAGATTTATAAAACAAATAAAAGGTAATGAAATTTAAAAAAAATGTAACTTTATGAGGATGATGAATAGCTTTAAAGAGGAAATGACAAATTCCCTTAAAGAAATGGAGGAAAAGAAAGTTAAGACACTAGATTTGCAAAATGACGTCCAAGGAAGCTAGGAAGCTAGAAATATAGCTGAGGTCACAAATACAGGATGCACTGGCTTAGGGCACGAGGACAAATGACCACTGCCCCCGGATCCATCTGGTGCCACTGTACAGCATACTTCAGTGCCATTAGTTGTCAATTGGTCTTTTCTACTGAATTATTCCCGACTCTTTATACTGTTTTCACAGAAGAACATCTCTGAGTGGAAGAATTAGTTGGTGGAGGCTGAGTGTTCTTCTGCCCTCATGACAGAGGGCACATGTAGAAATTTCCTCAGGCTCTATTATCTGGTATAACTAGGCACCAGATAGATTTTCCTGACAGTGTAGGTGTGGAAAGCCACACATTAGATCTGCCTCACAATCCTTTGGATTTCTGAATTCTGCTTCTGAGGAAGGCTATTTGTACTTTTGATGACCAGTTTCTAAAGAAATTGTTCTTTGTATATTTTGAAGATCAGACCTCTGTCTGATGTGGGGTTAGTGAAGATCTTTTCCCATTCTGTAGGCTGCCGTTTTGTCTTGTTGATCATGTTCTTTGCTTTACAGAAGGTTTTCAGTTTTAGGAGGTCCCGTTTATTAATTGTTTCTCTCAGGATCTGTGCTACTGGGATTATATTTAGGAAGTGGTCTCCTGTGCCAGTGCATTCAAGTGTACTTCCCACTTTCTCTTTTATGAGGATCAGGGTGGTTGATTTTATGTTGGGGTCTTTGATCCATTTGGACTTGAGTTTTGTGCATGGCAATAGATATGGATTTATTTTCATTCTTCTACATGTTGATATCCATTTGTTGAATATGCTTTATTTTGTCAAAAATCAGGTGTTCATTGGTGTGTGGATTGATATCTGGGTCTTCTATTCAGTTTCATGGGTCCTCCTGTTTTTTAGGCCAATACCAGGCTGTTTTCAGTACTGTAGCTCTGAAGTAGAGTTTGAAGTCAGTGATTCTGATACCTCCAGAAGTTCCTTTATTATATAAGATTGTTTAGGCTATTCTGGGTTTTTTGTTTTTCCATATGAACTTGAGTACTGTCCTTTTGAGGTCTGTGAAGAATTTTGCCAAGATTTTGATGGGCATTGCATTGAATCTGTAGATTGCTTTAGGTAAGATTGTCATTTTTACTATGCTAATTCTACGTACCCAAGAGCATGGGAGATCTTTACATTTTCTGGTGTCTTCTTCAATTTCTTTCTTCAAAGATTTAAAGTTCTTGTCATACAAATTTTCCACTTATTTGGGGAGAGTTACTCCAAGATATTTTATGTTATTTGTGGCTATTGTGATGGGTGATGTTTTCCTGATTTCTTTCTCAGTCCATTTATCATCTGTGTAAAGGAGGGTTAGTGATTTTTTTGAGTTAATCTTGTATCATGCTACATTACTGAAAGTGTTTATGAGTTATAGAAGTTCCTCAGTAGAATTTTTAGGGTTACTTATGTAAATTATCAAATCATCAACAAATAGTGAGAGTTTGACTTCTTTTCTGTTGTATCCCCTTGATCTCCTTTTGTTGGCTTATAGCTCTAGTAGAACTTCAAGTACTATATTGAATAGATATGGAGAGAGTGGCCAACCTTGTCTTGTTTCTGATTTCAGTGGGATCACTGTGAGTTTCTCTCCATTTAGTTTGATGTTGACTGTTGGCTTGCTGTATATTACCTTTATTATGTTATGTTTAGGTATGTTCCTTGTATCCCTGCTCTCTCCAAGACCTTTATCATGAAGGGATGTTGTATTTTGTCAAAATCTTTTAAAGCAACTAATGAGATTATCATTTTTTTAGCTTGTTTATATGGTGGATTACATTTTCATATGTTGAACTATCCCTGCATCTCTGGGATGAAGTCAACTTGGATGATTTTTCTGATGTGTTCTTAGATTTGGTTTGCCAGTATTTTGAATATTTTTTCATTAATATTCATGAGTGAGATTGTTCTGTTATTCTCTTTCTTAGTAATGTTTTTATGTGGTTTGGGTATCAGGGTAGCCTCATAAAAAGAGTTTGGCAATGTTCTTTCTGTTTCTATTGTGTGGAACAATTTGAAGAGTATTGGTATTAGTTATTCTTTGAAAATCTTGTAGAATTCTGCATTAAAACCATCTGGTCGTGGGCTATTTTTGGTTGGGAGACTTTAGATGACTATTTCTATTTCTTTAGCCATTATAGGTCTATTTAATTTGTTTTTCTGGTCTTGATTTAATTTTGGTAAGTGATATTTATCCAGAAAGCTGTCCATTTCTTTTTCAGTTTTGTGCAGTACAGGTTTTTGAAATATGACCTACTGATTCTCTGAATTTCCATCATGTCTGTTGTTATGTCCCCCTTTTCATTTCTGAATTTGTTAATTTGGATATTCTCTTTCTGTCTTTTGGTTAATTTGGATAAAGATTTGTCTATTTTGTTGATTTTCTTGAAGAACCAACTCTTTGTCTCATTGATTCTTTGTACTGTTTCTTTGTTTCTATTTTGTTGATTTTAGCTCTTAATTTGATTTGATTTTTTTCCTGTCATCTAGTTCTCCTGGGTGAGTTTGCTTTTTTTTTTTTGTTCTAAAGTTTTCAGGTGTTCTGTTAACTCACTACTGTGGGATGTGGGATTTTTTCCAGCTTCCTTATGTGGGCATTTACTGTTTTGAACTTTCCTCTTAACACTGCTTTTGTTGTGTCCCATAAATTTGGGTATGTTTTGAGGTCATTTTCCTTGGATATTAGGAAGTCTTTAATTTTTTCCTTTGTTTCTTCCTTGACCCATTGATGCTTCAGGTGAGCATTGTTTAATTTCCATGTGTTTGTGGGCTTTCTGAAATTAGTGTTGCTGTTGCATTCTAATTTTAATTTGTGGTGACCCAATAAGATTGTAACAGTGTAAACGAATGCAGACAGATTGTAAAAATATATACAGCTTTAATGGAGAAGTAGACTTACAGAACCACCGTTCCCGCAGAGACCAGGAAAGCAGAAGTGAAGTGCTGGGAGCACACTCGCCAGATTTATAGGTAAACATTAGCCTGAGGCGAACACGCCCCCTAAGGGGCGGGACTTATCCCTACATAAGATACATGGGGTTATTCCAAATTTTGTATCTTTTGAGGTTTCCTTTGTTACCTAGTATGTGGTCAGTTTTTGAGAAGGTTCCTTGAGGTGCTGAGAAGAAGGTATATTCGTTTAATTTGGATAGAATATTCTATAGATATCTGTTAAGTCCACTTGATTCATAACATTTGCTAGTTCTCTTATTTGTCTGGTAATTTTCTGTCTTACAGACCTGTCCAGTGGTGAGAGTGGGGTGTTGAAGTCTCCCACTATTACTGTGTGGGGTTTAATGTCTAATTTCAACTTTAGCAGTGTTTCTTTTACATACAAGGGTGCCCTTGTATTTAGGGCCTAGATGTTCAGTATTGAGATTTCCTCTTGATGGAAGCTCATTTTTCTTAAGACTCTCTCAGTGGATGTAGAGGTACAAATTCATTTACCTTTGTATTCATTGTTCATTTGGAAGAGTTGTCTGCATACCATGTTCTTTATCAGATACATTATTCACCAATATTCTCTTCCAGTATGTGGCTTATGTTCTTAATCTCAGTTAATCAAGGTATTATTTTTATTATTTGAGGCAGATTTCACCATGTGGCCTAAGTTGGTATTAAACTTCAGGGCTCAAATGATCTATATTCCTGCTTCCTGTATAACTGAGATATGTGTGTTTGACATACTCCCACATTGCATATGTTTTCTTGCATAAAATTTTAATATGCATAAGCAACATTGTGTTTTATTTCTTATCATTTTTATTTTCTCACTGTATAGGGTATCTTTAAGCTATACTGCCTATGACTATTCTTAGCTATTGTAAAGTCTCCACAACAAATGATCTGCTAATTTTCTTAAAGATGGAGTCCTATTTTGCCCATTCCCCATCACCAAAAATAATAGCACAAAGTGTTTTTGCACATGTCCTCCTGTGTACATGGGAGGCAAGACATTTGAGTCATATACACCTGGGCCAGAACTGATGGGTAGTGTGCACACTTAGCCTTGTGTTTTCTAAGTAATTCCTTCCTGTTTTCTAGACCAATCACAGAATGCAAGTGTTCTTCCTCGCTAGCATGCATCGCTCCCCAGCTTTTAAGCCTTTGCCAGTCTCACAGGTGTAAGAAGATACATCACTGTTTTAGTTTGCATTTCTGTGTTCAGTGATCTGAGAACCTCTTCATGTGGTCGATGAAACTCCAGGCTTCCTCTGTAAACTGGGTTCTCTATCTATTTCCAATTTATTCTGATTTTTATTGTGATTTCTGTAGTTTATTACACATCGGAGTTAGAATATTAAGATATTATCCCATATATTAGGCTTTTCTCAGATTGGGTTACATTACTATCACTGGTGTTCTTTGCTACAGGAATTCTGTAACATTTTATAATTAAAATTGATCATTATTTTTCCTTTATGGTTTTACACCTTAAGCTGATTAATTTCCTTTGTATTTTATTCTAATTAAAATAAAGTTACAGTGGTAGAAGGCACATTTCCTGGATGAAAGAGAAGAAAAACAATGAGTGGAAGAGTCAAGAGGAAATGACTGTCTTAACATCTGCTACATCTTTCTAATGTGTTAGAAAGCTAAAACTACACTTCCCAGATTATTTTGAGCTTAATTGCAGAAATAATTGGTTTCAATTAATTAAAAGAATTTGTGTGATATCTAGAAGGCGAGAGAGTACAGATGTAACCACAATTAGCTATGGCTTGAAAAAAATTACTGGGCCTTGCTTAGTAGCAGCTCAGTAGGCTTGGGGTGAATCTGAAAATTTGCACACGTATCAAGTTCCCAGGTGACATCTATCCTAGGATCCTGTCATTTATTTTGGTCTTGCAAGTGTGAGACAGATTTGCCATGGAAATTCAGGCTCCTAACTATTGGAGAATCATTTGCAGGTTCCTCACTAGTCATACTAAGCCAATGAGCATGAATCAAATGGTTAATATTGGCCATCAGCTTGACAGGATCTGGAGTCACCCAGGAGATAAACCTTTGGGCTTGTCTGTGAGGAAGTTTCTAGATTAGTTGGGATGACCCACTTTAAATGTGGACAAGGCCATCATCATTTTTACATTTATGTCCTTAAAAACCATACAGATTCCATATCTGAATGAAACTTGTGATGTTCATTTGAAACTGGCTTGTTTTGCTTGCCATGATAATGCTTCCTAACTTTGTCTACTTTATCTTAATGTGGCACAATTTTAGTTTTCTTAATGAATGAATGATATTCCAGTGTGTAACGTGGGATTACCATCTATATGTCACACATATGGTTTTTTACCATTGGTTAATAAAGAAGTTGCTTTGGCCTATGGCAGGGCAGAATAGAGCTAGGGGAAAAATTAAACTGAATGTAGGGAGAAAGAAGGTAGAGTCAAAGAGATACCATGCAGTTGCTGAAAGAGAAAGATGCTGAAAGCTTACTGGTAGGCCACAGCCTCATGGTGATACACAAATTAATAAAAATGGGTTAATTTAAGATTTAAGAGCTAGCTAGAAATATATGTGAGCCATGGGCCAAATAGCATTATAATAAATACAGTTTCTGTGTGATTATTTGGGTCAGGGCAGCCAGGAAACCAAGGCATAGTCTTCATTTACAAGTGTATCTACAGGTCAAATTTTCCTTATCTATCTTTTAATGGACATTGCTATGGTTCATTGACTGGAGTTAGACTCAACTAGGGGACATACACTTAGGTATACCCATGAAGGATTCACAAAAGATTGAGGAGCAAAGGTACACTGTTACAAGGAGTGGGGCCCCTTGTTTATCCCTGCTGCCTAGCTAGCTTAGCCCCTGAAATAACCACACAGAAATTGTATTCATTAAAACACTGCTTGGCCCATTAGCTCTAGTTTCTTATTGACTAATTCTTATATCTTAATTTAGCCCATTTCTATTAATCTGTGTATTGCCATGTGACTGTGGCTTACTGGCAAGATTCTAACTAGCGTCCATCTCAGGCAGAAGATCCATGGCGTCTCTCACTCTGCCCTTCTTCCCAGCATCCTGTTCTGTCTTCTCTGCCTAAGTTCTTCCCTATCAGGCCCAAAGCAGTTTCTTTATTCATTTAACCAGTGAAAGCAACATATGAACAGAAAAACTGAATGCTGTTACTTCATGGACTGGAGTCTTAGGTTAAATAAAAGGAGGAAAATGAGGCAGCCAGCCAGCACCAGCATTTATGATGATTGTGCGGGGATATGCGTACTTGAGTGCAGTGCATGCAGAGGTCAGAAGAAGGTGCTAAATCTCCTGGAACTGCAGTTGTATGCAGTTGTGAGCCACCCAGCTAAGGTGCTGAGTACTGAACTCAGGTTCTTCACAAGAACAGTACACTCTTAACTGTTTGGCCATCTCTGTAGCCCCTCTGGACTCTTTTTGACCCCCTGCTATTAGTATCTAATACTCTTTTGAGTGTCTGATATGAAGTATGTTCTGATATATCCATCTTGTGCTTTTGACTTCAGACCTAGAGGAAAACACTTTTATAGAAATTTGCTTTTTTTTTTTAGTGAGGAAATAAAAGTTCAGAAACACAAAATAGATTTGAGACTAGATTATTGCTTCTGAAGCCATCATTATTTTCAGATATTTGCTGATAGAATTAAGAAACTTAGGACTACAGAGTTCTCAAGTCATTGCTGCTTTGTTTCCATAAAAATGTCCAATAGTTTTACCACGATATATTTTACTATTTGTTTTGGGATAATTTTCTTATGCGATGTATGATTTTTCTTGCTCTTGTTCTTTTTTTTTGTTTTCTTCTTCCTTTCCTTCTCCTTCTCTTACCACTGTTAGAGTATATATATGTTAGAGAGTTATATGTATATATATATATGTATATATGTGTGTCTTTGTTAAATTTATCTTTCTTCTTGTGTTCTGTTCTCTTTGTTGGGATTTCTTCACTGAGGCTTTTCATTTGTTCTCTTTTGTCCAGTTTCTATATTTACTGTTTTCCCATTAAATCTCTTCATTTTATTTTTAATTTTACTTTTAAATACACACACACACACACACACATATATATTTACATGTATAAAATAAAGAAAACAAGACTACCTACTTGAGAGTGTGAAACATGGCAAAACTGGCCGCTGGGCAAGGAACTGCCCATGCATCGACCATTGACAAAATGCATGGTATACAGACAGGACAAGCAGGATACAAGAAAAAAGACTATCAAACCTTGCCAAGACAGGGTAAGACAGTTTTGAAAAATTTCTTGTCTCTGAAAATGGTCTGTCAGTTACTCTAGACCTTAGCCAAAGTTGGTAGCTCCAACATTGCTAATGAGACTTTGGGTGATTGCCCAGGTAGCCAGTTGTCTCTGTCATTTGTTGCACATTTTGGAAGTTGTTTGATTACACTTCTTGCTTACTCAAGTAATATTTATCTTCTTGTATCTTTGATGGGTTGAAGACTAGATAGTTGTAGTTACTTTCCTCTCTTGAGTTGGCCAAGTTATTTGTTATACAAGAATTAAACTCATTAGGATAAGATAATTATTGAAACATTTATCACATGTTTCTTGCTTGATATATTTGTTCTTATTGTATATAATTTTGTATTAGGCTTAGAACTCTTTTATTCAAACAAAAGTGGAAGCTGGGCGGTGGTGGCACATGCCTTTAATCCCAGCACTTGGAGGCAGAGGCAGGTGGATCTCTATGAGTTTGAGGCCAGCCTGGTCTACAAGAGCTAGTTCTAGGACAGGCTCCAAAGCTACAGAGAAACCCTGTCTCGAAAACCCCAAAACCAAACCAAAACAAAATAAAAACCAAAAGTGGGAGGTGTAGTAGGAATTCCTACCATCCATAGTCTTTAGGTTACCTGCCCATTTGGGCGTGGTCTCATTATACTCTTTATGCTGATATAAAGCATGCATTCGGTCTCCTTTCCCCCTGTGGGATTTGGTTGCTGTTCCCTGTTCCAGCAGAGGATTATGATGTGTGAGTCTATCCCTAAATAAATAACCGTCTATTATACTCATTTGGAACTAGTGTGGAATTTCTTTTAAAAGTCCTTCTTCAAACTAGCTCTTACAACATAAATTAACCCATATTTCTTATCTATGCTCTGTCACACGGCAGTACCTTTTTTCAGCACAGCATATTAATCTTGTTTCTCTCTGCATCTCTGGACAACTCCCCTGATTCTGCCTTTTTTCTTCCCTGCTCTTTTTTCCCCTGAAAGACCTACCTAACCTTTTGCTGCCCAGCTATTGGCCAGTCAGTGCTTTATTAACCAATGAGAGTAATACATACCTAAAGTATACAAATATTGTTTCATAGCCTTTCCCCCTTTTGTATAATTAAAAAAGGGTTTAAGTAACATAGTAAAATTATATACAACAAAATAGTTATCAAGTAAGAATTACATTTACAATGTCCAGTTCATTTGTATTTGGCAAATTCAGTTAAAATACTCTATTATCTATCTTATTTTTGTGAATCTAAAGTTTTATACCTAATTTACCTTGTATTGAACTAAGAAAAATTTCTAAGTTTAACTGTTTAGTCTTTAACTCCATCAAAGATCCTAGGAGATTGAAATATTACCTAATACTGGTGTGGAATTTTTCTAGCTTCTTTATGAGGGCATTTACTGCTATTATCTTTCCTCTTAATACTGCTTTCATTGTGTCCCTTAAATTTGGGTATGTTGTGTGGTTATTTTCACTGAATTTTAGGACGTCTTTATTTTCTCCCTTGACCCATCGATTCTTCAGGTGAGCATTGTTTAATTTCCATGTGTTTGTGGGCTTCTGAAATTAGTTTTGCTATTGAATACTAATTTTAATCCAATAAGTTACATGGGGTTATTCCAATTTTTTGTATCTGTTGAGGTTTGCTTTGTAACCTAGTATGTAGTCAATTTTTGAGAAGGTTCCATGAGGTTCTGAGAAGGAGGTATATTCTTTTATGTTTGGATGGATTGTTCTATAGATATCTGTTAAGTCCATTTGATTCATAACATCTGTTAGTTCACATATTTCTCTTTTAATTTTCTGTCTGATATACTTGTCCAGTGGTGAGAGTGGTGTGTTGAAGTCTCCCACTATTAGTGTGTGGGGTTTAATGTGTGATTTAAGCTTTAGAAGTGTTTCTTTCACATATGAGGGGGTCCTTGTATTTGGTGCATAGCTGTTCAGTATTGAGATTTCCCCTTGATGGATTTTTCCTATGACTATATGGAATGTCCTTCTTTGTCTCTTTTGATTGATTTTAGTTTGAAGCTTATTTTGCTAGTTATTAGGATAGCTACACCAGCTTCTTTCTAGGTTCATTTGATTTAAAAATTTTCCCCAATTCTTTACTCTGAGGCAATGTCTGTCTTTGAGGTTGAGGTATGTTTATTGTATGCAGCAGAAGGATGGATTTTGTTTTTAAATACAATCTGTTAGCCTGTGTCTTTTTATAGGTGAGTTGAGTACATTTATATAAAGGGGTATTAATGACCAGTGATTGCCAGCTCCTGTTATTTTAGTTTTTGTCGTTGGTGATGTTATTGTGTGGGTTTTTTTTCTCCTTTTTTGGGATTTGCTCCTCTGAGATCATCTATTGTCTGTGTTTTTTTGGAGTAACCAACGTCCCTGGGTTGTAGTTTTCCTTCTATTACTTTGTGCAGGGCTGGGTTTGTGGCTATAACTAGCTCTTACAAGTTAAATTAACCCATATTTCTTATCTATCCTCTGCCAAAATGTGGTACAATTTTCAGCATGGCATATTCTTCTTGTTCTCTCTTCATCTCCTAGTGACTCCCCTGGTTATTCTCTTCTTTCCTTCCCTGCCCCCACCCCCTTAAATTTCCTGCCACAAGTCTGACCTAATCTTTTGCTGCCCAGCTATTCATCAGTCAGTATTTTATTAACCAATGAGAGTAATATACACCCACGTACAAAAAGATTGTTCCATAGCATGCTCCATTAGCATCATGGTGAAATATGGCAGTGTGCAAGCAGACATGGTGCTGGACAAGGAGCTGAGAGTTTTATATCTTTATATGAAGATAGCACGACTTGATCTGAGATACTGGGTAAGAGCATATATGACACCTCAAAGCTCACCCTCACAGTGACACAATTCCTCCAACAAGACCACACCAACTCCAGCAAAGCCACACCTCCTAAGAGTGCCACACCCTTTGGAGACCTTTCTCTTTCAAACCACCACAGACCTTAAAAATCAACAAATAGAAATCAGAGCTTTATGCAGAGGAAAGGAGAAAATAAGTAGAAGAAACACAGACTCAACCACAGGAAGAAACGAGTGTTTTGTCTTCACAGCTGGGTAGGCTTACAGAAGTTATCACATAGGTACTTACAACCACATACTCTTACACGGAGAAAGACCAACATTTCCATCAAAGGAGTTTTCTCTTCAGTGTTTTGTACAGGGCAGCCTTCACCTCTTTGTTTCTCAGGCTGTAGATCAGGGGGTTGAGCATGGGGATCACCGTGGTGTAGAACACAGAAGCTACATTCTCCTGGGCCAGGGAACTAGCTGTGGAAGGCTTTAAGTACATGAAGGCAGTGGATCCATAGAACAAGCCCACAGCTGCAAAGTGGGAGCTGCAGGTGCTGAAGGCTTTGGACCTGCCCTCAGTGGAACTGATGCGCAGGATGCTCGACAGGATGAAGGCATAGGAAATTAGTACTGTTAAGCTTGTTGCTATAATATTGAACCCAGCTAAAAAGAAGACAGTCACCTCTACATCATAGGTACTAGAGCAGGAGAGCTTCATGAGGGGGAGGATGTCACAGAAGTAATGACTGATGAGGTCTTCACAATAGTGTAGCTTTAACATGAGGCCTGTCTCTATTGTTGAGCCAATGAATCCCATGGCATAAACAAAAGCCACCAGCATGGAGCAGAGGGCAGGAGACATGATGACGTTGTAAAGCAAGGGGTGGCAGATGGCCACGTAGCGGTCATAGGCCATCACAGTGAGCATGTAACACTCAGCAATGACGAAAACAAGGAAGAAGTAGAGCTGTGACATGCACCCATCATAGGAAATGAGGTTTCTTTTGGACACAAAGTTGATGAGCATTTTTGGGGTAATGACAGAGGAGTAGCAGAGATCCACAAATGACAAGTTGCTGAGGAAGAAGTACATGGGGGTGTGAAGCTGTGTGTTGAGTCCAATCAAGGTGATCATGCCCAGGTTTCCCAGCATGGTGACCGTGTAGATCCCCAGGAAGAGGAGGAAGAGGGGCAGCTGGAGCTCTGGCCTGTTAGTTAAGCCCCTGAGGATGAACTCTGTCACCGTGGAGTGATTTTCTGCAGCCATTGTGTCTGGACGGGAGTCCTGTGGGGTGGAAGAGAAGGAGCTTGTGAGGGACTCTTCTTGTCCCCCTCAGAGCAACTGGTTTTCTGCATTTGACAGCTGCTGAACAATCCTGATTATGTCAGATGCATCTTCTCCACACTGTTGCTTAGCTGTCAGAACTAGCCTAGGATTTCAGAGATCTTGAAGCTGAGAGTCTTAGGAGAGAGATCTGATTTTTTTTTTTTTTTTACTGGTTTTACAATTGTCTCAGAGCTGTGGTTCTGGACCAGCATTTACCTTCTTATAAAAATTATCTGGTTTCATTTTATAGTCATTAAATCAGAAAGATTATGTTGAAGGCCAGGAATATGTTTTAACAGTTTCTCTATGGATGTTTATGTTTCTCAACTTTGTAACTAATCAGTGGTCTTTTCATAGTTTGTAGCTGTCATATATGTAATTTCTTTTAATATTTATATATATGTGTTTTTGCCTGAATGTATATATGTGTATCATGTGCATGCAGGAGTCTGTGAAGGTCCAAAGAGGCATCAAATTCCCTGCAATTACAGACATTTGTGAGAGCCATGTTGGTATTGGAAATGGAACTTGTGCTCTGTGCAAGAGCGTTAAGTTCTCTTAACCACTGAGACATCTATCAAACCTCATCTACGCTTTTTCTAAATATTCAGTTAATGATTATACTAATATTCGAAGTAGGTGTCTTATGAGGATGACCTGGCATTTGTTCCTCTTTTACTGGTTGCAGGTCAAGATCTGTATCTGAGACACAATAATATCAGTTTAAAAGTAATTGAGAGAATATCACAGGACAAATCACATTTAAAAATATTCATTCAAAAGTTGAGTCAGATCACTCACACTTAGAATCCCAACACTCAGGAGGTGGAGGCAGGGGATTTGCTAGGAGTTTGAGTACAGCCTGGACTATACAGTAAAACTCTGTTTCATAAGACAAATAAACAATTAAAAATCTTCCTTAAATGCTTTCTTTCTATGAAAATAGGAGTTGGCATTTAATAGTCTCAGTGATTCAAAGGTCTTGAGGTTCTTAGGCTGTGGTCCTAGGCATTTCAATTCCAAGTGTCATCTGCTTTTTGTGTCCACCTGGAGTAGAGAACACTGATGCCTGGATTCTGTCCAGATGTTTGGAGCGCATAGCATTATTGTCAGTAAATGCTCCACAGGCAACTTATGGGTACACTAGTTTCAGAAAGCAATGACATCCTAATCATGGCATCCTCATACTTCTAAAGGCAAATACTGAGATTACAAATATGTCTATAGGGAGCATCCATCAATGTTGGCGGATACATTATTTCACAAATTCTCTCGTGTTGGAAAATGTATTTAAAAAAAAACTTAAAAAAATGTAGAGATCAATGTCATAAATCCTAAAAGTTCCCCGTTAAATATGTGTGGAGAAGGGTATGAGAAAATTGATGTACCAGAGAAACCTGAAGTTGAACTCACTCTGTTTTCTCTGGTTTCTTCCTTTGACTCTAATGTGAAGCTTTGGAGTGCTTACCTGCCCTCTCAGAAATGGGTGACTTGGGCAGGTTGTGTCCTCCAAGTCTTAGGATGTGCGTATAAGAGAAATGTTGGCTAGTAGTTTGTTATTTATTAGAAAACTGAAAGTTGAAAATTGAAGTTACTCAGTTTTTTTTTTTTTAATTGGAAGTAGACTACTTTAATTCCAGCTCTGGGGAGGCAAAGACAGGTGGATCTTTGTGAGTGCAAGGCCAACCTGGTCTATAGAGTGAGTTTCAGAACAGTCACAGAGAAACCTGTGTTGCACCCCCGCCTGAAAAATATTCATCTCTCATACAATACATCCAATCACAAGGAACACAAGAGTAAGTTAAAGGACTATGACTTCTGTTCTATTCTGTATTTTTTAAACACTCTTGCTTTCTGTATCTTCTCTTTGTGAATCAGTCATCATTTATTAAAATTAATTTATCAAATTTTGGAGCGATATGAAGGATATTGAAAAAAAATTGCACTTTTAAAAATCAAAGTGCCGTACATGCATTGTACTTATTAGAGATTCAGATGAACAATGACAAAAAAAGAAAAATACCAAAAAGGAAAAACATCACAAATATGTGTATATAATACGTAAAACCTGTACTACAGGATGGTGTGCTGGCCAGGAACGAGGCTGGAGATTTAAACACATAAACACACAGACAGAGGCACAGGGGACATGGGTCATCCTTAAAACAAGAATGCCAAGAATGGCAACTTTATTGTGCTTAGGGGTTAGCTTATATAAGGTTCTGGCCACGCCCCAGCTCTAGGGATCTTTCAGCTGCAGACCCATCAGAACCCACTCACCTGCCATCAGGGTCTCGTGCTCAGAGCTGCTGCAAGGCTAAGGAAAACAAGTTGTTTTGCTTGGAGCAGCTGCAAGCAGTTACACCAGCACAGGAAATTCAGTGTCTGGGGGTCCACAGTCCCCATCAGTAGTGAAGTTTCTTATTTAGAACATGGTATTAGTAGGAATCTTCTTGTATATTTGCATTACTTGCTATGGCAATGCATTATGATAAAATATTCCTTACATTCAAAGAGATCAGAACTTTTGAATGACCTCCCAGTCAGAGTTATAGCATCTGGAGGTCACTTAAGATTTAGGACTGTTATCCTACTGTGTACTCAGCCTGCTTCTTCAATCTGCTTAAGAGAACAATGTAGCAATCAGCCTTAGTTGCCTCCACAATCTAAGTTCATGCAAAGCTGTAATCTTTTATTCAAAGTTTTTAGTTCATATGATATATTATGATCGTGTTTTCCCCTCCCCCAGCTCCTCCTACCTTCCTACCTGCACAAATTTCCTCTCTCTCAAACAACAACTAACCAGAAACAAACATTAGACTGCCCAAACTCCAAAATCAAAACAAAGAAATCCCCAATAAGACAAAAAAAAATGCTTGAACAAAATGAAATAAAGCAAAAGCCCACTGAAACCCCCAGCAATATGGAGTTAGCTATAATTTTGAGTTATTCCTATTTCATGTTCCCTATGCAAGAGTAATGCATGTATGTTTCTGTATGTGCCATGATAATTGTGTGCTGGAAACAGAAAAGAGTCTGGAAACAACCTTATAAGATGCATATCCACCACAAATGTTGCAGACAGCACTTGAATATTACTTGATGAAATTAATGTTTGCTGACTCTGAGATTCTGTCTTACACCTGACAGAATGGCTAAGATCAGAGATACAAGTGACAGCTCCTACTGGAGAGGATGTGGAGTAAGGAGAACATTCCTCCATTGCTGGTGGGAGTACAAACTTGTACAGCCACTATGGAAATTAATATGTCAGTTTCTCAGAAAATTGGACATCAATCTACCTCAAAGACCTAGTTATACCATTCTTGGGCATAGACCCAAAGGATGCTCAATCATACCGTAAGGACATTTGCTCAACTATCTTCATAGCAGATTTATTTGTAATAGCCAGAACCTGGAAACAGCCAGATACTCCTCTACCAAGGAATAGATAAAGGAAACGTGGTACATTTACACAACAGAGTATTACTCAGCTGTTAAACAAACAATGACATCAGAAAATTTGCAGGCCAGTAGATGGAACTAGAAAAGATCACCCTGAGTGAGGTAACCCAGACCCAGAGAGACAACCATGGTATGTACTCATTTATAAGTGAATATTAGCTGTAAAGTAAAGGATAAACTATGTTACAATTCACAAACTCAGAAAACCTAGGTAACAAAAAGGTCTCCCTTGGAAGGGGAAATATACTAGATTTTGTGGGTAGACTGGGGGTAGGTGGGGATGGGAACAGAAGGGATCAGGTATAGACAGGGACAGTGCTGAGAGAGATGACTGAAAAAGAGGGGCATTTCAGGGTGAGGTAAAACCTGGTACAAGGGAAACTCCCAGGAATCTACAAGGATGACACCAGCTAAGACTCCTAGCAATAGTGGATATGTAGCCTGAACGGGCAAGATTTCCAGAGGAGGGATCGGATAACAAACCTAGCCACATAATCTTCAACCTAAAGTCTGTCCTGCTTACAGGATGTGATGAGATTGGTGCCTAGCCCAGTTGACACCAGAGAGATTTCATCTCTCACCTGATGGGAATAGGCAGAGAGCAACAGTCAAACATTAGGTGGAGCTTGGGGAATTCTACAGAGGAGGAGGAGGAAGGATTGTAGGAGCTGGAGCGGTCAAGGACACCACAGGAAAACCCACACAATCAAATAACTTGGGTTCGAGGGGCTCACAGAGACTGAACCAATAACAAGGGAGCCTGAGTCTAAGCTAGCCCCTCTACATATGTTACAGTTATGTAGCTTGTATGTGGGACTCCTAACAGTAGGAGAAAGAGTTGTCTCTAACTCTTTTACTGACTTTTGGGATTGTATTTCTCATACTGGGTCTCCTTGCCCAGCCTTAATAAATGGGGAGGAGCTTAGTTTTATTGCAACTTGATATGCTATGTTTTATTGCTATCCATGGGAGGCCTTCCCTTTCCTGAACAGAAATGGAGGAGGAGAGGATGGGCTGGGCAGAGGGGAGGTGTGGGAGAGGGGCTGGGAGGAGAGGAGGAGAGGAAACTGTGGATTGTTAAATAAATAAATAAATAAATAAATAAAAATTAAATGAATAAATAAATAACACAATGTTTGCTCTTTGGGTCAGTTGCAGTCAGAAAGGCAATCCCTTATAAAACTCTGTTGAAGACTTTTTAAAGTATCTCTCATTCCTTCCCCATGTGGCACTTTCTGTGTTGTTCAATAAAAGAGAGAGCAAAACCCTTTGTTAGCGACAGAACACAGACACAGACGCAGACACAGACTTGCAGGGACAGTTTTACTAGACAGTCTTCAGTCAGGCATAGATTCAGACTCATACAACAGACAGATGGTAGAAGACACAGGGAGAGCAAGGTATCTCAAATCTGGGCTCCCTTTTGGTTACTTTGGTTTCTTTCCTTAGTTTGACACCAATGCATTATTAGTGACTTCAAGTTTGTTATTAAGGTGTCAGATCTATGCAATATATGTCTAGAATAAAACAGTTTGTAAATCTTTGTATAGGATTTAAAAATTGTTTGATTCTTTCAATCTTGCATTTTTTTCATGTGTTAAGAACAAGTCTTTAAGCCTTTAGATTGTGGTTTGAAGACAAGAAAATCTCTGTTGCTAAATAAGCTTTTTGTTTGTTTGTTTTTGAGACAAGATTTCTCTGTGCAGCCCTGGCTGTCCTGAAACTTGCTCTGTAGACCCGGCTGGCCTCAGTCCCACAGAGATCTGCCTTCCAAGTACTGGGATTAAAGGCGTGTGCCACCACTGCCCAGCCTAAATGAGCTTTCTATGGTAAATTGTTACTGGTGGTAAATATAGCATTATGTCATTAAATATTGGAAGCATCTATGATCTTTTAAATATTTTATTTATTATTACTATAAAGTATTTTCTATATACAAGTGACTAAGAAAATCCTACATAGCCCCCTTGAATCAACGCCCTGATTCTAGAAGCAATATGAAATATAGAAAATTTACCATGGACAACCATTCTCCCAGATTAGATTGTATTGATCTATGAAGGACAGAGTGGACATCATTCTCTGAGTGCTATGAGAAAACCCCTGAATGGGAGCGTTTACACAGCCGGCGTTAAAGATCTCACTTCTGTAGTCTTCTAATGACATAAAGATAGAACCACATGCCGTATGTTTCCTGTGAGTTATACTCTTATGACTTTTATATTTACCAAGCCTGTAGAGGCTCAGGATTGTCATCAATGAGAACACAGCACACACAGAACGAGACACTTGGAGAAGGAAAACAAACATACAATCAGAAACATACTGTATATAAAAAAGATGAGATTATTGAAGAAAAATTTTTCTTTAGACGTTATACAGTGTGAAATAAATACCTTTGTGGAAGGGAAGTGACAGTCAGCTCTCCTGGAAATTTTAAGGGATGCCTTGATCTCAACAATTAACAAATGCTGAAAACAGATAGTATCTGTGATTTTAGGTCTAGTGCTAAATTTACCCAAAAGGCCTGGCACAGTTAGAAAAAGGAAGCCAACATGACTGGGGAGCTGGGGTCCTGCTTACATAGGCGTGTTCAGAAAAATCTCCTGGGAGGAAGCACATGGGGACCATGGTCCTCTCTAAAGGAACAATTAATTAATCTTGGCTGGTACCCGCTCTGTGCATTATGCTCCCTCCTCCCCTGTGTTAATTTCCCACTCTGAGGTAGAGGAATCTTGATGGAAAGTCAGAATGTAAATTGAGCACTGGGATAGTTTAGGACCATAAGCTATTTCACTGTTGTGATTATCACTACCATTATCACGGTCACCATCATCATGGTGTTCCCAGATACCTCATATCACTACTGCCAACATCGCCTCACGTCACCATGCCATGATGCTTTTTGCCTGTCACTACTAATTCGTTATACGTGATGTGGCACTGGCTAGTTTTGAAATAATTACCTGAAAGGCTTTTGAAAACAAACTCAAAAGATTTTACTAAAACAAACCGTTTCAGTAAAAGAAGGCTAAACTTGTAATGGTCAATCCTCCCTTGCCTGCTGATACCAGCAGAACTTGTTTTAGTTCTCAGCACTTGTGCTGGGTGGTTCATAGCTACTTGTATTATTATACCAGCTTCAGGGTATCTGACACCTTTTCTGAGATCTGTTGATGCCTGAACTCACATGTGCCTTATCTCACACACACACACACACACACACACACACACACACACACACACACACACACAAAATATATACGGCATCATGAGATCTGTGAAGACATTCATGTTGCAGAGTTTTAAACTGAAGTCTGTACTTGGTGATAATTGTAGATTATCTGTAGCCATGCCAAACAATATGGGGAGAGCCCATGTTGGACCGTCTCTGCTGTTTTACTGAATTTACCATCTTGCAAAACAATAGTACATTCTCCTATCCAGGATACTGACACAGTGACACAGTACACTGATTTCATTCTTTTTTTTTTTTCTTCCCTCTGAGACAGGGTTTCTCTGTGTAACAGTCGTGGTTGTTCTGAAACTTGCTCTGTAGACCAGGCTGGCCTTGAACTCACAGAGATCAGCCTGCCTCTGCCTCCCGAGTGCTGGGATTAAAGGCGTGTGCCACCACCTTCCCACTTACATCACCTTCATTTCTAATTTTCAGAACGATGATTTCATTTTCTGTTTTCATCATTCTGACCTGTTATTTCTCTTTAGTTTCATTAGAAACTCATAGTTGAAACACATTTTCTGTGGTGTGATCCATTACCGTAAGTCTGTTTTATTAATGTGCTTTTAATCTTTGCATTTGAATCCCTCTTCAGGTTCTTTTTGACTCAGCAAGAGCACTTTCTAATGCCTTCCTCGCTATCTGATGTGACAAGACATTGTATTTTTTTTTTATTTTCCATTCTTTGCACACCGGGGATCAACCATTTCTCTAAGAAACTTGCCTTCTTTTCTTTCAATGGTGAAATGATATTTTATGAGCATACACTTGATGCTGGAGGAACATGGTTTCAGGACCTGACAAACAGAGAAAAGGGAGCTCTCTCCCTTCACCCCTCTGCAATTTTCTTCCCCCTTTCTCCTTCTTTCCTTTTGCTTTCCTTCCTCTCTTCCTCCTTTCCTCCCACCCTCCCTCTCCCCTTCCTTATTTTCTCTCCTTCTTTTTCCTTTCCCTCTCCCTCCCTTCTGTACTTCCTCCTTTTTGAAATAATAACAATGATAATAATAATAATAATTTCCCATTAGCATCACCAGGCTATGTTTTATTGTCCATTCTGGGGTACAGCTCATGGGTAGGATGTTTCTTCTGTGTATTTTATTTCGATTTATTTACCCATGGAAAGTACTATTATGAATCATTGTTTTAAAGTATTTCTCTTTTGAGATTTCTACCCCATGTCAATTCGTTTTTTAATACTAACATTTGAATTATTTACTTATAAATCTCCATTTCAATGCTTTCTTATCAATTTGTATTTCTCCCAATGTTAACTGTTGTCTTTATTTTTCTGTTACTCCCTGTTTTGTTTTAATTTAAAATTTCTTCCCATATTCATAATAGTTTTTAAATGAGATCTATGCAATTTATGAGTTTTCCAAATTCTCACTTTTTTTATTCTTTCATACATTATTTAATTTTGCTTAGTGTTGACTCATTTTAAAGTAATACTATAATATTGTCTGTCTTTGAGCCCATGTTTATGCCTTCTTCTGCATCCTTCTAACTGTTTTATATCACACATGATGTATTTCTGATATAAACAATATATGGACTTTTCTTAACAAAGAAAACAAATGAAAGACCAAATTTTTAGTAACAGAACTGAGTTTTGTCTCCTCTGTTGCTGTGTTCCAGGGAGAAAGGGCTTTTTGTGGCTCATAGCTGAAGTCTCTCACAAGAGAAGCCAAGGTGGCCAGAGTTTGAGCCAGGTGATCACAACTGAAATCCAGACATCGATGAATGTATGCTGCAGCTCATACTTTTTCTCTTTATACAGTCCAATGTCCTAGTTAGACAGCGGTGCCATCCACAGTGGCCAAGTCTTCCCTCATTAATTAATGTAATCAAAGTCATTCCTCACAGACATGCTCAGAGAGCTTTCTCCCAGGCGATTCTAGATTCCATCAAGTTGACAATTAATATTAACCATCCACATCTTATCGACCTGACATCCAAGCACACCACTTTCAATGCCTAATTTTCTACCATTTATCTTTTATAGGCTCTTGATAACTTTATAATGTAAAACATACAGTCCAGTATGAAAAGTCCCTATAGCTACTAAAAGTTTCACCAGTATAAAGGTTAAAATTTCTTAATGTGAGCGCCAATAAAATAAAGAAAATTACATAACCAACATATAATGGCACAGAGTAAACATTCCTATTCCAAAATGAAAGAATCAGAGTACAGAAAGCAGTTGTGACTAAAACTAATCCAAAATTCTACAGGAAAACACCATCCTGTGTCTAGCATCATGATGGGATCTGCTGACCGCCAAAAGGTGTAGTCAACCCCAATCCTCCAGCCCTGCCACCTGCAGCAAGCAACCCTCTCATGTGTGTAAACTGTATACTTTCAGTCCTCTCTGATGAATATTCCATGGTCCTTGCACCTGAAATACCTCAGATTTTTCTACTTCTCACCTGTCTTTATCTTCACTGCTTCAAGCAGTGGCCTGCAGGGACTCCGACGATGCCAAATTTTCAGTTGCTTTCCATGGCACCTCCAATCTTGCATCTTTCATGCCTTCAAAACCACTCTCATGTGGATGCAACTGCTAATTTTGTCTGAAAACTTGAGGTGCAGCTTGTATTCTTCAGAGCACACTTTATCCATTTTGTTGCTTATCCAAGGGAAATAATTTTCTCAAGCAGTTACATTTGAGGAATAGTGATCATTCATTGGAGGGTTTCTTCCTTTAGATGAATTTGGGTTTCCAAACATGGAGCCTCTGCAAGGTGGAGTTTTGACCTGGGACACTTCTTATCGCTTCAGTGCAACGAAAGAGGTTTCTCTTAGTGGTGTCTATAACAGTTAGAGCCATTTTCTCACTAACAGTCTGAATACTCTCCTGTTTTTAAATTTCTTCTGCAAACAAATTACAATGACAATTTAAAATAGAATAATAATAATTTAAAAACAAAATATAATGGAAATTGTATTAAAGTTCAAACTCATTCAGTTTCTCGAGATATAGGCACCATGAAACCAGATTCTTGACCAAAATATTACACAAATGACCCCAGACAACTTTCTGATAGAATTCTTATTCTATTCTGAAGCCTCATGAGCCAGGCTCTCATTGTCTTTGTTTCTCTCAGCATCCTTCCAGTTCGTGGCCCATTAACCCTGGCTTCCAGCACTCAAGAATCTTTCTAATCCTAAGCTGCAAATATTTTCTGCCACAGAACAGTTTCAATGCCTGAGATAGACATGCTCAGGTTTATCCCAGCAACGGTTTCACATCTAAGAACCAGATTTTGGTCTTAGTTCATTTTCATTGCCATGCTAAAATACTCTGACCAAAGCAAATCAAAGGAGGAAGGGCTCATTCAGTTTTGTAGTGGAAGGACAGAGTTCATCGTGGTGGAAGACATCAGGAAATTGAAACAAATGGTGATACTGCTTTCATAATTGGAAATCAGAGAGTGAGAATCAGTTGTTGCTTTTTAGTAGTATTTGTCCATTGATGCAATCCAGGATCCTAGTCAGACAACGGAGCCATCCACTGTGGTTAGGTAGTTTCTGTTAGAGGTAGTTTCATAAAGATCTTCAAAATAAAACTATCTTTAAATACTACATCTTCAAGGAAATTAATCTGATTCATAAAGCAATTTATTATTACATCACTATCAAATCGATCATTTCCATGGAAAGAAAAATGCATTTATATTTTTAATAAATTAAGTAAAGACATGGTTAATGAGAAAGAATTTATTGTCTCCTCATGGAAGGTGTTCTGTTTAATGTGAGGGTACTGTTGTTGATGGGGGGTTGTTCTAAGTAGTATGGAGTCAATTCTATAGATGAGAAAATTTAAAAGTGAAAAGTCTAGTCAGGGAATAAACAGTGAATATCCAGCTCTGATGACAAAGACCTTTCTTTCCATGGAAACCATGGACATTCTGGCAAAATGTTCAATCTTTCACAGACTTTTTCTGCAAGACTTTATTTTGGTAAGTTATACTAAGTTGAAGCATGTTATTATGGAAACAGCCAATTCTACAGATTTGGATCTGGTTGTATTGGCTTGCATGGAACACAGAGTTCTCTTTTTCTGGTGTTGCCTGATTTGAAGATTAGCAATAATTAAACTGAATTTAAGTAAGTTGTGAAACTGATTAAGTCAATCAAATTCAGTGCCTCACTCTATCTAGGCTTGTGTTCTAACTCGGAGTTACAGTTTTGCTTCCACCTTCTCTTTTTGGCGTTAAGATTTCTCATTTTGAGGAAGCAGAGATGTTCTCTTGCCTTTAGTTATAGTTAGAGGAGATCAATAGTGGTAGAAATTGTACCTAAGGTAGGGGAAAGATCATGACAAAATGAGCAAAAAGCTACTTAGGTGAGAGTATCCCACGGTCTATTGATCCACATTCTATTTGGGCTAAAGAAGGTGAAGCTGATTTTCCCAGAATCACTTGCATCTATTAATCTAGAAGTAAATTAGATTCCATTAATTGAGTAAACTTGTGTGAGATTTGCTGGTATGTTATCTATGCTCTAGTGGATAGCCACACACTAAGGTGAGCATGGAGCATTAATTGGGCTCAGTTGGTTATTAAAAATAATAAAGGACATCAAAGTGGGGATACATATATTGAGGGTGATAGGAAAGAGTCGGAGAAAGGAGAGGGAATTGGCACAATCAATATATATTATATACATACGTGAAAATATCAGAGAATAAAAAATTTTAAATTGCTTACCGTTGGTCTCCTATAGAGGAGCTAGCTCCCAATTATATGAACAATGACCTTAAAATTGTATGTTCAGAGAAACAATAGAAGAAAAGATGAGAATGAGGAAAAAGAAATGAAGCATGTACCCAACTATGAAGAGTAGTGCTTGTTTCTTATCCACAGTTGGGTAGGCTTGCTGAGTGCATTTTCCAGGTGTTTGCAACCACATACTCTTACAAGGAGAAAGAACAACATTTCCATCAAAGGAGTTTTCTCCTCAGTGTTTTATCCAGGGCAGCCTTCACCTCTTTGTTTCTCAGGCTGTAGATCAGGGGGTTGAGCATGGGGATCACCGTGGTGTAGAACACAGAAGCTACATTCTCCTGGGCCAGGGAACTGGCTGTGGAAGGCTTTAAGTACATGAAGGCAGTGGATCCATAGAACAAGCCCACAGCTGCAAAGTGGGAGCTGCAGGTGCTGAAGGCTTTGGACCTGCCCTCAGTGGAGCTGATGCGCAGGATGCTCGACAGGATGAAGGCATAGGAAATTAGTACTGTTAAGCTTGTGACTACAATATCGAAACCAGCTAAAAAGAAGACAGCCATCTCTACATCATAGGTACTAGAGCAGGAGAGCTT
This sequence comes from Alexandromys fortis, assembly GCF_014885135.2. NCBI lineage: Eukaryota > Metazoa > Chordata > Mammalia > Rodentia > Cricetidae > Alexandromys > Alexandromys fortis. The sequence continues at coordinate 1,123,672 of NW_026068124.1, forward strand.
CATGAGGGGGAGGATGTCACAGAAGTAATGACTGATGAGGTCTTCACAATAGTGTAGCTTTAACATGAGGCCTGTCTCTATTGTTGAGCCAATGAGTCCTATGGCGTAGACAAAAGCCACCAGCATGGAGCAGAGGGTAGGAGACATGATGATGTTGTAAAGCAAGGGGTGGCAGATGGCCACGTAGCGGTCATAGGCCATCACAGTGAGCATGTAACACTCAGCAATGACGAAAACAAGGAAGAAGTAGAGCTGTGACATGCACCCATCATAGGAAATGAGGTTTCTTTAGGACACAAAGTTGATGAGCATTTTTGGGGTAATGACAGAGGAGTAGCAGAGATCCACAAATGACAAGTTGCTGAGGAAGAAGTACATGGGGGTGTGAAGCTGTGTGTTGAGTCCAATCAAGGTGATCATGCCCAGGTTTCCTACCATGGTGACTGTGTAGATCCCCAGGAAGAGGAGGAAGAGGGGCAGCTGGAGCTCTGGCCTGTTAGTTAAGCCCCTGAGGATGAACTCTGTCACCGTGGAGTGATTTTCTGCAGCCATTGTGTCTGGGCGGGAGTCCTGTGGGGTGAAAGAGAAGGAGCTTGTGAGGGACTCTCCTTGCCCTGTTGGAGCAGCTGGTTTTCTGCATTTGACACTTGCTGAACTGTCCTGGTTATGGCCAATTTGTCTTCTCCACATCCTGCTTCTTGCTGACAGAAGGACCAGTCCCTAGGGTTTCAGAGGTCTTGACGTTTAGTACAAGGAAATGTTCTATACTTCTTACCTCTGTCCTGCCATATTTGATGGGCAGTTACATGTGTTGTAGAGTCAGCAAATGCTTCCTACTTAATTCAATTATTATTATTTTTAGAACATAATACTAAAACACTGCACTATTTATCACTAAAGTCAAATTAAGTATATTATATATACACAATACATATGTAACATTGAGCTATTTATTACTAATGTCAAATTATGTATATTTGATATACATCTACACATATAATATATTTGCCTTTAAGAAGTATGGGTTATTATTGGAAGTTATAATACATAATGAATAGAATCCTCCTTTTTAAGGTGTCTTTTTCACTTTTTCTTTTTTTCATTTAATTAGGTACTTTTATGTAGTTCAGGTTATTTTTGAACTTGTGATGTCTGATCCTCTTCTTCCTGCTTGTCGGGATTACAGGCATGTGCTGTTCTACTCAGCATGGGAAACAGTTTTTTATGTCAGAACACAAATCTCACTGTGGTCATTGTTTCTGATACAGTTATTAATTATTGACACCTCCGCAGTACTCTGAAGTTTGCTTATCCTTTCAAAAGCCAATTTTAGTATTAGTTTTTTTTAAAGGAATTTTCCATTTAGTATGTGTGGCATATGTTCATGTGTGTGTGTGTGTGTGTGTGTGTGTGTGTGTGTGTGTGTGCACACGCACATGTAAAGGCCAGAAAAGGGCATTTTTCTTTCTTTTTCTGGCTCAAGCCAAGTTTTTGACATAGGGTGTTTATCTGGACCTCAAGCTCAGGTTTTGACCAGACAGCCTGTGAGGTCCTATGATCCCTTTGTCTCCACACTCGTCATTGGGCTTACAGATATGTACCCATGATTGGCCTTTATGTGGATATTATGGATTCAAACTCAGGCCCACCTTCTTGCACAATAAGTGCTCTTTCCCACTGAGCTCTATATCTCGAATCACATAACTCTTAAAGGTACTGGCTGTGGAAATACGTGGAGTAAGAAAAGATTTTACCTTCTTATTACACAGTGAGAAAACTTTACTGCCAGAACAGTTGTGTTTCACCAGTGAGTCTTGTGCTAAGTGACTGGACCAAGACCCACTAGGATTTGCTGACTCACCTCCAGAGGCTTTCTCTTTGTCACAAGTCACTTTTCCTTCCCTTCCCTTTAAGACTTATAAATCGCACAGTTATATGCCAAGAAATGTGTGCTGTTAGTATGTGCTAGCAAAGGAAGAAGACTAATACTATGATTTTGTAATTATAGCTCAATAACATAAAGTACTTAATGTTCAGTAAGTTATTCATGATATAAGCGTAAGAATCAAACTGGTCCAAAAACCGATCCTAAAATACTTTGTCTCCACTAAACTTTCAGTGTAGATATTCCGTGAGTATCATTTTGTTGTTAATTGGTAAAATAAATATATTTTAAGTTTGATTGCATATTCTCTTTACAGAATACCCACAATACACATGCATTATAGTAAATCAGAAATATAGCTAAGAGAAAACATGATAAACTCCACATTTTTTGCTACCTGGAGACTAACTGCATTGCACTGACATGCTGGTGGTAACATTTTGTCAACTAATTTTTATGTAGCATTTTAAAATAATGGTTTAAATATGTTCCTATCATAATAATAACTGGCATCAACTGTACTTCTTTTAAAATTGTGTGTGTGTGTGTGTGTGTGTGTATAACTAGCAGCAGTTGCTTCTCTTACTCTACCATGTGGGTTCTAGGGATCAAACTCAGGCTGCCAGGTTTGGCAGAAAGTGGACTTAGCTACTGAGTCAGGTGACTTTCTTTTTCTTAATTAGAAGAAAATCTCTAAAATCTTTGGGATTTGCTTTGAGTCTTAGAACATCTGCATTATTTTGTAGGGTTTATATATTGAATTAGTGATAGAAAGGTGCTTAATAAAAATTAAATAGTGAAGTATCAGAGATGAGTACGATTTATTATTTTTACTTACTACAGAATAATTTTTATCTAGCTGACAAGTATTTAAAAATATTGCATATTCCCTTCTACTCAATCTCTAATACATATGCTAAGAAACATTCAGTAACCATTAGCATAGATCAAAATGCTTTGCAAACCAAAACAGGGAGAATGTTGATTACCCAGTGTAGTGTAGATGGTAATACTACCTTGGAGAGTGAGCCCACACAGCCTCAATTTAATTTTTCACTTATATAATCTTATTATGCAGCTTTTGATTCTTCTTTTTCTTTTTTTCCCTACAGATTTTTGAGACAATATCTCACGTTGCAGTCCTGGCTGACCTTCAACTTGCAATGATCCTGCTGTCTAACTTATCTGGCCAAGTGCTGAAAGTACAGGTAACAGTGTGGTCCACCAGCTCCAGCTCAATCTTCTAATAATATAAAAGACCAGGTAGAACCACAGTTTACTGATGAATAACTATGGATACTAATTATCCTTCAGAGGATCAGGATTGTTGCTCAAGAGAGTACAACACACAGAGAACAAAGCATTTGAAAATGAAGGTGAATATATGGTCCTAAATTGCCTGAACTATGAACAAGAACCAACAAGAGAAAAAACATCCCTTATATAGGTTATAGGTATGGAAATGAATACCTGTATTGAAGTGAAGTGAAACAGTGTCTCCTAGAAAATCTGGGATGCCTGGTTTCAAAAATTAGTAAATTCTAGAAGTACACAGATGTGTATCCTTCATGAAATTTACTCAAAGGGCCCGGAGCTGTCGTGAGAAAAGGATTGCCATTTGGAAAGGCGATGTGGTATGACTGAGAGCTGAGGGTTCTGTTTATATATATATGCCATCTCCTGGGATGTAGTCACTCTGGAGATCATGGTTGTCTCTAAAGTAATATTTAGCTCTTGTTTTCTCTTGCTCTGTGCATCATGTTATATTTCCCAAGTGTGTTAATTTTTTCTTTTTTCTGTAGAGTCATCTTGCACTTTTGTAGAAGGAGCTGTGGGCCGCTTCCCACCACCCGGCTCCCGCATGGCTAGCTTTACCCAAAATAATTACACAGAAACTGTATTCATTTAAACACTGCCTAGCCCATTAGTTTCAGCCTCTTATTGGCTAATTCTCACATCTTGCTTTAACCCATATTTAGTAATCTGTGTAGAACCACGAGGTGGTGGCATACTGGGAAGATTCTAACCTGCATCCATTTCAGAGAGGAGAGCTATGGCGTCTGCCTCACTTCCCTTATTCCCAGCATTCTGTTCTGTCTACTCCACCCACCTAATTTTCTGCCCTATTAAAAGGTCAAGGCAGTTTCTTTATTTAACCAATGAAATCAAACAAAACAGAAGACCTTCCTACATCACACTTTCAGAATTTAGACTATAATGGGAGAAGGAACTATTTAGTACTAATAGTCCAGGTACTGCCTCCACCCTCACCACCATCATCATCATCACTGTTGTGACCATCATCATAACCTTGACTACACTGTCATTAGCATCATCTCCATAGGAACCCTGGTAACTACCAGCAACATTGGGCTCAGTGCCATGATAGTTATTATTCCTTGTTAATAATTCAACATGATGAATCATGAGCTAACCTTGAAATGTTTGTTTTAAAGAGTTTTGTTGGAAAAAATTCTGCCAATTGAGGAAATTTAGACCTAGAAAGACAAATGATACCCATTACCTCTCCAATTCAAATCTTGGTTTCTTTGTTTTGCAGGTTTAGCTTTGTGCACAAGAAGAAGTCTGTTGCTAAACTTCTGTTCCAGTGGGAGAGCAACATCTTCTAACAACTGTACTCAGTCAGAATACTGACATCTGTATGGCCTGCTAATTTTATTCAGAGCTCTCCAGTTTTACTTATACTCATTTTGTCACTATTTTTTTTTGTGTTATCTATTCAACAGTATAGGTTCTTGTATCTACGATCACAGTTGAGATAAAAACATATAAAATATATTTTTTATGATTTTAAAACAATGATTTGGTTTCTTAATATCCTTCTAAGGTGACTCTTTTCTTTTGTATCTTTATAAATTACTAGTGTGAACAATACAGTTCCTATACTTTGGTTATCAAAGTTTTATTTTTATGTTTTACAATTTATTCCCATTATTTTAAATTTTGTATGTGTTTGTGTTGGTATGTTCATGTGTGCAGAAATACCTTTGGAGGCAAAGGCAACATACTCCCCCTTGGAGCTTGAGTTACAGACAGTTGTGTGCTGGGAAACGAACACAGGTGCTCTGCAAGAGCGGTGCGTGATCTTAATCAGTAAAACATCTCTCTAGGCATTAAAATTCTCTGTACTTGGTTTCTGGACTTCCCAATTTGTCTCTGAACTTAATTATAGTCATCTCTAATACCTTCCTTGCCATCTGGTATGACAAGATGTTGTGATTTATCACAGTGTTTTCATTTTTCAGAACTGAGTCATTCATGCCTCCAAGAAACTTGATTCTTTCAGTGGGGAAATGACACCTCAGGAATGTAGACCTGGTGCCAGAGAGCTCAGGGTTTCTGGATCATCACCATTTCCAGGTCCAGAGGGGATCATTGCTTCTGGAACATCACTGCTGCTTCTGTTTTCTTCTGACAGTTAAGACATCAGGACTATGAATTCTCAAAGGGTCTCTTGCTTCTCTTTGTCTGTTTTCTGCACTTTCGCCTTGAATCTTTAAAAAAATGTACAGAAAGTTTCCTAGAATGTTTTTTTTATTGATTTGTATTGAGCTCCACATTTTTCTTTGCTCCCTTCCCCTGTTTAACCCTCCCCCAAGTTCCCCATGCTGCCAATTTACTCAGGAGATCTTGTCTTTTTCTACTTCCCATGTAGATTAGATCTATGTAAGTCTCTCTTGGGGTCATCATTGTTGTCTAAGTTATCTGGGATTGTGATTTGTAGGCTGGTTTTCTTTACTTTATGTTTAAACACCACTTATGGGTGAGTACATGTGATAATTGCCTTTCTGTGTCTGGGTTACCTCACTCAAAATGATGTTTTCTAGTTCCATCCATTTTCCTGAAAAATTCAAGATGTCATTATTTTTTCTGCTGTGTAGTACTCCTCTGTGTAAATGTACCACATTTTCCTAATCCATTCTTTGGTCTAGGGGCATTTAGGTTGTTTATAGGTTCTGGCTATGATAAACAATGCTGCTATAAACATAGTTGAGCACATGTCCTTGTGACACGATTGAGCATTCTTTGGATATATACCCAAGAGTGGTATTACTGGGTCTTGAGGAAGGTTGTTTCCTAATTTTCTGAGAAATCTCCACACTGACATCTAAAGGTGCTGTACCAGCTTGCAATCCCACCAGCAATGCAGAAGTGTTCACTTTACCCCACAACCTCTCCAGCATAAATTGTCATCAGTGTTTTTGATCTTAGCCATTCTTACAGATGTAAGATGGAATCTCAGAGTTGTTTTGATTTGCATTTCTCTGATGACTAAGGATGTTGAGCATTTTCGTCAAGTGTCTTTTAGCCATTTTAGATTCCTCTGTTGAGAGTTCTCTGTTTAGGTCTTTACTCCATGTTTTTTATGGATTATTTGTTCTTTTGATGACCAATTTCTTGAGTTCTTGGTATATTTTGGAGATCAGACATCTGTCTGATGTGGGGGTCCTAGAATGTTTTAATTGTTCTTTCTGAGACAGTTTTCTCAAGTGTGGGGTTTCTTCTTAAAGTGTTCCTTGTGTGCCCTAAATGAATTAAAGCTAACTCCATGGAAATGGAAATGTGTCAGTGTTATATTAAAGAAAGAAAACAAAGTACTTCCTTTTGTATTGACCTGACTAACAGCAAGTCCAAGTCTGAGTTCCCCACCTCTCTCTGTGTCTTCTGTCTGTAGTTTGTGGTTCCTGGTTTGTCTTTTGTGAATCTGTCTGATATGTTCCCATTTCCTCCATTTGTGTCTTATTTATAACCACCTGATGTCTAACTGATCCTAACACAGGTCTTTACTCCTTTGTTGAACAGCACAAAAAGCATCATATTGGGGAAGGAATGAAGGGTATTTTACAGAAACCTCTAACAGAGTTTTATAAGAGAATAAGTTATTTACACCAATTGACCCAATGCACTTAGCATTGCAAACATAGTCTTATAAAGAAATATCCATATCTGAAATAACTTAAACTCAAAACATACAAAGAAATCTTTTAGAAGTCCATAATTTTAAAACCCAAGCAATTCAATTAAAAACAAGCCACATTTAATAATATTTATTATATACAGGAAGATATCAAATGAAGAGAATTTGGTGTCCCATTAGAGAAAATAATATCTGAACCAAATCCACAGAGTGTGTTCTTTGCATAATATATTGCTTCATAAAGTTTTGTTTTTGTTCTTTTTTAAGACAGGGTTTCTCTGTCCAAGCTGGCCTTAACCTCAGAGATCCACCCGCCTCTGCCTCCCAAGTGCTGGGATTTAAGGTATGCCACCACTGCCCAGCTTGTCTCATAATTTTAGCTAGTCATGGAACACTTTATCCAGAAAGGTCTTTGCAAGCTAGATCTAGTTCCTGCAATTCTTGTTTTTCATTAACAATGATTCTCTCTCTCTCTCTCTCT
>NW_026068124.1:1131114-1143057 GCF_014885135.2 Alexandromys fortis
GAGATCCGCCTGCCTCTGCCTCCCAAGTGCTGGGATTAAAGGCGTGCGCCACCACCGCCCGGCTTCTGTCTTTTTCTTAATCTCTTCTTTATTTCAACCCATTGCAAATCTTGATCTATTTTTGGTTTTGGAAATTATAGATTCTCTAGTAGAGAAATGGCATATTTTGGTTTATGAATGTAATATTTTAAGATAAGAATTTGATTTTGAAAATCTTTGTGGAGCTATCTAAAGCAAAGATAAGCCACGATGCAGCTGCAGCTACACCATTTCCCCACTAGTTTTAATGATACTTTCCTGTTTAATTTCTTGTGCAAATACATTGACTGTAAATCTTCTATCCCTGGGTAGAAATGATCTGGCATCATTGCTAAAAAAGATGTCAAGACTTCTATCTAGGAGTTATGTTGTAGATTTGGGATTATAGTATTGAAGTTGGCCTCCCCAGAGTTGTATCCATTGATCTATGTATTGTTTCCAGTTGTGGTTTTCTTGATGAGAGATAAGAGCTCCATGAGTATAGAATGTATTAGGAATTATACTGGCCTAGTAAGCCGGTGGTAGTAGGGTTTCCTCTAAGACCCATGACCTCACTAGCCAATAGGTCATGTAGCCTCTTCTACTTTGATTATAATATATTATATATAATATAATACACAAAATATATTATTTTATTATGAATAATATATATATAATATATTTGATTATAATATTTATTATAATTCACCACAGAACTTTCTCTGGTGCCAAGAATGACCGTGAACTTCTGATTCTTCTGCCTTTACCCTCTCAGTGCTGGGATCACAGACATGCACTAGTATACCGAGTATGTTTGGTGCTGAGAGTCTAACCCAGGCTTTGTGTTTGATAGACAAGCACTTTTCCAAAATTTTAAGGAATGGGTAAGCAGTAAGGGAATGATGTAATTCAAGGTCATACCTAGTTTGTCCTCTTGGCAGCTCTAGGCTACAGTTACCCTTTACCTTTGTTGTTCTCCTCTGGCACCTGCATAACTTCTTTTATTCTACAATTATTAGCTAAATTGAATATTCTCTGTGGCTATGTACAATATTCAAAAATATCCTTAAGGTTCCTATAATTATTCCTGTTCTTCACAAGGACGTATTGGGTCATTGCTAAGCATGCTACTGAACTTCACATTCTGTTTTACTTCTGAAAGGCACTTTTAGATGTTGCACATGTATCCTAGATGCTTCTGTCAATCATTTTCCCTTCCTGTGTGCGGCCATCTTTTAGGATGCCCTCACTCCTTGAATTTCAATTATTGCCTCTTTAAAGACACATTTAGAACAAGTTATTATTGCTCTGCTTTTTGCATTATCAAGCATGCATCTCTTCTCTACTATGGTCTGACCTTATGTTTTAACTTTCTTTTTGATCTTTGTCTTTTAGATATTTATGGTCTTATCTTTCTAACATTTTGTTAATTGCCCTCCTCAGTCTTATTTCTCATTAATGTCTGTTTCTGCTTTTCTGGGCATCAGACCTTAGTCAAATTTGATTCGTGCTTTTCTTATCAATCCCTATTTTAACACAGAGACATCGCTACATACCAACTGTTCCATTATTGTGTCTCCTGCACCTTTCACCTCTGTCTGTATTTATTACTGTGGAAAGCCGTCTGGCTGTTCTCCCTGTCTGCCCTTTCCTCTCTTTCAGCTTGTTCTGACATTGCCATTTATATAAAAATCACTGCTATTAAGAAAGACAGTTCTGAGTGCTAATATTATTTAATCAATTCTTTTTTGCCTTCTAAGTGTTATAATCAGCACCATTTATTCCCCCTTTGAGATGTGATTATTATTAGTTTTGAGGTTAGAGATTGAAGTTCAGAGAGAGGTTGCACACCTACTAAGGTCACATATTTAGCAGGAGATAGAGCCAAGATTTATACTGAAGTTAGCTCACATTTTGAGTGCTGAGGGACATCATAATTTATGATTCACCATTACTAATAATCACTCGGTTAGAATGGCAGTCATAAACTTAGCTGATCTAGGCAAGTGGACAAGTGGTCACCTTATTGATACTATGCTATAGCTCCTTTGTAACGGTTATATTCACTTAGATGTATGGGGAGTGTTGAAGACTTGTCTTTTTTTTTGTCTTCTTTTGAAAGTAGTTTTCAAAAGATAACATACCAACATTTGGCTTCATTGTTACATTTTCAAATTTGTTTTTTTAAATCTCCCTTTTCTTAGCCTTTTGCTTTGCCATCTCCCTTTCTACCTCTAGAAACCTCTTTCCCATGTTGTCGCATGTATGCTATTAAACTCCACTGCGTCAAGACCTCATTTTCTTCTCTCAAGGCTCCCTTTCTGGTTTATGACGTATACCCACACTCATACCTACACGCAGACACAAACACAGACACACATGCATAACCCAACAGAACATTAAAGCTAGCATTTTCATATGAAAGATAACGTGCAGTGAATACTTTATCTTTCTAAGTCTAGGTTATCTTGCATAATATGATAATCTCCAAATTTAGTTATTTTTCTGCAAATTTTACTTTTCTTTATGACTCAATAAAACTACATTGTATATTTGTTCCACACTTTCATGACCTATTGATAAAAGTCAAGGCAGATTCTAGTATTTTCTTGCTATTATAAATATCAATAAGCATGGATATGCAAATTCCTTTGCAGTAGAGTCCTTTGGGCATATGTGTTGGTCGGTGTTCTATTGCTGTTAAGAGACGCCGTGACCATGACACAGAGGAAAACATTTAATGGAGTTCGTTGACAGTTTCAGAGGTTTAGTCCATTATCTTCATCACAGGGAGCATGGCAGCATGCAGACAGACATGGTACTTCTAAGTTCTACACCTAGATCCAAAGGTAGCAGGAAGAGAAAGAGATCTTGGACCTTGCTTGGACCCTTAAAGCCTCAAAGCCCACTTCTAGTGACACACTTCCTCTAACAAGGCTATTGCTCCTGTTTCAAATAGTGCTACTCCCTGGAGACAACTATTCTAATTATTAAGTGTATGGGACTGTTCTTATTCAAATTACCACAGCATATGCCCAGAAGTGGCATATCTGGGTCGTACTGCAGTTCTACTTTTAGGTTTTTGCAGTCTCCACACTAATTTCCATAGTGGGCACACAAGTTCACATTTCACCAGCAGTGAACAGGGCTACTTCTTTCTTCTCATCCTCACCACTATTTATAGTCTTTTGTTTTCTTGATGGTCGCCATTCTGACTAGGGCAAGGTGGAATCTTAAAGAAGCTTTATTTGAATTTGCCTGATGGATGAGGATGTTGAAAGCCTTTACAATATTTATTGCGTGGATCAGCAGGATGGTCTAACAGGCAAAGTGATTTCTATCAAGTTTGGTAATCACAGTTCAATCCCTGTGACCCACATGGTAGAAGAAGAGAAACAGTGCCTGAAAGTTGTCCTCTTCCCTCCACATTTTGGCTGTTCTAGGCATGTGTGCATGCATGCGTGTGCGTGTGTGTGTGTGCATGTGTCTCTGTGTGGTGCATGCACACAACAAATAAATGTGATTAAATACATTTGTAAACCATTTGTACTTCATATTTTGAGAACTATTTGTTAAATTTATCGAAACATTTATTAATTAAAAGTATTGATTTCTGTGTGTTTACTTATACAGCTCTTTGTAAATTCTATTTAGTAACATTCAGCTGTCTTAGCATCCTTGAACTCTGGCCATAGCTTCACTAATAGGCACGCCTGCCATTTGCTTGGGATATATACTTTACTATGTAAGGTGTGCAAATTTTTACTAAGGAAAGGTTGGGGTGGTTGCAGTAGTTGTCATAATTTTATTTTTATATCCTGCTGCTCAAGTTTGAAAGTAGCTATTTTATTGTTGTTCCTTTTTCTTTTATTATTTTTTTAAGGCAGTTCTCCAACTTTATTTGAGATTCAGTAGGTTAGTTCTCATCTACATTGACTGTTTGTAGATTTTTGAATGTGATAACAGGCATGTAAGTTACTAATGTGTAGAGTTTGTTTGGTGAGTCCTCATCCTCATTACATTTTCTGGACAAATGTACCTGGATACGGTGTGGAACATTCCTTATTCCTTTGACCCAGACGGCTTTATTGAGCCTGGTATCAATCTGCACATCTGGAGTCCTCATCTCCTTCATGGCAAATTTCCAGATTTCTTTGAGTGCCCTAGGGAGCACGCTTCTTGAAGCCCATGCCATGGATGTGCTTGTGAATGTTGATGGTGTATTCTTGGGTCACCACCTTGTTGATGGCAGAACGGCCCTTCTTCTTGCCACCCTTCTTTGTGGGAGCCATTCTGCCGGGCCCAAGCCTTTCTTTTATTATTTTAAAATTTTTATTGAGCTCTACATTTTTTTTCTGCTCCCCTCCTTGATTCTCCCTTCCCCTCCAATCCTCCCCCATGGTCCCCATGCTCCCAATTTACTTAGGAGATATTTATTGTTGTTCTTACATTGCTTGTGCTTAGAAAGGTGCTATGCCAGATATTCTATTGCATGCAATCTGATGTCTGAGCTTTAAAGTATGACACACATTTTTATTACTTTTACTTTGCATTCCAGACATACCAAAGGTTATATGAGTTCATGGAGAAGAAGAGATCAGAATCGGAGAGACTTAAGGCAGATCTGTCACTTCAGGTCATCATCTTACCTTCTATGAACTGAACAGCGTCTTCATGAGATGAGAATAGCTGGTAATTGTGTGAATCCCCAAGTTGTTGATACTGAAAATACTTAGAAATATTCGAAAGATGCTGTGGCATCACACCCAGAGATTCTGATTGCTGCCCCAGACTTTCTTTCTAAGACTCACTCTAGATATTTGTACAGAGCAATCAGGTTTGAAAAACAGAACGAGCGATAACCTCTCCAGATCCTTAGGGTCTAAGCTTCCCTGGCTTCCATGATGACTGGCTTTGATGTTTAAGGAGACAGAGCCTAGATATAGGATGGATGGTGAAGGCAGGGGTGTGAAGTTGGGTGTAGAAGACAAGAAAGACAAAGGCAAAGCAAAGAGGCAGTTGGGAGAAGTGCTCAGAGAGAATGGAGGAAGGCAGAGACAGTCGGAATATTGACTAGTTAGTAGTTTAGAAAGAGGCTGCTCTGGAGAACTGTCCTGCTATCCTCGGGAGTTTTTTTTTTGGGGAGGGGGCTATCATTAAACTTGCTTAAATGAGATGTCAGAAAGGGGAATTAGCATTCTTGTCGATTTCTGATAAGTATTAATTAATATTAATTCCTGGAATGAATTGACATCTGAATAAACCTTATATTTTAATATGCTAAAGTATAATAGCCCTGAAAAATTTTCTCAACTGTATTCACTTCTATTAAAAATCATTGGACATTATTTATCATTTTAAAAGACACTGCCTTATGAGTTTCAGTGGGTTCCATAAGGAAGTTGATCTAATGGTCAGAATAAGGACATTGAATTGGGCAGTCTGGATATAGTTGTGTACTTTGAAGCACACCATCTCTCTTGCAGAGGTCCAGACTTCAGCAGTGGAAGAAAGAGGTGTGATAAGGAATGAATAAATGATTTAAAAAATTTATTTCTTTCTATTATTTTGTGTTTATAATATAATCACACCATTTCTTCCCTTCCCTTTCCTCCCTCTAAACCCTCCATATACCCCTCCTTACTCAAATTCATGGCCTCTTTTTCATTAGATTTTGTTATACACACACACACATATATATGCATATATATTCCTAAATACACAAATACAAAATAGATATGCTTTTGAGTTTTTAGATCTTGGCAGCCCCATGAGTCAGTGTAAGGACACAGCATTAAGTACCTTACAGGGAATTTAAGAACTAGCTATTGTTGTTTTTACAATATTTTTTCTTGAATATTATTAGGTAACTATTAGCTGAAAGAAAAATTTTCTTCAAAAGCCAAATTGTCAGTTCTACAGAAAGCAAGTATTTTTGCTTCCTTTGGGAAAGTAACTCTGAGGAAATGATCCCGAGGGTGATTCAGTCTTCCTAATCAGTCCACTGAGATTGTGATCCAGAACGACTGTTTTTTCTCCTGTTACTGCAGGTCAGGACAGGAGCTGCCTCCTCCAGGAAGCTTCAGGAACTTTCTGATAAATTAACAGCTGAAAGTCAAGGGTTTCAGTACAAAGAGAGTTATAAGATGAATCCAAGATTCTGAGCTTTGGCCTGGGAAAGGAGATCTGGAGTTCTAAGCTGCTGTCTTCTATTCACCAGGGTTTTATCTCTCACACAACACCTCGGAGGAGAGAAACAGTAGCCAGAACATTCCTGCTGTGAGTAAAGGAAGGTCCATGCCTGTGTGATCCCGATCAGTCATGAAACACAGGTTATAAATGCAGGCTGTGGGTGGGACTGCTGTGGCTCCCCTTCGCTCTGAAGTCTGGAGGGTTTGTCACTTTGGGTATTTCATAGTTGCACTTATTCAATCTGTAAAAAGAAGATAATAATATGATCACATCTTCTCAGAGCTTCTAAGAAACCCCCAATTAAGTGTTAGTGTATAATGTTTTTATTCACCCTTCATGCACCTATGAGTTTGTGAGACACCCAATCAATGTCACACTTTTACAGTGCAGACTTGTCACAGCTTGGTGACATCTACCTCTCAAGACTCATCCAAGGGAGAGGCTCACATTTTAGCAACTTGTACAGAAGCAGGAGAGGATAGGACATAGAAAATGGACTGACTTTGAAGTCTGAAAGATACCCACTCTGTTCAGGATCCCTCTCTTGGGCACCACTTGCTCTGATCCTGGAGGCAAAGGATAGCCTTTTGCAGTAATCCGAAAGGTAGAGTTCACTGCTGGTTGTGGGAAATGGTAAAAACCAACCTTCCTTCCTTCCTTCCTTCTTTCCTTCCTTCCTTCCTTCCTTCCTTCCTTCCTTCCTTCCTTCCTTCCTTCCTTCCTTCCGTCCCTTCCTTCCTCCCTCCCTTCTTCCCACCCTCCGTTCCCCCTTCCAAAACAGGATAGATTTGTGAGGATAGTGATGATGTTTCTTTGCCTTCATTGGTCCTGTTCTCTGTCACACAGGGATTCCTCCTGAAAAGAATGACTGCCAAGAATTCCTCTGTGACAGAGTTCATCCTTGCAGGCCTGACAGACCAGCCAGGACTTTGCATGCCCCTCTTCTTCCTGTTCCTGAGCTTCTACATGGTCACCATGGTGGGGAAACTGGGATTAATCTCCCTGATAGGGCTGAACCCTCACTTGCACACCCCCATGTACTTCTTTCTCTTCAATCTTTCCTTAATAGATTCCTGTTACTCCTCCACCATCATCCCCAAAATGCTGGTGAGTTTTATTTCAAAGAAGAACACCATCTCACATTCGGGATGTATGTCACAGCTGTTTTTCTTTTGTTTCTTTGTTGTCTCGGAGTCCTTCATTTTGTCAGCCATGGCATATGACCGTTATGTTGCCATCTGCAACCCCCTGATGTATACAGTCACCATGTCTCCACAGGTGTGTTTACTGCTTTTACTAGGTGTGTATGGGATGGGCTTTTCTGGAGGCATGGCCCATACAGGAAACATTTTGAATCTGACCTTCTGTGCTGACAACCTTGTCAATCACTTCATGTGTGATATCCTTCCCCTTCTGGAGCTGTCCTGCAATAGCACCTTCACAAATGAGCTGGTTGTCTTCATTGTGGTGGCCTTTGATATTGGCGTGCCCATTGTCAGCATCTTCATTTCTTATGCCCTCATCCTCTCTAGCATCCTTCGCATGCATTCCACAGAGGGCAGGTCCAAGGCCTTCAGCACCTGCAGCTCCCACATAATTGTAGTTTGTCTTTTCTTTGGTTCTGGGGCTTTCGCGTACCTCAAGCCACCTTCCATATTACCCCTTGACCAAGGAAAAGTGTCTTCTGTGTTCTAAACCATTGTAGTACCAATGTTGAACCCTCTGATCTATAGCTTGAGAAATAAGGATGTACAAGTTGCTCTGAGGAAAACCCTTTTCGGCAGAGTATTCTCTTAACAGAGGACCAGTGTCATGAGCTGCACTAGTGTGATATGTCAGTGAGTAATATTCATATGGAAAATCTGTGTTTGGATAAGAAGATACAGGTTGCAGTGAGGTATTCAAGGTCTAGATGTTTTTCTTCTTGCACAAGAAGAGTTTATGGCACTAGGGAGTGAACCTAGGTCTTTATGAATTCTGGGCAATTGCTCTACCACCCAACTACATTCAGTCCAGAAACAGTGTTTCAAATCATATTTAAGCAAGATTTTAACACAGTTCTATTCTTCCAATATTTCTTTAAATGAGAAAATGTACTTCTCTAGTGAAAATGCACAAATACATAATTAGGTGTTATTTTCTCTTTCACTTGTAAACTCTATTTTTCTGTAACTTGCAAATGTTAAAGAAAATAGCAACATTTCATGGTGTCAGCATAGTTAGTGTTCATAGCCTGTATCCCAACAGGCCAGGCTCTGTAACTTATCCAATTTTTAATTTTATGAACTTTTAAAAATAATAACAGACCATTTATTCTTGAATGGGCCTGATAAATTATTTAATCGAGTCTCATTTAACAGATATTAGAGACTTAGAAATTTGTTGTTATTCAAAGGTAACAAAATATTATCAAAATAAACTCATATCCAGAAAGTGTATTTCATGTCTTTTTATGATTTGTCTTTATGCTGAATTTTCTTGCCATATTGTTCCTCCTTCATGATTTTCTTTTGTTGATAATAATTTTAAAATTATCTCATTTAAATTAAATTATAATTATCTTTTCTCCATTCTCTTTTTTTTCTCAAGTTCCTTCCATGCACCCACTTACTCTTTCATGACCTGTTTTTCTTTAATTATTATATATTACTAAGTGTGAAAGATACAAGTTAATTAGTTTGTATAATATGCTCTGTTGGTATATGATGTATGATATTAGTGCTAACCCCTTGGTAAGATTTCCATTTAAAAACATGATAATACATTAAAATATGATTCAGCTTGCAATAATGTAATGTTGCTTCTTAAGAAGGCTATTTTTGGGATAGTGGATTGAGATGCTACCACTAGATACTACCACTAGTTTCTACTAGGTGCTCTTCTAGAGGACCTGCACATAGTCCTGAGCATCTAGATAAGGTGGTTTCCAACTAGGATCCAATACCTTCCTCTGACTTGCAAGTGCACATGCACACACACATCTCTCTCTCTCTCTCTCTCTCTCTCTCTCTCTCTCTCTCTCTCTCTCTCTCTCTCTCTCTCTCTCTCTCTCACACACACACACACACACACACATTAAAAAATCTTTAAAAATCAAGCAAATTTTCAATACTACATTTTAAATAAAATAAGAAAAATTTCCTTGTTTTTAGTCAAGTGACAATGGAAACATGACTGCATTATGTGTTTGTCATTGACTTAAGAGACAGGTCATGTGTAGAACGCAACAACTTCAGTCTCATGTGTTAGGATTCCTGGAGTCTTAATTGTTATAAAAACGCTGAAAACAAAGTAATATATATTTAAAAAAAATAAGCAGAATTTAAAGCTTTTTGAGTATGAACTTGAGTATTTGAGCTTTGATGGAGGAATCTGTGACTCATATAAACAACTGATTGGGAGTAGTGAGGGAACAATGAATAATTTGGAGGGACACAGTTATTTATCAAGAAAGAAAGCTGCTTATTAGAAGTATTTGCATTAGGTTTTAAGAACATGCTAACCCAATTAGTGTCTTAGCTATTCAGTTTAACATTTTATTCAACATTTTCATTAATATAGTAGAAAAACTTATGTGAACATCCAAATTATGAGCTAGCTAGAAATATGAATTAAAAATCAATGAACCTGTATGAAAAAATACTCAATAAAACACTCACAAATAAAATATAGGAACACATCAAATAGATCATCCATCACGATCAAGTGGGCTTTATCTCAGAGATACATGGATGGTTCAACATACACAAATCTGTTAATGTAATCAATCATACAAATGAAGAGAAAGAAAGATAAAAACACATGACTATCTCATTAAATGATGAAAAAAACTTTGACAAAACCCAACACCCCTTCCTAATAAAAGTCTTGGAGAGATCAGGGATACAAGGAACATACATAAGTATAATAAAAGCAATATACAGTAAGCCAGCAGCCAACATCAAATTCAATGGAGAGAAACTAAAAGTAATTTCATTAAAATAAGGAATAAGAGAAGCCTGTCCACTATCTATATGTCAACTCTCTATACTATTTAAAGATCAAGCTAGAGCAATAAGAAAACCAAAGGAGATCAAGGGGATACCAATTTGAAAAGAAGTCAATTCCTGGGACAGGTGGGAGAGCTGGCCCTGTGGTCATGTGAGCAGGAGAGCCAACTCTGTCAGCGCATGTGTGGATGAGCCAGACTGAAACTAAATATGAGAGAGCTGTCCCCACCTTTAATCTGGTGGACCAACCCTACAACTGCCAAGGTCCTAATGAGAGCCTGAAGGGTCTGGTCCTAAAACTCTCTTCAGAGTTCAGATTGGAAGATACAACAAGTGAAAAGAACCCCCTTTTTTTTGAGGGGGGTATCTGAGAGATAGCAAACTCTCTCACATGTACTTTTCTGAATCAGTCTCTTTATTCTTCTTTTGCCTCTATTCTAATTTTCTTGTCCTCTTTCTAACTATTAAAGCTTTGGCTAGCTTCTTCTCCTCTTAGCTTAAAAACTCATCTCTCCACAGGAGCTTTGAAGTGATAAAAATTAAAATAGTTACCTCTCATTGGTCAAAAACACATTCCTAGGGTAAGTGATGGGGAACTGAGCCATTGCCATGGTAGCACAAGGCTTCATGGTTACAGGAACAAGACAGTGACCAGACCAGGGCAGGGGTGGGGCACAGCAGCAAGTGACAAACTTTGACATGTAGGTCAATTGTTAGCAGACTGGCAAGCAAAGAATTGGCATGCTTTTTTTTAGGGTGCTTTGCGTAGCAACCTGGTTAGACATCTGTGACTTTGACCTTGTGCATAGCTGTAGTTTTTAAACTTATGATCCATTTACAAAAAGCCTTAAGTCTAGTTTGAACTTGCTTTGAGGTGAAATGGAGCTAATTGTGTACAGTTAGTCTGAACAAAAAAGGAACAAAGCAGGCTTTTAAGTGTCTAAGTACACAAGGGACAAATAGATCTAGTTATAAAGCATACATTCTATATATCAAAATTATATAACTAAATGAAAAGTCATCTTCCTGACTACACACAGATATACATGCAATCATTGAGATGAAATCATAAGACTACATATATACATCACAAGCAATTACACACCACAATACAGGTATAGGTGAGACACAAAGTTGCTTTAGAGAAAGTGAGCAACAATTGCTAGAGCCGATGGTCCTGCAGGCCTTGTCTGGACAGAAATAACCACCATCAGAGTCACTCTTTTGATGGGTTGACATCTGAATTATCAATTACCATTATTTCCATGACTTTCAACACAGGCCCAGGGTTATGACTTGTCCCATCCCAACATCCACCCCATCTATGATCTACTGACTCACAGACCCAAAGCTGCAGGATCCACAACACAGGACAACAACAGGCTATCCAGGAACAGTCCTAGAGTTCTAGTGAGGGCCCAGCATCAATAGTGTAATAGAAACTAGAGGCTTCAAACCAGACCAATGACTTTTTGCAATGAAGATTTGCAAGTAATAATATGTGGACAAAGGGGTCTGTGACATGACTCACCATGTCACACTACACCTTCCATAATTATATTTTTAATTTTTTTCTTTTTACATTTTTTACTTTTCTTCTCTTAAATTTTGTTTTATTTTGGGAGGTACAGGGGTGGAGAGTAGATGTGAAGGGATGGTGAAATGAATGGGCTCAAGATACATGATGTAAAAGACACTAGAATAAATAAATAAATAAGAAGTCAAACTATTGCTATTTACAGAT
>NW_026068124.1:1143542-1156239 GCF_014885135.2 Alexandromys fortis
CAGGCCAGGCGGTGGTGGCGCACACCTTTAATCCCAGCACTCGGAGGCAGAGGCAGGCGGATCTCTAGGAGTTCGAGGCCAGCCTGGTCGACAAGAGCTAGTTCCGGGACCGGCACCAAAGCTACAGAGAAACCCTGTCTCAAAACACACACACACACACACACACACACACACACACACACACACACACCAAGAATAACCACAAATAACATAAAATATATTGGAGTAACTCTGAATAAGCAAGTGAAAGGCCTGTATGACAAGAACTTCAATTCTTTGAAGAAAGAAATTGGAGAAGATATCAGAAGATGGGAAGATCTCCCATCCTCATGGATGGGTAGGAATTAATATTTAAAAAATGATAGTCTTACCAAAAGCAGTCTATAGACTCAATGCAATCTCTATCAAATTCCAACAGACCTTGAAAGACAATACTCAACTTTATATAGAAAAACAAAAAGCAAAGATAACTAAAACAATCTTGTACAATAAAAGAACTGTTGTATGTATCAGCATCCCTGATCTCGAGCTCTACCACAGATATATAGTAATAAAAGCAGCAAGGTACTAGCATAAAAACAGACAGGTGGATCAATGGAATTGAATTGAAGATCCAGACATAAAACTACACATTTATGGATACTTGATTTTTGATTAAGAAGTAAATACTATACAATGAAGAAAAGAAAGCATTTACAATGAATGTTGCATAACAGCATGTCAGCATGTAGAAGAATGCAAATAGGTCCATATCTATCACCCTGCACAGAACTTAAGTCTCAACATAAATCCAGCTACACTGAACCTGATAGAAGAGAAAATGGGGAGCAGCCTTAAACACATTGGTACAGGAGACAACTTCTTGAAGAGAATACCAGTAGCACAGACACTCAGATCAACAATTAATAAATGGAACTTCATGAGACTGAAAAGTTTCTGAAAGGAATAGGACAAAATGGCAACCTACAGAATGGGAAAAGATCTTCATTAATTCCACATGCAACAAAGAAGGGTTGATCTCTAAAATATATAAAGAACTCAAGAAGCTAGTCATCAGAAAACAAGCAAACAGACAAATAAACAAACAAACAATCAAACAATCCAATTAAAAAATGGGGTACTGACCTAAATAGAGAATTCTCAACAGAAGACTCTCAAATGACAGAGAAACATTTAAATGTTCACCATCCTTAGCTGTCAGGGATATGCAAATCAAAATGATTCTTAGATTCCATCTTACACGTGTCAGAATGGCTAAGATCAGAACAAAAATGACAGCTTATGTTGGAAGGGATGTGGAACAAGGAGAACACTCCTCCGCTGCTGGTGGGAGTGGAAGCTTGTATAGTGACTTTGGAAATCAATACGGTAGTTGCTCAGAAAGTTGGGAATCAACCCAACTCAAGACCCAGCTATATCATTTCTGGGTATAGACCCAAAAAATGCTCTATCTTCCCACAAGGACACTTGCTC
Organism: Alexandromys fortis; assembly: GCF_014885135.2. Lineage (NCBI taxonomy): Eukaryota > Metazoa > Chordata > Mammalia > Rodentia > Cricetidae > Alexandromys > Alexandromys fortis. Next base: position 1,145,016 of record NW_026068124.1, read on the forward strand.
ATCTATGTTTATAGCAGCTTTATTTGTAATTGCTAGACTGGAAACAACCTAGATGCCCTTCAACCAAATAATGGACAAAGGAAATGTGGTACATTTACACAGTGGAGTATTATCCAGTTTTTTTTTTTTTAAAAAAATGACATCAAGAAATTTGAACACAAATGGATAGAATTAGAAAAAAATCATCTTGAGTGAAATAATCCAGACCAAGAAAGACAAACATGGTATGTATTTACTCATAAGTATCTATTAACTGAAAAGTAAAGGATAACCATGTACAATCCATAGACCCAGAAAGGCTAGGTAATAAAGAGTGCAAAAGTGGGGGACACATGAATATCCATGGGAAGGGGAGATAGAGGATTTCTCCTGGTTGGACTGGGGGCTGGAGGGTATTGGAACTTGAGGGATTATGGTGAACGGTGACTACCCTGGTTATCATTGGAGAACCTTCATCCAATGATTGATGGAGGCAGATTCAGAGACCCAAGACCAAATACTGGGGAGAGGGATAAGGGGTTCTTGGAAACAGGGAGTCATGAACATCACAGGGAAAGCCACAGAAACTACTAGCCTGGACCATAGGAACTCAATATCCAAGGAAGGATCCGGCATGGGACTGAACTAGGTCCTCTGTGTATAAGTTACAGTTGTGTAGGTTGGTCTATATGTGGGAATCCCAGCAATGGGAGCAGGGGCTGTCGCAGGTGATTTTACTGGCTCTTGGGAACCTATTCCTCATACTGGATTGCCTTACCTAAATACCTAAATACCGGGGGATGGGGTGGGGTCGGGGGTGCTTAGTTTTATGGCAGCTTGGTAAGTATAATAGGAGGCCTGGCCCTTTCTGAGCAATTAAGGATGAGGAAGTGATGGAGGGGGTAGGTGAAATGGAGGAGGAGTAGGGTATGGGAGGAGAGGAGAAAAGGGAGGCTTCAGTCGGGATATAAATTAAATAAATAACTTAATAAAAATCAACGAAGGAGCAGACAGGTGTTTACTAAGTGAGAATAAATATTTTCTTCTTTTGTTGTTTTACCTTTGGTACAATGGTTGTATCTTAATCTAATACTATTACAACCATTAGTTGCAACTCCAGAGTTACTGGCCTGGTTCTCTAGCAGTGGACTGGCAGCTCAGACTGCAGTCAGGCAGGAATTCTGTTCTCGCAGGCACTGACCTTCCACTGCTGCTAAAGGTAGCTTTAACTAAATCTTGATCGTTGTAATCATGAATAAGACTCAAGATTCAAAAGCTGGAGTGAAAACCTGCAAGCTCAGAGAGGTTGAGTAGCAACTAGCTAACCTTCTCTCTTCGCTGGCGTGCATGGAAGACCATTGCTTCTGCTCCACCAAACCACAAACAGCTGTGCCACTCCAAACCCCATCCTACTACTTCCTGTCTCTATCTCTCTTGGATGCCCTCTGAGACTCTATGATTACTTTTTGCCATCTAGTTGCTAACACAGGCTCTTGACACAAGGTTAATTTTGCTTAATTAATGCAAATGCAAACTTAGGGTTCACAGTGTGATCAAATATCTCCCAACGCATTAAAAGAATGGGAAAGTCTGAGGCATAGGACTCAGCTTCTCTTCTGTGTGTTTTTTCTTTTGATGGTAGGTTGTTACTTGTGTTGAACTGGAAATGTTTGTGTTTACACTGGTAATATATTGATCCTATAGATTTATGTAAGGTTCTTTTTAACCAGCTTCCCTTGAAATTTTAATTACATGTCTCCTCATTTTTGACTGAACTATGTTACTGTGTGTGATAGTCATTTGACTTATATATGTGCTGTATGTATTACAAATTTCCCATAAACTTTAATTACTTTAAACAATAAAAGTTATTTTTGAAGGAAATTTAAAGTAAAATATTTTATATGTAGCCACATATTTGACATTTCCAGGTATCTGAATTTCCTCCTGCAGACTGACACTTTCATCTGCAAGGATTTTCTTCTCCTGTCTCATTTCTTGCAGTGCTTGGTGATAAGTGATTTCATCTTTCATTTGTTTGACAATTTCTTTGTTTCATTTCTGGAGGTATTTTTACCAGATATATAATAGCAGATTGACAATTGTTTTCTTTCAGAATTTTAAAGATGTCATTTAATTGTCTCCTCATTTCCATTTCTTTTGTAATAAAATGAGTTGATCTCTTTTCAGCTCCTTAGAAATCACTGAATGTCTTGTCTCTGCCTGTTACAAAGTTCTTTTTATTAATCTAATTTTCAGCTATTTGACTATGGTATACATAATATACAAAAATACATTTTATATTCACTTTTATTGCATGTGTGAGTTTTCTTTAACTTATCTTGTTTTCTGGTTCATCAAATTTGTTGGATGGAAGCTTTTAATTTAGTACTTAAAATTATTTTTCTACCTAATTTTTAGTTCATGTTTTGGAACTGTGAGTACACATGTACTGGATTTGTTTAACATTGTCCTAGAACTTAGGTTTCTGTGTTTTTTTTTTAAAAATTAGTTTTCTCATCTGAAATTAGCATAGATGATTTCTATTAATTCTGTCTTTGATTTCATTGATACTTTTTGTGACTTTACCAGGTCTGATATTAAGTCAATTTACTGTTTTCCTAACTTCCCATAAAAAGTTTCAATTTTGCAATTTTCATTGATATTTTGTTGCCTCTAATACTCTGTTGGAATGTATTATTTGTTAGCTTTTTTCCCTTTTATGTAAACTAAAAAGGTAATTTGAGTTGTTATTTTAAAGTTCTTACCTTTAATCCCAGGTTATACTGCTCTGCATTAACTGAATATATTTTTACTTTTGGACCCTGGACCAATTTCTATCACTTCACTGTATTTGTAGTAAGCTTCCACTTTCTGACATTGAAGATTTGGGTATGTTTAAGGACCCAGGGCTCTGCCCTCCCCCATTATTATAATTGTGAACTGTCAGAGGAATTGTTTCTAGAAAGCAAACACGCAATTCTACAGGAAAAACAAACATTTCTGCTCCCTCGGGGAGTGGAACTCTGAGGAAATGGTCTTGGGGGAGCTTCGGTCTTCTTAAGCAGGCCACTGAGATCTGCACACCAGAACGACACTCTTACTCTGTTATTCACAGAGCAGGAGCTGTCCTCTTGGAAGCTGCAAGGCTATTGGATAAACAACAGTTGTAAGTCAGGGTTCTCAATACAGAGTGGATTATCAATACAAGATAAACCAAAGATTCTGAGCTTTGGCCCTGGAAAGGAGAAGGCCTAGAGCTGTAAACCGTTGTCTTCTGTCACCAGGACTTTATCTCTCCCCCAGAACAATTCTGAGTAGAGACAGCAGGCAGAACATCTATCACTCCTGTGAGTAAAGGAAGTCCATACCTGTGTGATCCTGACCAGCTGTGAAACACAAGTTAGGAATGAGCTTGTATGATACTGCCAGAGCTCCCCTTCTGTCTGAGGTCTGGAGGGTTTGTGAGATTGAAAGTTCTGTGTGTCAGTCTGTATTGTCTAGATTGCTGTATGGTGACATCTTCTTAGAGCGTTTCACAATACTGCTGAACGAGTGTTAGCCTAGAACATTATTACTAAAACTACGTGCAGTTGAGATAAGAGGCGCTGTGAAACCATATTTCAACTTGTTCCTATATAGTGCTGACCCACAGTCAGGATGTCTTCTGCCTGTTAGGATTCATTGCAGGGTTGAGGTCCAGGTTTCAGTGACTGGTGTAGAGGCTGGAGACAAGAGAGCATTGTTAAAGGCCTGACTTGTGAGTCTAAACGATATCCCCAGTGCCTGCACTCATCCTGGAGGATAAGTGGAGCCCTTTACTCTGCTCTGGAAGTTAGAGTCACTTACTTGGTAGTTCACGACTACCCACTTTAAAGAGCTTAAACCTTCTTACCAGAGTTCACTTCTTTAGATTCCATTTTCATGAAGGGTACTTGGCTTTGTGAGGATGGTGACGATGTTCCTTTTTCTCTTTGTCATACAGGCCTTGCTCCTGAGAAGAATGGCTGCCAAGAATTCCTCTGTGACAGAGTTCACCCTTGCAGGCCTGACAGACCAGCCAGGACTCCTCATGCCCCTCCTCTTCCTGTTCCTGGCTTTCTACATGGTCACCATGGTGGGGAACCTGGGCTTGATCTCCCTGATAGGGCTGAACCCTCACTTGCACACCCCCATGTACTTCTTTCTCTTCAATCTTTCCTTAATAGATTCCTGTTACTCCTCCACCATCATCCCCAAAATGCTGGTGAGTTTTATCTCAAAGAAGAACACCATCTCATACTTGGGGTGTATGACACAACTGTTTTTCTTCTGTTTCTTTGTTTTCTCTGAGTCTTTCATTCTGTCAGCCATGGCATATGACCGTTATGTTGCCATCTGCAACCCCATGATGTACACAGTCACCATGTCTCCCCAGGTGTATGTCCTCCTTTTACTAGGTGTGTATGGGATGGGCTTCTCTGGAGGCATGGCCCATACAGGAAACATATTGAATCTGACCTTCTGTGCTGACAACCTTGTCAATCACTTCATGTGTGATATCCTTCCCCTTCTGGAGCTGTCCTGCAACAGCACCTTCACAAATGAGCTGGTAGTCTTCATTGTGGTGGCCTTTGGTATTGGCGTGCCCATTATCAGCATCTTCATTTCTTATGCCCTCATCCTCTCTAGCATCCTTCGCATGCATTCCACAGAGGGCAGGTCCAAGGCCTTTGGAACCTGCAGCTCCCACATAATTGTAGTTTGTCTTTTCTTTGGTTCTGGGGCTTTTGCATACCTCAAACCACCTTCCATATTACCCCTTGACCAAGGAAAAGTGTCTTCCTTGTTCTATACCATTGTAGTACCAATGCTGAACCCTCTGATCTATAGCCTGAGAAATAAGGATGTCCAAGTTGCTCTGAGGAAAACCTTTGTCAGCAGAGTATTCTCTTAACAGAGGAGCAGTGTCATGAGCTGCAGGTGTGTGTTTGTTCAGTGAGCAGTATTCACATGGGAAGATCTGTGTTTGAATAAGAAGACACAAGGTTGCAACTGGGCTTTAAGGTGTAGTTGTTTTTTTTTTTCCTTCTTGCACAAGTAAAGAAGTTTATGGCATTAGGGAGTGAACCTAGGACTTTACGGATGCTTGTCAATTTTTCACCAATGTGCTACATTAGACTATTAATGGGATTTCAAATCTTACATTTGAACAAGGTTTTAACAGAGCTCTAGTCTTCCTTACCCTTGTTCTGCCTTTATTCCTCCAATATTTCTATTTCTTTTCTTAAACGAGAAAGTATACTTCTATATTGAAAATGCAGAAATATATAATTAGGTGTTATTTCTTTTTCCTTCATAATTTTTCTTTGTAACTAAAAGCACTGAGCAAAATAGCAATTTCCTCTAATGCTACAACAGTCAGAGTTCCCAGCTTGTTTCTCAACATGCCAGACTCCGCCGTTCATCAAATTTTTAAGTTTCTGTGAGCTTTTCTTATAATCACAGACTATTTATTAACATTATTAATTCTTTATTTTTAATTAATTAATTAATTTATTATTTTGCTTTTTTTGAGACAGGTTTTTTTCTGTAGCTTAGGAGTCTGTTCTGAAACTCACTATGCTGACCTGTAGGTATCAGGATACCTGTAGACAGTCAAGTACACTTTCCAGGCTTACTGATGTTTGTAGGATTAGTGCTTGTATTTCTGAAACAGTGAAGTGTGTAGGAGCGAGGAAGAGTGTGTGGCTTTCCATTCACCTAGATGGGTCAGAAAGGAGGAAGCAATGCTTCCCTCCATCCTGTGCTGGAGGAAGGGATGGTTGGAGAGTAATGAAGCATGCCTGGGAAGTGTGCTAAGCTAGCTACACACCCAGGAGGGAGAGTCAGAACCCCAACTCTTGCATAACCCACTTTGTCTTTGGAGAGGTTGTGGATTTGCTGAGTTAGAATCTGAAGCAGCAAATATTGCTGTTGGTGTGGCTTGGGTTTCTGAGAAGAACAAAGAGCATGAAGACAGAAGGAAAGGACATGGCAGTGACCCAGCGCCTGCCACGTGGAGGACAGTCTGACACCTCATTTAGGTGGCATGATCAGAATCCTGGACTGGGAGGAAACTGTTTCCCAAGAGGACAGGCTAGTTAAAGCTGGGCTCAACACTCTGTAAAGGCCACCCATATGTAACCCAGAATAAGTCTATTTCTGTCTGTCTGTCTGTCTGTCTGTCTGTCTGTCTGTCTGTCTCCATGCCCACTTCTATCTCTTTCTTTGTGTATGAAATTCCCTCTCTCCTGTCACAGGCTGGGCTTAAACTCCTGATCTTCCTGCTTAAAGATTCTTGCATGGGAGAGAGATGTGCCCCTGTGTCCAGTGTAGAATAAAGCTTTCTTTTTAAAGCAGCAAGGGGTTATTACACATATGCCGAAATTATACTAGTTTTCTTTGTAGAACTTGTTCATTAATAAAATGTACATATTATTTTTAAGGCCATCCACAACACTGATTTCTTAAGCCTATATTTTTTCTGCCTGTTGGGGAAATTCTTGCCCAACCCTGACACAAATTATAAAATTTCCATAAGAAGAAGTTCACACCTGATGCAACTTGCAGGAGTTGTTCGAGGTATTAAGAGTCTGCTGTGTAAAACAAATTCATCAGGGGAGGACTCCTGATATAAAAGTAGAGAGACCACCAGTAGGGAGACATTGTTCAACTGTAGCCTTGGCCTGGTTATAGTGGTGAGCAGCTACAGCTGGAAACTTGTAGTTGTTTGGGAGAGGGAAGAATATTAAGATATATCCCCTTGGCATGGAGTTCATCTACCCAGGCATTGGAGCCTCTGAGAGCATGACCACATTCTCTTCCCTGACTTGAGGTTTTTATGAGACTGCTATCCTCTTCTATTCTCATCATTTCTAGTACTTCATCATCAAACGTTGTAGGGAGTTAAGTTAAAATGACTGAGAAAATAATTTAAATCATTAAATCACAACTGGTAGATTAAAAACACAGGTGATAACTCATGCTGTAGAGGATATTAAGCAAGGGCTGGAAATGGGAGCTGGAAAAAAAGGATGGATGGATATGGACATTTGGGACATGGTATAGAAACCTAGTGCAGTGGAAGCTTCCTGGAATCTAAGAAGGTGATCCTGATGAGGACTCCTAGTATTGGGGATACAGAGTCTCAGCTGACCATTTCTTGGAATTAGGCAAGGCTTCCAAGGAGGGGTCTACGTTGCATTCAATTGAATTGTTGGCCAGCGGAATCCCATGGAAATCCCTATACAACTCAGGCTGATGTAAAGTCAAAATGACTATACAAAATGACAATGGGGCCCAACTACTTCCAAGAACATTCACAGCTTGTTAAACATGTAGGCACCAGCTCAACTTCTCCATGGTCTATTCTTTTTGGTGCAGGAAAGCACTCTTAAGAGTAGCAGAATGTAGATACAAACCCAGACACAAAACCTTTGACGTACAACGTATACTGTATGCAAAACTTGCTAGAGTAATGATGGCAAAAAAATTGTGACAGTTTCCAGCAAGTGTCTGATTTGGCTTAAGGTCTACTGGTGTGGGAGGTCCTATATTGTTTGTAAATGTTTCTTTACATTTAATGGGGGATGTGCTATAGAGATTTGCATTGGTATGATCTTGGTTTATTGACACAAATTTAAGGTCAATTTTGATATATATATATATATATATACATATATACACATATATATGGCATTTTAATTAAGGTATTGAGTTTGTCCAGCTCGTTAAAAATGTATAATTAAGAAATATAGGTTAATAGATAATCATCTATAATAGTCAAGCTTGTAGTCATGTTAGTTAGATTTTCTAGACATATACAGATCTATTTCCGTTAGGTAGTTACTTTTCAAATCTTTCGGAGACCTTCAGAATATGGTATTTAAAATGTTTTAATAACTTAGGACTTTTAATAGCAATGAGACACATCTGCTCCTGGAAGCACCAATTACTTCAAAAGGAAGATGGGCATCGAAGATTCCTTATGTAGTTTACTAGCAATTTGGGCAAGAAACTGCTCTTTCCTGGACTGCTTGATGTTATGCTGTATGAGCTGGACATGCAGGACTCACAGAAAAATGATTGCTGAAGTTGCATAAAGAAGATGAGACCATCCTTTAGGGTTCCTGTTTCATGAAAGAGTCTGCCAGACATTCTCCAGGACACAGAAGAAAGTGACTGACAAACTGCCAATATAGGCAGAGCACTCTTTAAAATTTCCTGCTTCATGGAAAAGTTTCTCGGATACTATGGGCCAGCATGCTGAAGATGGATCCCCCAGTGGTTCAGAAGGACTTTGGGTGACTGTCCAGGCAGCAAGATTTCTCTGTCAATTCTAGAGTTCTGGTTGTAGCTTACAATGCACTTCCTGTTTACTTAGGTAATGTTATATAATTCTGGAATCTTTGATAGAGTTGAAGAATTTATAGTTGTATTTATAGTTTTCCTTAGTTATGATAAGAGATAAAGTAGATACAAATATTGTAACTGCAAATTTTGCTTGATATGTTTTGTTATATTTAATTTTACTGTGTTAAAGTTATAACCTTCCTTTTTATTAAAACAGAAAAGAGGAAATGGTGTGAGAGGTCCTTCTGTATATGTGTTACTTTTATTATTTAAGGAATAAAGAAACTGCCTTGGCCTGTTGGTATTGCAGAGTAGAACTAGGTGGGAAATCTATACTGAATGCTGGGAGAAAGAAGGTAGAGTCAGTGAGAAGCCATGTAGCCCCACCAGAGACAGACGCTGGATGGAACTTTACATGGTAAGCCACAGCCGTGTGGCGATACACAGATTAATAGAAATGGGTTAAATTAAGATGTACGAGTTAACCAATAAGAAGCTAAAGCTAATGAGTCAAGCAGTGATTTAATTAATACAGTTTCTGTGTGATTATTTTGGGAGTCTGGGCTCCTGGAAAATGAATAAGCAGGCTCCTACAGCAGCCTACTACATGAGAAGGAACCCATACCTACCACTTCTTGGGTAATCAAGAACAAGAGACTAGATAGCCCAAAGCCCTAGCATAAAACCATATAAGACTGGTCAAAAAACCCAACCCAACTGAAACCAAACAAAACCAAAACAAGAAAATGATTCCTAATGCTATTCTTTTATAACTTATAGGTCAGGACCTTATGTCATCATCATCAGAGATCATCAGAGAGAGAGAGAGACAGAGAAACTTCCTCCAGCAGTATATGGGAATGGATGCAGAGATCCACAGCTAGACATTCTGCAGATAGAAAGTCTAAATTGGATGTCACCATCAAATCTCTCTCCTCAGACCTCAGGGAATCCTGTGGAGGAGAAGGCAGAAACAGTGTAAGAGTCAGAGGGGATGGAAGACACTAAGAGAATATGACCCTCTGAATCAACTAATCAAGGCTCATCTGAGCTCACAGTCTGAAGCCACAAGCACATAGCCTACATGGGTTTACACCAGATCTTCTGGTGTAGCAGCAAGCACCGTGCCTACACAGGGCTACACTAGATCCTCTGGATATATATCATAGCTATTAACTTAGCATTCTTATGGGCATCCTGATTTTGATAACAAGTAGGTCTCTGACTATTTGCCTGCTCTTGGTACTCTTTTCCTCCAGATGGTTTGCTGTGTCTAACTTTAATATGAAAGTTTTTTTCTTCATCCTTTTACATTTTATTTTATAATATTTGGGTGTTCTCTCTCAGAAGCCCGTTCTTTTCTAATGAGATGCAGAAAGGACGTGGATCTGGAAGGCAAGAGGGTGAGGAGGAAGCGGAAGGATTGGAGGGAGAGGAAATTACAATCAGGATATATTATATGAGAAAAGAATCTATTTTCAATAAAAAAGAAATTAAAAAACAAAACAAAACAACAGCAAAAACTCAAATGCCTTGTACTTCTGTCTCCCAACAATAGGTTGCCTGCTGATGGACCGGCTCACTGAGTTCAGGGCAGATCAGGGCATGCTGCACAACAGTTCCTAGCCAACCAACCATCCTAACTCTTTTCAAACCAACCAAGCCCAAATTAGGGGAAGACAATTCTTCAAAGACTTTGAGAACTCTAGACCTCTGGCTTCCTGAGTGACTTATCTGCTTCAGCGAGCCTGCTGTGTGTATATTTCCTCACCCCAATACACACCTTTCTTGAAGAGTTGATTCTGTCATGGAAGTTCAAGTTTTCTCTTGTGCTATCTGTTGCACTAGGGATTTCCTGTCCTTTAATTTTTAATTGGCAGATAAAGCAACCCTGATCAAAACCCTTACACTGCATTACTGACATGAGTGTATTGGTCAATGTGGCTCTGTAATACAGGGAGTCATTCAAGCCTGCTACCATGGAAATTGATTGCTTAGGGCTCTATGTGCTGAGGTTGCTGCCTTGGGTCTGCTCTGGCAGAGGTCCCTGTCTTGGGCCAGGTCCGCAGAGGTCTCTGTCTCTGGCCTATTCACTTACAGATTCCAGACTCAATGTTGGGACTCTGGCTCCAGCCTATTTCCTCAGCTGTCACTCACTTTTACCTGTTCCTGTGGAGTTTGCTGCCTCAGGACTGTTCAGACAGAGGTCGTTGGCTCAGACTTGTTTCAGTAGATGTCCTAGATTTATTCTTGTGTGTGTATGTGTGTGTGTGTGTGTGTGTATGTGTGACTATTGTGAATGATAGAGTTTAGTATAGCTGATTTCTATTAATTCTGTCTTTGATTTCACTGATAGTTTACCATAGTATGATATTAAGTAAATTCACTCAATTCCTATCTTCCAAAAAAAAGTTTCAATTTTGAAATTTTCATTGGTATTTTGTTTCCTCTTATACTCTGTTGGAATGTACTATTTGTTAGCTTTTTTCCCTTTTATGTAAACTAAGAATGTAATTTTTTTTTCTTTCTTTTTTTTTTATTGAGAATAAGAAAAAAAAGTTTCCGCCTCCTCCCAGCCTCCCATTTCCCTCCCCCTCCCCCCAATCTTCTCCCCCTCCCCCCTCTCTTCTCCCCCTCCCCCCAATCTTCTCCCCCTCCCCCCTCTCTTCTCCCCCTCCCCCCACTCCTCTCACCCCCCCTCTCCTATCCAAAGAGCAGTCATGGTTCCCTGCCCTGTGGAAAGTCCAAGGTCCTCCCCCCTACGTCCATGTCTAGGAAGGTGAACGTCCAAACTGGCTAGGCTCCCACCAAGCCAGAACATGAAGTAGGATCAAAACCCCTTGTCATTGACCTTGGCTTCTCATCAGTCCTC
>NW_026068124.1:1156266-1169276 GCF_014885135.2 Alexandromys fortis
CAGGAGCTGTCCTCTTGGAAGCTGAAAGGCTAGTGGATAAACAACAATTGTAAGTCAGGGCTTTCAATACAGAGTGGATTACAAGATAAACTAAAGATTCTGAGCTTTGGCCTGGGAAGATGGTCCAGAGGTCTAAGGTGTTATCTTCTATTCATCAGGTCTTTATCTCCCCCAGAACACTTGTGAGGAGAGACAGTAGGCAGAACATCCATCCCTGCTGTGAGTAAAGGAAGTCCATGCAAGTGTGATCTTGACCAGCTGTGAAACACAGGTTAGGAATGAGCTTGTGTGGAAAGGCCAGAGCTCCCTTTCTTTCTATGGCCTGGAGGGTTTGTGGCTTTGAGTACTCTGTGGCTCATCTGTAGAGTATAGACGGTTGTATGGTGTTACATATTCTTAGAGCCTTCCCCAGTACCCCTCAATGTGTGTTAGCCTAGATCACTATTACTAAATGTATGTGCAGTTGGGTTAAGAGACTGTGGGAAACAGTATTTCACCTTGTTACTGTGCTGACCCAGGGCCAGGTTGTTTTCTGCCTGTTTGGATTCACTGAAGAGTAGAGGTCCAGATTTCAATGACTGGTGTAGAGGCTTGAGAATGGAGGATATGGTAAATGACCGACTTGTGAGTCTAAAAGATATCCCTAATGCTCGCCCTCATATGGAGCATAAGTGGAGATCTTCACTGTGCTCAGGAGTCACTTGGGAGTTCACGACTACCCACTTTAAATAGCTTAAACCTTCCTAATGGAGTTCGCTTCTCCTTTGGATTCCTTTTTCCTGAAGGGTACTTAGGTTTGTGAGGATGGTGATGATGTTCCTTTTTCTCCACTGGTCCTCTTTGTCATGCAGGTCTTGCTCCTGAGAAGAATGACTGCAAAGAACTACTCTGTGACAGAGTTCATCCTTGCAGGCCTGACAGACCAGCCAGGATTCCTCATGCCTCTCTTCTTTTTGTTCCTAGGTTTTTATTTGGTCACCGTGTTGGGTAACCTGGGATTGATCACCCTGATTGGGCTGAATTCTCACTTACACACCCCCATGTACTTCTTTCTCTTCAATCTTTCCTTAATAGATTCCTGTTACTCATCCACCATCTCCCCGAAAATGTTGATGAGTTTTATTTCAAATAAGAATATTATCTCTCACTCAGGGTGTATGACCCAGCTTTTTTTCTTCTGTTTCTTTGTAATCTCTGAGTCCTTCATTCTGTCAGCCATGGCATATGACCGTTATGTTGCCATCTGTCATCCCCTGATGTATATGGTTACCATGTCTCCCAAGGTATGCTTACTCCTTTTGCTTGGTGTATATTTAATGGGCTTTGTTGGAGCCATGGCCCACACAATATCCATGGCAAGACTGACCTTCTGTGCTGACAACCTTGTCAACCACTACATGTGTGACATACTTCCCCTTCTGGAACACTCTTGCACCAGCACCTATGTGAAAGAGCTAGTAGTCTTTATTTTTGTGAGCTTTGATATTGGAGTGCCCATTGTCACCATCTTCATTTCTTATGCCCTCATCCTCTCTAGCATCCTTCGCATGCATTCCACAGAGGGCAGGTCCAAGGCCTTCAGCACCTGCAGCTCCCACATGATTGTGGTTTGTCTTTTCTTTGGTTCTGGGGCTTTCATGTACCTTCAGCCACCTTCCGTTTTGTCCCTTGACCAAGGAAAAGTGTCTTCATTGTTCTATACCATCGTAGTACCAATGCTGAACCCTCTGATCTATAGCTTGAGAAATAAAGATGTTAAAGTTGCTTTGAGGAAAACCTTGAGCAAGAGAATAATTTTTTGAGGAGCTATATCATGAGGTGCAGTGATAAGTATGGTAAACGAGTAGTATTCATATGGAAAGAACAGTGCTTTGATAAGAAGATTCAATGTTGCTATGAGGGGATCAAGGTTTGATTAAATTTATCTTCTTGTATAAGACATTTATGGTGCTAGGGAATGAGCTTAGGTCTTCATGTATACTGGACACTTGCTCTACTAGTGAGCTGCAGTATTCCAGAGACAGAGTTTCAAGTCTTTACTGAAGAAGAGTTTAACATAGCTCTATTCTTCTTGACCTTTGCTCTGTTTAAAATCTTTCCAGATTTTTAATTTTATGCATATTTTATATTTCTGTAGACTACTTATTGTTGAAAACGTTTCAGAAGGAATTTAATTTATTCTAAGTTATTAACAATAATAAAAATATAAAGTAAACAGAATCCAACCAACTAGATTTGAGCACATTTGTGGAAACTGATAGTTTTTATCCCCTGAGTAACAGCATATATATTTTTTTATGCTGTGTTTTCTTAAAACATTATCATTATTTCTGATTTCCCTCTTACAACTTTAGCCACACATTAAAATCTGATTCAATCCGTAATAACACAACTCCTCAAAAACATTTTCCAATTTTATTATTATTGTTAAAGAAGACATGAAAAGAAAACTTCATTAAGTCTGTCTTGTCCAAGAGAAAAGGGAAAATACTACTGTATTATGTGGTTCTTACTGAGGTAGGACTGAGGCCGTGTGTGGAACTCTGTACCATAATTCTCTGCATTGGGACTTCCAGAGGCTTTGTGTTTTTAAAGATAGTAAGTGTAAAATTATCTATTAAGACAAATGAGTAGAATTTGGATTTTTTTTTTTTGTTTTTTGAAACAGAGTTTCTCTCTAGTTTTGGAACTTGTCCTGAAACTACCTCTTGTAGACCAGGCTGGCCTCAAACTCACAGAGATGTCTCTGCCTCCTGAGTGCTGGGATTAAAGGCATATACCACCAGCGCCCAACAAATTTAGAGTTCTTGCTTTTTGGGGGGAGGGTGAATTTAGGTAGTTGAGTATTGATGGAGAAATCTGTTATTTGGGATAACCACACAAGGTTCTGGGTGGTTTAAGGGCTCAGTGAATGATTTGGGGGATGCATTTATTTATCAAGGCAGCATCAAACGTCTGCTTATTAGAAAAGACAATTTATTTGCATTGAATTTTCAAGACAAGCTAAACATATTAGTGGCTGAATGCTTTCACTTTTGATCTTTTTATTTAGTATTTTTTGGTGTCATGGTGGGAAGACTTCTTTTCCCCTGAGCGCTAGTGCTAGATGACTAGAAATATGAATTTTAAAGCAATGAATAAAAAATGTATGTTTGGTTCTTTTACTATAATAAATAGAAACAATTTCTTCTGTCTCAGGCTTTCTTGAGCTATTTCCTTATGTTAGGTAACAGGAAAAAAAAAAGAAAAAAATCATTTAAATATCAGAACCCAGGTAAAATAGACCCTTGGATAGATCTGGCCTCTTGGTCCAATCCCTTTTCTGTGACAGCTTTCCTCAGCTTAAAGAGAAAGGGGTTTTATAGATGAATCGTTCTGATGCGCTTGCTACTCTCTTGCTTGCCCAGTGAGATGGACGTTATTTCTTTTAACAAGCAATTTTGAGGTGCTGTGTTTCTACTCCAGACTCATCATGACTACGGTGACCAACGAGTTCCTATAGGAGTTGACTAAAGCAGGCTACTTAACACAAATATTGGGAAAACAGATGTCGAGTCAGGATAATGGCTTTGAGGCCACCCTGAGCTAAAATAGAGGAGTAGGGGACTCTGAACGTCTCTTACTCAACTGAATATGCAGGCTCCTCATTTCCTCAGCAATCTCTGTGCTCCTGTTTTCTCAGTGGCACCTGCCACAGCAATGGGGCATCAGTTGCCTGTTTGCCTTAGGTTAGCCAAATGTTCAAACTCAGACTTCCTGCCTGTCGCTCATAGCCTTGTCCACAGACACCTGTAACTAGACAATGAAGTGCCCTTCCTAGTATTGCTAATACCTATGGAAGCTGACACCTGGATTTTGTACAATGCTCTGGAATGATATTGCAGGGTGGAAGTCTTGAGGAAGAGGTTCTTACCGCCCATTTCATCTTCAGGAGCCAGGATGGAGAAATGATGCTTATCTCTCTGTTATAGGAAGGGGAGTTGGGGCACTATTGAACCATCCCTGGGGAGTGTGGCGAGCCAGCTCCACAGCCAGGAAAGGCAGAAACCTTGATATAGCCCACATTTTCTTGGTAGAGGTTGTGAGTTTGCTGAGTTAGAATCTAAAACAGTAGCTGTACCTGCTTATTTATATTTGTGTGGCATGGGTTTTGGACAAAACATAAAGGCAAGTGAAGAAAGAAGGAAAGAAACTGTCAGTGATGCCTGCTGTGTCTGTACATGTCCAGACTCATTGTTTAGAAAACATAATTGCCCAATAAACAATGTGTGATCAGGTAAAAGGATACGAATGTGAAGAACACTGTAATGTTATAAATGATAAGGGAAAATGCAGGTAAAATTCCCATGCCTTTAGACATCCAATAGAACTAGATACATTAAAGATACTGACAATACCAAGTACTAATCAGCACATGAGCACTTTTATGGGTGATAAAAGTGCAAAATGGCAGAACCACTTTAGAAAACACTGGAAATGATTTTCGTAAAGTTAAAATTAGATGTTCTCTTTGATACAGAAAATCCACTTCTAAGTATTGACAAAAACACAGTTGGAAGCATATATCCATAGAAACTTATGTATGGACATTTATAGCAGCTTTATTTATCTTAGCCTTCAATTGCAAGCAATCCAAATCTTCCCAAAGTGGTAAATTAACATGTGAATTTCAACATATTCATGCAAGAGAATACTATTTAACAACAACCGGGGGCAGATACACACAGGAAAGAATCTCAGCAAGAACAAACCTCAAATCTTTATGGTGAGGGAAAAAACTTTCCATTAAAGTGGCTAACATTTTTCTTTGCTCCCTTCCCTGCAATGTAGAGCTCAATAAAAATCAATAAAAAAAGTGGCTAACCTATTTCATATTTTTAAAAATAGGAAAACCTTATCTATCCAGTAATTGCTTAGGACTGAAGTGTAAGGTAGGGTTTAGCAGCTTCCTTTTCTATAAAAGCGTTCTACCTTGGAGGGAAGCTCCATCAGGCACAAGATGTTCTAAGAGGAGGAGAAATACTCCATCCTGCACGGAAACTCTCTAAAGAGCTTCAGAGAAGTTAAGAACTTTTCTTCAGTTCTTAGTTTAGGAAGTTAAGAACTCAGTTGCTTCAGGAAGTCCCTGAAATCAACCTAGTTTTCTGGACCCCTCCCTTTTCATATGCTTATAAGCAGTGAGCATCCTGGACAGACATTCTCCGACAACTTGAACTGCCTAGAACAGGCCCAAACCTGGCAGAAAGGACCAGCTGAGCTGCTTGGAAGAGGCTCAGGCCAAATGTGCTGCATGGAAGAGACACCAATCTGTCAATCTGAGAATTGTGCAGTGAGCCCCAGATTCCCAGCTTTCATGAATCACTCATACTGGGGTGGGTTTTGCTGATGAGGCTGTATATGAGTAATTCCTGCTCCTGTAATTAATTCCTCACCCCTACTCCTGTAAGGAACACCAATAAACTCATTGGTTCACCAAGTTGGATTTGTTAGTATTCTGATTTTGTTCTGCCATTGGTTCCCTAATCTGGAATGAGTAGACATTTTCTCATGTATCCCTTGAGATAGTGTCACACAACAGGCAAGGGGTAACTTATTAAAGAATAGAACATTTGAAAGTATTTTTTTAAACGAGTTCTTTATATATTTTATGTCCAAGGTATTTTGCTTGAATGTATGTCTATGTGAAGGTGTCAGATATTCTCAAACTGGAGTTACAGACAGTTGTGAGCTGCCATGTGGGTGCTGGGAAGGGAACCAGAATCCTCCAGGAGAGCAGTCAGTGCTCTTAACCTCTGAACCACCTCTCTCGCCCCAAATATCGAACCTTTCAGAAAAGTGAAACAGCACATCTTAATTGCATGGATTCATAATTTGTTAAAATTACTGAACTGGTCACATGAATTATGTTCATTTTCTTGAATTTCAATTATATATCTATAAGATATATTTAAGTATCCATTTGCAACTATGAGTAACTAAGGATAAGAAATACAAACATAAATTCCTGAAACTCACCGTAACTGATCTGAAGCATAAAAGGTGAGTTGCATTTCTGACCTTGGTAGGAGATGTAATATTTTGAATAGATAAGCCCCTCAAGCTAGTCCCAGGAGCCATAAGCCTTATAATACTGATATCTAAAAGGATGCTTTCTGACAATGTATAAAGACATATATACTGTCTCTCATTCATCAAAGGTCAACCCAAATAGGCCTGTCAGTCACCTGGATAAAAACCAAGTCCCCCAGGCAAAGCTTCTTGTTCTAGAAGAAAACTACAACTGATCAACATGCTGTGAATAAATAATTGTTGAATGTCCTACCCTGTGCAGGATGTTATAACTCTTCCTCCTAAGCTCAGAGAACACTGAAGAGGAAGGCGGGAAAGAATGTACGAGTTGGATGATGGGAGGAGAGCTGTAAAACTCCATCTCCTGGATATGACATAGCTGCCAGGGTCATGAAGTCACAGCAACCGTGGTTATTTGCACTTGTGCACTAGCTCTGGCCTGTCAACATTTCATCATGGTTGGGAGGGTTTGGGAGCCCCCACCTATTCTTTTTTTTTTTTTTTTTTGGTTTTTCGAGATAGGGTTTCTCTGTGGTTTTAGAGCCTGTCCCTGGAACTAGCTCTTGTAGACCAGGCTAGTCTCGAACTCACAGAGATCCACCTGCCTCTGCCTCCCGAGTGCTGGGATTAAAGGCCCCCACCTATTCTTGAGGAACTGTCATGGTTACTGTGAATTATCATCTTAAAATATCGGGATTCACCTAGGAGACAGCACCTGTAACCTTCTGTAAGGTGTCATCTAGATTAAGGTTCCCCTGAGAGTGTCTGAGAGACTGCTGTGAGTAGGTTAGCCACAGTGAGAAGGTCCATTTCATTGTTGAGGATTTAGCCTGTCCACAATGAAGAAAGTGAGCTGAGCACCATGATGGCTTCCTGCTTCCTGACTGTGGGTGTGATGTCATGGCTGCTTCATTCTCCCGTGCCTTGGACTTCCTTCCGCACCAAGATGGGCTCTTCCTCTAAGTGTGAACCAAGATCAACCCTTCCTTTTTAATTTTTTCCAGAAGATTTTATCACAGGATCAGGAAAGTAATTAAAGCAGGATCCAGAATAGAATTCCTCAATATTTCAAAAATATTGGCGCTCATCACTGAGTGTGGGTTTCTGTCCCTGTAGACAGTTTCATGTGTCCCACAGAGAGGATTACACAGGAATTTGTACCTGATTAGAGAGTTTCGCTCCATTGTTTTCTTTAAATTGTGTAGTTTCCTTTTATATATGAAAGGGTTAATTTAATTTATCAATTAATTAAAATGTCTTTGTTATGCTTAGGATAATTTCCCTGCTTCTACTCATTAACCCATATATCGTCCTTTTAGGAAATTACACTTGTGGTTTTGGGAATTGTTCTGAGCAAACCTACCCATGAGACACTTTGTAGCTCAGTGATAATGCCTTTTGTGTCTTTTATGCTCCTTAATAAAAATAGATTTTACAGCATTTTTGTATTAATTAATACAACTCTGTTGTACTAACACCCTTCTCAAAACCACATCCTTCAAAAACCAACAGAGCTTTGAAGGGTCTTGTGCCCAGCAGCTCCCTAGTTTCTTCGCAGCAGCTTCTGCCATTTACCTGACTGGACACTGAGCTGACTGAGAAAGGGAAAGGTTTCTTTCACAAATGCCTTGACTTTGACAGCAGAAACTTTCAGTCAATCTAGCTCTGTAGCCAATATTGCATTTTTAAAAAAAAATAAATTAAAGTGAGAATAATATGATTGCTTAAAAAAATCCGATTTTTTTCAGAGAATAAGAAAGGATCCCAAGACTTATAGTCTTGTGATATAGATATATCTCTATATACAATATTTATATGAAATTCCATTATAGTTAATGAGTTTTTGAATGTACCAATGATTATCGATGGAAGTGTTAAAGTACAACAAGGCTACAAGACTTAGAACTTATTGTGAATAAAGTTTTGATCTAATTAGGAGTTAAGAAATAAAATCATGAAATACTCAGCATCAAATTGAATTAAAGTAAGTGAAGGGAAGCCTATATGGGAGAAAAGAGCAAGAGAATAACTTAGCTTGAGATTGTTTTCAGTTCGCCCCTTAAGTTGTTAGTAACATAATTTATCCCCCGCCTTGGAAATTCTCACCACCTTGTCCCTAACGTTTTATAAACACAGCCAGTAATTGCTAAGTGAACATACACTGGGGTATAATTTAATGTGCGCAAGCAACTGCAACTTATGATCCCTTTTAAATGAGAGGGGCAGGTCTTGATTTGGTGAACTGACAGATTCATTCCCTTAAATGTAGAATATTGTTTGGGTTTAATTTCAGATTTATTTACTTCAAGCATTTTGTTCTCAGCTGCAGGACTTGCTTTAAAGTTTTTCTTTTGGTTGATTTCTTTCTTTGCTATTTATATGTTGACAGTTTTGAACAATTCGGTCCTAGGCCATTGATTATTCTGGGTACTATTCTGTCTCTCATGCTCTCCCTAGAAGTGGTTTGTCACCTTGATTGCCTGTGTTCAGATGTGACCGTGTGATCTCTTTTTCTCAGCCTTCACATGTACAGGCCAGAGGCTGGTGTCTGTGTTTTCCCCTATTGCTCTCCATTTTGTTCTTTTGAGACTGGGTTTTCACTGAATCTGAAAGCTCCCACTTTGCTAGACCGGTGGCCAGTACACCGTGGGATCCACTTCTTCCTGCTCCATCATGCCGTTTTATCCATGTGCTGCGCATTTCAGGGCCTTGTTCTCGTTTCCTTTCTGTAATAGTGATAAATTACCCCGTCAAAAAGCAACAACAATTATGAAAAAGGAGCAAGCATTTAAAATGAATTTGAAGAAGAACAAGTAAGTATATATGGAAGGGTTTGTAGGGCGGAAAGGGAAGGGAGAAATGATATGATTATAATTCCCCAAACCAAAAGAAATAATAAAAAGAAAATGTCACAATAAAATCTAATACTATGAATATTAATATAAATTTTAAAAATAAAAAAGAAAGCATAATTACCATAAAAGGAATAAAGCAAAGCTATTTAGTTGAGAAAGGGTGCATTTTAACTTACAATTCGGGGTTAGAGTTCTTTATTGTGGGGAATCAAGAGCAGAGGGAAATGAGTGCTCGCTCGCTTGCTTGCATGAGTTCAGTTTCATTTCTCCACTCTTAACAGGACCCCTTGTTTAGGGAATGGTATCACCTGCAGTGGCCTGGGTCTTGGGAATATACCCAAGAGATGCCCGATCATATGACAGGGGCATTTGTTCAACTATGTTCATAGCAGCATTATTTGTAATAGCCAGAACCTGGAAACAACCTAGATGTCCTTCAATGGAAGAATGGATGAAGAAAGTGTGGAATATATACACATTAGAATACTACTCAGCGATAAAAAACAGTGACTTCCCCACATCATTTAACTCAATTAAGATAATATCCCACAGACATGCCCACAGGCCAACTCCATGCAGATAAACCTTCATAAATACTCTGTAGTGGCATTTCATTTGAATTTTAATAAATAAAGCTTGCATGAAGATCAGAAAAGTAAAACAGCTACCCTGACCAGCCTTACAGATCAGGCAGCAATGACACACATCCTTAATCCCAGAAGCCACAGTGACACACGCACACACACCTTTAATCCCAGTAGCCACACTAACTTGCCATAGAAACCAGGGGGTAGTGGTGCATGTCCTTAATCCAAAAACTAGAGAGGATTTTAAAACAGGAGGTGACAACTCAGTCTCCGTCTCATTCTGAGATTACTGGAGGCAGGATCATCATTTTGGACTGAAATAGAGGTAAGAGCCAGTGGCTGACTGTTTAGCTTTCCTGACCTTTGGATTGGATCCCAATTTCTGTCTCTGGGTTTTTATTAATCATGCTACAATACTCACTTCCCAGTTTGAGTCAAGTTGACAATTAAAGGTAGCCATGGCAGTCTTCATGTTGGCATAGCAACCCTTGATCCACTGAGGCATCTTTCACTTCACTTTCAATGACTAATATTAATTCTTAGATCACACAATATACTTTGCACAATAAATTAATCATATATATACATGTATAGACACACACAGACACATGTGTATATATGTAAATTATAAGACAATTATGAAAGGTTAAAAGTGCTCCAGCAGAGTTCAGAGATACTTGCAAGTATTTGTTGCAATGTATTGTTTGTCCAGTTTGAGGTCACTGGTTTCTGCTACCCTATAAATACTGAGCCCTTGCTGGGACTCCTCTTGGATAACCTGTTGTTCTATGTCTTGGAGATCCTTTCGCTTTGAATCTGCAGGTCTGGCCCCTTCATATACTCCAACAGTTCATAGATGAGGTGGATGCTGGGTTGGGCCAATTCCTAGTGCTGGTTCTGGGTCTGGGTGATAGCTGGTCAGTTGCGCCAGCCAGTTTGCCTTCATCTTCACCATCCAGGTGAACACTCCAGCCCCGCCTCAGCTAGTTCACGCAGTGCATCAGGCACCGAGGAGCATGGCCGCGTCTCCTCTTCTCACATACTTGGGTCCAGGGCACCCACACTCACATCACCAGGGCCAGCTTTACTGTTGTGCCCAGGGGAGGTGCAGGGTTCGCTCTCCTGATTGCTGCAGTTGACGAAGGGCAGAGGCAGCTTTTCTATTTTTATGCCCCTGAGGCCAACTCTTCTGCCATCGCCAGATGGCAAGGGGTGGGAGGCATATTTCCCTCAACCATATCACTGCATGGCACATGAGGGAGAGAGCGAGGGAGGCTCTCATTCTCTCACAGACACAGGACCAGCTCACCTGTGCCCCTGGCAGCAGGGTCCGCTCAACACAGACCCATTGCTGCATCAGGGCTAAGGACCAAGACAAGGCCCTTGGCAGCAGCCCAGGCCTGGGAATGGCCCCAGGTGGCAAGCAGGTCATCCATGTCAGCCCATTCCTCATCTCTTCAGACCTTCTTCTTTCCCCAGTACAGGAACCGTTCTACTTCCTCTCTCACTTACCGTAATGGTGCCTGACCAGAGTGGGGGCGCTGTGACCAACCTTCACTGCCTTCAGGCTTGGCAGCACCGAGAAGCTCAGGGTTGATTCTGCTTCATTTATTTATGAAAATATCCTCTGCATTTTGTTTTTTCTCCATTTTTACATCAAAATTAGGAACTCATAGAAAGGATAAACAAACTTCCCAGGATCACACAGTTGGCGAGCAGAAAAGCCAGAGTTGTGCTGAGAAATAAGATTTCAAAACTCATTTTCTAAGTGCTTAATTGGGATATGGAAGGAGCTAGTAACAATTTTCCTGGGTTAATAAGTGTGATAACTCACATTGATTATAGCCCAATAATAAAGGGAGTGCCCACTGAGAAATCTGCTTTAAGGGGGAATGTTGTGTTCTTCTTTGTATCCATGTTCTAGAATGACTAACAGATGGACTTTTAGAAATTTCCAGACAAAATTTGGTTACTTATGAAAGGACATAAGTGAAAGTCCTTGAACTAAGTCCCCCATCGTGAGTGCTTTCCATATGGAGGTATTATTGAAACCATAGAACACATGATAGGTGCTTACTCAGGGATTTTGCAAGTTTGGGGGTTATTGAGGATGGACTCTCTCCTTCAGGTTAACTTTGGATTCTGCCTCCCATTTCCTTGGTAACTCACTACTTTGAAGAACGGGAAAATACCACAATTTCACTCCTTTGAATTTGAAATATCATGGGAAGGAGGGAGGAAGCATCATTATCACCTCCTCTCCCACTTAGATTTAAAATACTACGTGAAAATGGGGACATGGAGGCAGCAGGAATTTGCGGAAGCCCAATATGGAAAGGCTGTTTTCTCCTGATTAAGCATGGATATTTTATAGACTTAATAGTATTTGAAAATTTATCTTTAATTCTTTTACATATACTATTATGTGATAATTGGTCACAAGGATGGTATCTGAGCTCTACCTCAGTCCCTTGGTGGAGTCAAGCCAACCTAAATACCCCAGGACTACATGATTTCAATGACATGCTGTTGTCTCCTCACATGAGTTAATCTAGAGGGGCCTATCAATCATGTACACAAGAAAACAGCCCTTAGAAATCTGTAACTTCAATAAATATGGTATATCTGAAACTGTGATGAAAAGGTAGATGGAATAAGTATCCTGTTAATGACGTAACAGTATGCAATTCTGCCTCGAAAGGCCCTCCCACGTCGCTAAGTTGCTTCTGTCTTCTCTGATTATTTTTTGAGGTCTAACTCTGAAAGCACACTTTATTTTTATTTTTCCTCTTGGTATCTTTTTGAAGAAACAGTTTGGCAATGTTTTATGAAATTAACACTTTGCCCCATGACCCAGAAATTACACACCTGGATAGTTACCCTAGAGGAAACATATGTTCACACAACATCTTGCTTATTTATTTATTATTTTTATTTTTTGAGGTAGGACTTTATTCTGTAGCCAAAAATCTAATTTTGTTTGCTCTATGTCATGATTACTACTGCAAACGTATTTAAGATCACTTGGTAGACAGGCGTCTGGCATGTCTGTGAGCGATTGTCTGGATTAGAGTACTTGAGACAGGAAGTCTCACTTTAAGTGTGAACAGATTAATTCTAGCTATTTTCCCAGAAGCTCTCTGAGGTGTAGCCATGATAGTGAAGCCCTATCTGGTACTATCTCTTCTTTCTGATCAGGTTTGTGCCATTTCATCTTCTTTGTTTCTCTTTTATGAGAACAGTTTCTTTTACTCACATAATATACCCCAATTATACCTTTGCCTCTCTTTACTCCCAGTTCCACCTTCCCTTCCCTCCCATCAGGATCTATCTCCTTTTCTTCTTTCATTAGAAAACAGGCTTCTAAGGGTATATAATAGAGTATAGTATAATATAATAATACAATACAATACAATAAAATTGACACATTGCATTCTTTATATATTTTGGAGATCAGACCTTTGTCTGTTGCAGGGTTGGTGACGATCTTCTCCCAGTC
>NW_026068124.1:1171354-1210839 GCF_014885135.2 Alexandromys fortis
CGGGAATTTCTTTTTTTCTTTCAATAAAATAATTGACACATTGCAATAAAACAAAACAAACAAACAGAAGGAAAAGAGCCCAAGAACAGGCACCAGAAACAGATATAGATGTAGAGACCCACTCATTTGCATGTTCAGGAATCCCATAACAATATGAAACTGTAAGCCATAATTGTCAGGAGCATTTATCACAAGGCCACGACAAAATTATAGCTTACTCTGAAAACTGTTGCTTCTGTAATTTCACTTGTGCAATAACAGCTATAAATCTTCCTATTACCATGATTTTCATACAATATACACATGTAATCTTATGATTGCATCTCAGTCTTAAGGGCATGCATATCCATGAATGGTCAAATAGATGACTTTTCATTTAGTATACAGTTTTGATATATAGAATATATACTAGGACATCATAACAGTTCGATTGTCCCATGATGACTACAGACACCTAAAAGCCTGCCTTGCTAGCTACACATAATTAGCTCATTTTAACCTCAGAACAAGTTCAACTAGACTAAAGATTTTTTTGTACAACCCCCCCAAAAACTTTACAGCTTATACAAGGTCAGAGTCACAGAAGTCTACCAAGGTTACTAAGAAAGCACATGCCCATTCTCCACTTGCCAGCCTACTAGCAATGGATCTGTGTCTCAAAATTGTCACTGGGAACTGTGCAACCCCCACCACATCTCATCAAGGTTCTGCTCCTATGTACTTGGACCCTTGTGTTGCCTTGGTGAGTGGCTCAGCTCCTTATAGCTTCAAGGATCCTGTAGCAGAAGAGCTTTTAGAATAGAAGAAGAAGCTAGAAGAAGAAGCATGGAGAAGTTAAACGTGGACGGGATTATTAGAGAAGAAACAGAGCAATAAAGAGCACTTGAAATGAATAGCGTCAGCCTGTCTGTGTGAAGTTACTGTAAAAATCCTTTCACTCCTGAGAATTATTTTACCTTTGGGATCCTGGGTAGGGGCTGATCTCATAGGCCCTACACATTGTATTTATGTAAAGGACCTAAAAGCTAAAAAGAAAGAAAATATATAAATGAAAAAAATTAAAAACGGAAAAGCCCTGAGATGACATTACAAGACAGAACCTCCAATGATGCTGTTGGGTTCATTGTCTCTTGATCATTTATTGCTGGGCATGCAGCTCATCCTTAGAGTGGTGTCTTTCCCCAGTGAGACTCCCTTGGAGAAAACTAAATTTTCATTCGCATGTAGTTATCAATTGGAGACAACATCTGGCTTGGGGATAGGGGGTGTGTTTATTCCTTCTTTCAGCTCTAGACACTGTCTGGGGCAGATCTGTCCAGGTTCCTATGTGTTGGGATCTGGCTGTACCCAGATAGATGGCTTGGCCGCCCTCATTTCCCATGACGGACAGCTGAACTTCTTGTACCCTTGTATTTGACAAGGATGTTTGTGTTCTTTCTGGTGTGTGGTGTTTTGCAGAAGAATTCTTCTGTACATGATTTCCTGACATTGACCTCAGGTTCTGGCTGCTCAGCATGGCTAGGGCCAGCTGCCTAAAGATATAAAAGTCTTAAGCTTGGGGAAAATAAAGGCTCTTCTTCCTCCTGCCTTGAAGCCTCTGTGTCTAAATCCCAGCACTCCCCGCCACCGTCTAGGCATCCAAGCTGGGCTGGCGTGGCATCTATGCATGTTGCCTTAGTCTCTATGAGTTTATATGTGCACCCATGCTGTTAATTTAGAGGGCCTTCTTTTCTCAGTGTTCCCTATTCTCTCTGGCTCTTACACTCTTTCTGCCCCCTCTTTGTCAGAGTTCCCTGAACTCTGAGGGAAGGGATTTTATGGAGACATCCCACTTAGGGCTGAGTGACCCAAGGTCTCTCACTCTCTGCAAAATATCTGGCTGTGTACATCTCTGTGTGTGTTCCTGTCTGCTATAGGAGGGAACTTCTCTGATGATGACTGATCAAGGCACTGATCTATGCACATACCAGAATGCTACTAGGAGTCCCTCTATTGCTTCCCTTTTTCATTTTGGAATGGTAGCATTTGTTTTTCCTCTAGGCCACTGGGCTATCTAGTCTCAGGTCCTTGATTATCCAAGGAGTTCTGGGTAAGAGCTCCATCTCATGGAGTGGCCTTAAGTCAAGTCAGATCTTGGTTGTTTATTCCAATAAGCTTTGTGCCACCAATGCACTAGCATACCTTGTAGACAGGACTTCATCATAGAGCAAATGGTTTGGGTTGGGCTGGTGTTTACATTTCTTCTTTGGTAGGATGTAACTTCCTGTACTAAAGATGCTAGAATGTAGGGGTGAAGGTTGTATGTAGCTTGCACTTCTTCTTATGCAAACTGGAACCTTATACTGTTCAGTAAGTGGCTCTGAACTCTACTTGCCATCTGTGGTCCTTCAGAGGCCTAAGACCTGATATATATGCATATATGCAAAACCTATTGCATGCAAAACATCTTACATTCTACAATGTTGAAATAATATGCAGTTTAAGACAGAAATTAATAAAAGAAGAAAGTCAGTTTCCTGACACTCAAGATTTGGAAGCTGGAGATACTGAAAAAAAAAAAAAGAAAATGTCAACATAGTTGTTTTTTGCTTACTGCTTGCACTGGAACAAGTCATTAGGTAACATGGTTTTAGAGAAGCCTGTCTAAGATTCATTTGGAAATGAAGTTGTCATGGTAACTGTCTCTGAAGCAACAGACAAAATTCCCCCAGAGCTTCCAGAGAACCTCCAACGTCTTCTTTGCACTTGGATACAAGCAGCCTGCCTTATGGGCTTATTTTAATTTTGTTTTAATGAATTGCCTTTCCCTTTCTTTTTCGGAATGCAATTGGAATCCTCAGACTCACTCTGAGATGTGGACAATTCTGTGTGTTTGACTGATGAAGCATTGTCATTGTCACTGTTAAGCCAAGGGTGAGCAGGTTCTCACTGGTGATACATATGGCCTCAAAAACTAACCTGGCCTGTGTGCTGTGATTTCAGGTGTGCTTATCTAGAAGAAGATGGACTTCTGCTCCTATGAAGGTTTGCCAACTTCCCCAAGACCATTTCAGTCATTATTTTGGAGCAAACCCCAACTTAACATTGTAGCTCAAATTTCCTTAAATTCAGAGATTTGTTTCATGGCTGTGTAATCAGTCATCCTTAAATATATATACACCCAGACAAGCAACAACAAAGCCAAGTTTCCACAGAAAAGTTTACTAGGCCTTATATTTCTGTGTATGAAATCACGTCTTTAAAATGGTTTTGACAATGTTTAGTGAAGGCAACCTGGAGACAGAGTTGGGTGCTGTTAGGAATGTACCCCAAGTTTAAGAAGCTTAGTGGGCTTGACTCAAGATTCTGTATTATATTTTCTGAGTGCTCCATTCTTTAAAGCAGGGAGTGACAGATCTTCCTTATGAAGTTGTTGTGAACAGTAAGTAGTACAGAATAATTTGTATATTGCCATCGGATGCTTTGTTTTCACATGAGGTTCCTGGGCCAGCCGTAGTGTTTTGTGTATACTAAGTGTGTCAGTACAGAAGAACAAAAATGTATTTTTCCATTAATAATTTGTTTTTAATTGTGCATGTAAAGATGCAATTTGAATGGGCAAACAGATGAACAACTGCATAATGCATTATCAAGGGTCTATTTGCATGTGTGTATGTGGCGGGGGCAGACTTCTGACAATGGATCTGTGAGCCCTCTGCTCCTAGATCTCACTGAGATCTCTAATCCAGAATCAAAGTCTTTAGAGCCCTGTGATCCACAGTGCTAGGACATTATATTGCCCTTCTGTGCAGAGACCATAGGGGAGCCCCAGGGCAAAGGCAAAATCAGAGAGCATGTTCTGCAGTTCAGCTAGGGGACCAAGGAAAACCAGAGCAGACTCTACCTTCTTTTTCTCCCAGAGCTATTTATGTCCAGAAGCAGTAGAGAGAAGCCATGTGTCTCTAAACTAAAAGGGGTAAGTGCCTGCATGACCCACAAGGAGCCCAAAAGTCAGAACTCACTGCTGTTCCAATTCACTAGCCTTGAGACTTGGTACAAGTTCTCAAGCCCAGGGTCCTCGCTTGTCAAAGGGGCAGCGTTCTAATGCCACACAGCATTAGGCACGTTCTGTAAATGCTTCCTTTCTTTTACCTTAGCTTTTAATGCATTGCTTCACACATTTACACAGTTATGATTATCACTTAATAATAGTGGTGACTTTGGGTCAAACAGCTTCATCTTCACGCTCTGCTTACTACAGTTCTCAATATGGAAGGTCTGGATGGTGTCAAATGGTTTCATTGCTGCAGTCACTCTAGAGAAGGGACTCAGGTTTTAGCAGTTTCATGTTGGCTGCAGAGGGAAGGGAGTACCTGTAAGAGGGCCACGATAACAGTTGGTGAGTCTAAACTGTCTGTCCTGTCTCAATCTCTACATCATGCGCAGCCTCTGCGTTGTATCAACATTCACTCCTCAAGATGAATTGCACTGAGCCAGTTCCCAGAATAAAAGCTCTTGGGAACCATGGAAACAGAGAGACAAGGATAGGGAAAGGCCATGTTGTTTAAGTTCTAAAATCTCTGCTTGGATGCCGTTTTCAAGAATGAGGGGATATGAATCTTTCTCTCTATGACTCCGTTTCCCTCCCTGAGCTTTTTGGAGGAGAAGGATCACTAAGAACTCCTCCTTTATGAAAGCCCCCCCTCCGCCCCCCCCTGGCTTCACTGACCAGCGAGCAATCCGGATTCCACTCTTCCAGTTTTGAGGTCTCCCCATCACCATGCTCTTATTTTTTGTTGTTGTTGAAAAAAATTTCCGCCTCCTCCCTGTTTTCCATTTCCCTCCCCCTCCTCCCACACATCGCCCCTCCCCCCACTCCCCTCCTCCTCTCCCCACTCCATTCCCCCCTCCCTCTCCAGAATGATGAGCAGTCCAGATTCCCTGCCCTGCGGGAAGTCCAAGGTCCTCCCACTTCTATCCGGGTCCAGGAGGGTGAGCATCCAAACAGGCTAGGCTCCCACAAAGCCAGTTCATGTATTAGGATCGAAACCTAGTGCCATTGTCCTTGGCTTCTCATCAGCCTTCATTGTCCGCCATGTTCAGAGAGTCCGGTTTCATCCCATGCTTATTCAGCCCAGTCCAGCTGGCCTTGGAGCATGCTCTTCTTTTTTATATCAGCTCCCAAAGAAGCAGTTTAAAAATATTTAGTACTAGTTAGACACACATAATTACAGTTTTCTCTTCTTTGAATGATGAAGTTTAATGTATCCCAAACTGCATTAACACCTGGACTTGGGAAGTTATTTTCTGTATTTTCTATCACTGTTATGTCCATGTTTATTTAACCCATTAATCTAAGGTATAAAAATATCAAATTCATTTTAACAGAATATCTATTCTGGAAAAAAGTTCATTTTTTTTAGTGTATGTATATGTGTGTGTGTGTGTGTGTGTGTGTGTGTTGTACGCTTCTGCTGAGGCCAGAAAAGAACATCATATCCCCTGGAACTGGCATTACAGGCATTTGTGAACCTGATGTGGATGCTGGGAATTGAACTCAAGTCTTTTGAAAAAACTGCACAATTTTAACAGCTGAACCATCCTTCAAGCCCAGAATAAACACTCCTAAATTTGTTTCTGATATCAAGGAGCAGATCCAAAGACTTTTATTATTATCCTTTTCCAATAAGTAATACAATTTCCAGCGGCTTCTATTCTTTATATAGAGGGAATTTCAACTTTTCCCCTTAATGAGTTTATTTCCCCTTATTTTTATTCATAATTTTTCCTTATTTTAAGACAGTTTTTGCAATGACAGAATATCTGGTATTAATTTTTTTTAGAAATCATTTAGTTCACCTATTTATAAGGGTAAGTACACTTTGGAGACTAAAATTTTGCTACTTATCCAAGAGCAGAAATGCCTGGCTCTAGCTTTGGAATCCTGCTTAAATGCCCATCTATTATGGCTTTTATTATAAAATAGCTTTTTGACTCCATTTTTTTTTCTTGGAAGACTTAATTTCACATGCTAGTTGACCTAACACATTTAAGTAATTTCATGTTATTTTTCACAGGATAATTTTGATATACTACACTTTACAAGAGTGTAGACGGTGAAATATCTTGCTGAATGGGCCTTGGCAGAATGAATTTGTGGTATGTGTGAAGGAGGCATGTTTGGTTTCATATAGGAATAAATATGGTGTCCTCAGACTTGGTGAATGGAGCCCTAGGCAGACAGTTTAGTGAAATACATCTTCTAACAGAAACTTATATGGTAAGGAACTTGAATTTAAAAGTTTTTTTTAAATATTTATTTATTTATTATGTATACAATAGTCTGTCTGTATGTCTGCTGGCCAGAAGAGGGCACCAGACCCTCAACAGATGGTTGTGAGCCACCATGTGGTTGCTGGGAATTGAACTCAGGACCTTTGGAAGAGCAGGCAATGCTCTTAACCTCTGAGCCATCTCTCCAGCCCCAGGAACTTGAATTAAATATAGGAAGAGGTCAGGAGTAATTTGGAGGTCCCTCAAACAGAATAGGCTATTGCCATTGCTGTTGTCCACCATAACTTGGTGGTAAGAGTGTGTTGCTGAAAATGTCACACAGTTTGATCACAGGACATGGACAAATCAAACTGGAGCTGATTCAGAAACTTGTTCCCTGCAGCTTTCATAGAAGGTGCTATGCGGACTGCAGAAAAACCAACAGTCTTACCTAGCAGTAAATCCTATGAGCTACAGTAGTGATAGCTGGCAACGTATGTTTATGGGTACAATTGTGGCATGAATGTTATGGAGCAACAAACCACCCCTTGCCTTGCTTTCTGGACAGGAAGAAATGGTGCCTGGTATTATATCTGGCCAAAAGCTAATAGCTGGGGAGCTCATAGCCTCCAAGGATGAATCCATGACTGCTGCTTTGCTAAATTGACATAGTATATTAAACCAAATTTTAAATACATATCTATGTACCAGTATATTCCAGCTCTCAGTTCTCACCAGAGAAGCTTTTTTATGCAATAGACAGTAATTAATGCAGAAACTCTTAGCTTGTCTAAGTACAGAAAACATATATCATGTCTGTGGAGTTCTCAGCAACAAATCTACACCACAGTCCTTCCCTCCAAGGCTCAGGGAAGACTGTAGAAGAGGGAGCCAAATATCTGGGAGGACCAGTACAAAACAATGTCTTCTGGGTATGACAGGACTGTTACGTTTATGAACCCATAGCAGCTACTGTTTTTGTTTTTCGAGACAAGATTTTTCTGTGTAGCTTTGGGGCCTGTCCTGGAACTCACTCTGTAGGCCAGGCTGGCCTTGAAGCCACAGAGATCCGCCTGCCTCTGCCTCCTGAGTGCTGGAATTAAAGACATGCAGCACCATCGCCTGACATGAAGGAAAATTATAGCTTGAAGGGAATAAAAAATTTACAGTTAAGTCCTCAACAATGGTTTGGCTAGTTTGTTTATTCTTGGTGGTATCTTTGATAGATAGGGATTAATGGAACAAGAAGGCTTAATTGGGGTGGGGGATAGGAGGGCAGGGTAGAGGAAGAAATATATGGAGGGATAGCTAAAACTAAAGACCTTTCCACAATAATCAAACTGACATCAGACAAACAGAAGCAACAGGGTAGATAGACATGAGCAGACACTCATAAATTGGGACATTTGATTCTTCTAATTAATTCTTGTGTTTTATTTAATCTTATTCAGCCCTCCCCAACTCCTCCCAGATCATCACTTCTTTCTCTCCCCCCACATTTGTGTCCTTTCCCCCCACCAATTAAGTCCAATTTGATGAGTGTTGAGAGATTAATTATTCTATTGGTGTAGCAATAAGACAATAGCAGTCAATTTATTATTATGTCCATTTGGCAGCATAATAGTGGTAGGTTCATGTCCAAAGCCTAACCACACACTCTTGGCCTAACAATGTTATCAGGTATGAGTTGCATCTCTTGGAGAGAGCCTTAAATCCAATAAAAAGAGGTTGATATTCCCATGATGCTCATGCCACTATTGAATCAAGGGGCATGGTTTAGCCCATCAATCAGCTAACTACAAGCCCTCCAACTCTAATCACCTTTAACAGACTGTTTTCATTACATCAGAAGCTTAACAGTTTAACCAATTTTAGTTAGCTCATAAATTCCGTAAAACTACTCATATTTTGATGGGAATTCCTTAAATATATGGAGAATAGGCATTTATAGTCTCCTTATGAATAAATGGAAGTGACTAATTTCTCTAATGTAGCATCTTTTAAAATATTTCAAATTTCCAAATGATAATCAAAGAACTATCTTTTGTGTTGTTTTTTTTTCATTTCTGTTACTATGAGAAAAATTGAGAATGTTTTTAAATATTCAATGGCTACTGAATTCTTGTATGCAGTGTTTCTGTATTCTTTGCTTCTTTTCTTCTGAGATTTTGATTCTTTTGCTTTCATCTGTATATTAGCGATATTAACTTATATATTAACTTACATTAGAGATATTACCATATATTTGAGGTATAAATTGCATGCATTTTCCTTCAGTTTGTGATTTGGCTTTTGATTTTTCTTTTATTGCTTTAAAACTTGCTTTTGATTAAATTTATTAACATTTTATAATTTCTGATATAATTTTTTATGTTTTAACCAAAGTTAGAAATGCTTTAAAACTTCTTAGTTTATGACGTCATTTGCCTAGCATTCCTTTCATCTTTTTAACAGGTAGGTATCTTTTTTTATAAGCTCTACTGATGTACGGTGTGAATGAATCTAACTTTAACTTTTTCCAGATGGCTATTCACTTACTCCATTGCCATTTACAAAGCTGTCCATCTTTTTCTAAGTTTGAGCGCCTGCCTTTATCACATAGTAAATGTCAAGGAAGTTGGGATATTTCTGAGTTTTCTATCCTGTTCCATTGGTCCATCGGTTTACCAGTAAGCCAATCCCACATTGCTTTATCTATAGAAACTTCATTATGTTCTCTTATCATCACGATAACTTCCCACATACTCTTCTTTGAGGGATTTGCTGAGTATTCAGGTTTAACCATAACTTCTGTAATTAATTTGACTAGCTTCAACAAAAAAATTCTGATAGCATAGATGCATTAAGATCATTTTCTTTTTTAGTTGACAAGTAAACTAGGGAGCAGGTTTCGCACACTTTAGAACTTGAAGCTTCTAATCTTGAAGTGTGATATAGCATCCCAGCTTTTCAGGTTTGTATCACTGGCAATGTTTAATAATTTGCTTTATTTCTCTTTTGCATATATTTTATTGGTGTTATGTTTGGGAATGCTATTGTGACTGTAATGACAGTCTTATTATTTTTCATTAGGTTTTCTGATTATTATTTGGTTATATGAACTATACTAATAAATGTCAATTTTACACTTCGTAATATAATTTGTCATTTATAGAGATTTTTATTTTTAAATGTTTCTTTTTGATTGAAATAATTATTCTGGGTATAAAGTTCAATGTGATGTTTCAACCCACATGTTCATTGTATAATAATCAAATCAAAGTAATTAGCTTTTAACTGTCACCTTAAACATTATAATTTCCTTATGGAGAGTATATTTCTTACTTACAACTTAGGCCTCTTGTTCTTCCCCCCCTTTACAAAAACATTTTCCTTAAATAGAACGTTAAATAATAGTGAAGACTTTAAGCTTCATGACTTTATTCTGTCTTCTAAGAATGAATTTCAAATTAGATTGTTACCTTTCTATTTAAGATTTATATACTTTACTATTGATTGGTTCAGATCTGAATGTTCCCTAAAGGCCAATAGGCAAAAGTCATGGTCCCCAAAGCATGGAGCTTCTGGGAGGTCGTGGAATCTTTAGGATGTAGGGCCTGCTTGGAGGAAGTTTGAGCCACTAATATGTGTCCTTGAAAGGGGTATCAGGATTCTGGCCCCTCTTTTTTCTATGCTTCCTGGTTCCTGTGAGGTAAACAAGCTGCCCCTGTCCTGCATTCCCACCATGGTGTCCTCAGAAGCTCATAAAACCTCAAATAAAAACAATCAGTGAACCACAATCACAACAACAAATCATGTCCCCAGAGCGCATGGGCTGAAACTTCTGAAACAGTGAACAAAAACGAATTTTTCCTCTTCCAGGCATAAGGTGAAAGGAATTACACTTTTCAACCTGTTATTGAATATTTCATTTTTGGGTAACTGAAGAATCCTAGGTAGTTGTGAGAAACAAAGATCCCATGCTTTCTTTATTCAGTTTCCCCTACTAGTATGGTTTAGCAAGACTTCAGTAAAATATAACAACCAAAATATTGTGGTTGGTACATCCAAGATACATAACAATTTACTGCCACTAGGACCCCTTGTTTCCATTTCCTTTTCATATCCACACCTTCCTCATCCAAAAAGGAACACATTATTCCCACACATTACCACTTGGGTAAATTTCAATAGAATTATGCAGCATGAAAAAAAGCCAGTCTCAAAGATTAAATACTGTATGGTTCCATTATATAACACAGTTGAGATGAGGAAAGGATAGAAACGGGGAACATGGTAGTGGTTGTCTAAACTGAAATTATCCCTACTCTGCCCACTCCAATTTTTAAACACTACCTTCCTTCAAAATTTTATGGGAAAATACGAGCATTATTTAAAAAGGTAAGCTTATATAAACAACACCAACATTTAGTTAATACCATGTTCTAGAGGAAAACATATTTTAGCAATTGAGTGTAATTTGATACTTACATTCATTTAAAATGCAGAAATTATGGAAATATGGAATAATTACTGAATAGATGTATGAATCATTCATATAGTGAACTTATACCTTAGACAAAATAATGGAGAACATGTACTGAATCTTGCCTCCCAATGTGAGGTATCTTTAGCAAAATGTCACTGTGATTACGTGTGATTCTTCCCTGCTGTCTCCGTGCAGAACATCCCTGCATCCATAGAGTCAATAGTAAGATGACATTTACCTTACTCTCTCTCCTTCATGAACTGGTTTTGAGTCCTTTTTAGAGGGGTAAGTTTCCACTGTTATTTGATAACATAAAATCTAGATGGTTTAAAGCTGTAAGTATTTTACTGAAAAAGCCATCACTACGAGATATTTTACTTTGGAGAGGGTGTAGGTATTTTAACTGAGTGATTGCTGTGTCCCTAGACTGTGGCTTTAAATGTCCTTTGCAGGGAACCAGACAGGAATTCCAGCATTGATTCAACCTTGCTCCTTAAGCTGGATCTAAAGAGGTTTGTGCTTCTACGTTGGGATGTGCAATCTTTTGGAGAAAAAAAATCCATACAGAACATGTGAAGATGTCTCTGGGTTTCCTTTCATAGCTCTGATCTATACAGATATGAAGGAAACTTGCTTTCTTCAGTTGTAGAAGAGTTTCCAGAGACACACTTGTCCTTGAGATCATGATCCCTATCAAACTGCCTTTCCAACATCTGTTTCTTAAGCTGGTGAATGTTATGATCCTGTGCTTCTTCTGACTGAGCATCTTTATCTCAGACAAAGTATCCTTTTCACTGTTTTGTTTTTCTTTCTTGAGAAAAACACAAATTTATCATTCTCATTAAATTAGATAAATACATGTACCCCATTTCACCTTCTGGGTCCATGATCACACCAGTGCTTTTCAGATTTAAGTATGTATAGTATAGTAACCACCCTCTTGTCTATGGGATTATATTTCAAAGCTTATCCTACACACCAATATCTTTTATAAAGTTTAATTTATAAATTGAGCACATTAAAAGATTAACAACAGTGACAATAATATAGAACAATCAAAACAATATGTAATTGTTTCTTAGAATCCAGTGAGATCTGTTCCAAATCCTGTCACAGATATCAGCATCCAGCTCTGCTTCACAGGGATTGTGAAATCCCTTGCACAAAATGATGCAGTATTTAGATATATGCAAAATGTCCTTAACAATTTAAATATCTCTAGATTATTTATGATACCACATATGATATAAACATTATTTAGGAAAAGTGTGCAAATGTTCAAGGGTCTTTTAAAACATTTTTTATTTCATAGATGATTGATTTTGAACATACATAATCCATAGACATATCAGGAGATGAGTGCACTATAATAAAAGTTATTTTAAATCTACAAATTGGTGGATCATGGAATTTCTTAGCTGATATTCTTTGTTTGTAATGGTTTTCTATTTTTTATTTATTGTTTGTGACTTTCACATCATGCCTCTCCCTTCCATTCATTTCCCCACCCTTCATATCCAACCTCTACCCTTGCAACCACCCCCTGAAAATAAAATAAAACTTAAGAGAAAAAAGAGAAAGAGAAGAAAAAAAGCAATCTCATCACGGAGACTGTAGTTTCCACAATGAGTCATGCAGTAAACTGTTTTATCCATATATCTTTACTTACAAGTGTCCATTGCTGAGAATCATTGGTTTGGTTAGAGGCCTCTGGTTTCTGCTACACTATTGATGCTGAGCCCTCACTGGAACTCCTCTTGGCTATCCTGCTGCTGCCTTGTGTTGTAGAAATCGTGTGGCTTTGGCTATGTGGGGCCAGTCCCTTCATGTACTCCAGCAGATTACAGATGCGGTGGATGTTGGGGTAGGCCAACAGGTGACCCTGGTTCTGGGTCTGGGTAGTTGCAGGGTTGGCCAGCCTGTCAGCTCTTCTTAGTTCTCACCACCGGGGTGAGCACTCTTGCATTGTCCTAGTGAGTTCACCCCTTGCAGTGGTGAGCAAGGGGCGGGGCCAGTTCTCCTGTTTCATGTCCTCAGGGTCAGATCCCCCACACCTACACCTTCAGGGTCAGCTCTACAGTGTGGCCAGGCATGGTGTAGGGGCCACTTTCCTGAATGCTGAAGCTGATGTAGGGCAGGACCAGCTCTCTCACCTGCCTTGGGCACTGACAGATAGAGATAAAGCATCTCTCCCCTCCACATGCTGCCACAGGACAGATGAGTAAGGGGAACAGTTCTCCCATGTTAACAACTATGGGGATGGCTCACTCACTCCTCTGCCAAGAGGATTGGCTCTTCTGTGCTGCCCAGTTAAGGGACAGAACCTGCTCTCCCAAGTGTAAGCACAGTTTTAATACCAATTTAACAGAAAGTTCAGAAATTTAGGTAAAATCAAAAGGATACACTGTTATCATCTATTTAATGGATGCATTTGAAGAAGATATATTCCTGACACTGTTGTTTTTTATTCTTGAAAATAGATTCTTCTTTCATATAACACATCCCAACCATAGTTTCCCCTCACTCCTCTCCACCTATTATGCCCACCTACTCCTTTCCCAGATCCTTTCCTCCATGTCCTATACTGTCTAGATGGCCAGAAACCTGATACTGGATAGCTCAGAGTCCTAGAGTAGAACCAGAAAACAATCTATGAAATAATTCCTAATGATATTCTGCCATATGCGTAGAGGAGTGCCTTGTTTAGTGATCAACAGAGAGGCCTCTTCAGAAAGAATATGGTAGCAGGTGCAGAGACCCAAAGCCAGACATTATGCAGAAAGAGAATCTAAACTGGAGGTCTCCTCTGGGTCCTTCCTGCTGGAGATCGGGAAACCCCTCTGAAGGGTCGGGGGAGTGTGGGAGTCAGAGAGGATGGAGGGCACCAGAAGAACATAGCTCACAGAATCAGCTAAGCAGGGGATATATGGACTCACAGAGACTGAAATGACAAGCATGAGGCCTGTATGGATCTCTGCCAAATCTGTGTATGTTATGGCTGCTAACTTGGTATTTTCGTGGGATTCCTAACAATGGAAACTGTTGTGTCTCTGACTCTTTTGCCTGCATTTGACGCTTTTTCCTCCTATTGGGTTGCTTTTCCAGCCTTGATATGAGAGTTTTTGTCTGGTCTTATTGTGTCTTGTTTTGTCCCGTTTGGCTGTTGTCTCTTGGAGTCCTGCCCCTTTCTGAATAGCTGATATTTGTTAACTATCGTTCACCATTGTTAACTGAACCCATGACTACAGGTGAACTTCTGTAATGAAATACCTGGCAGAGCAACTAAAATGCAAATTATGAGTCCCTTGTCCAGAGTTTCCAATTCGGTGGGATTTGATGGTATTTAAGAATGTTTTAATCTAGTTAAAAATTGTCATTTTGTGTTTGAGCATGTACATGTGTGGGTGGGTACATGTATAGTAGCACACATGTGAAGGCCAGAGGACAAGGGTGACATGATTTCTCCTCTTCCACTTTGATGTGGATCCCAGGAATTGAACTTAAATCGCCAGGCTTGCATGACAGACATCTTTATCTGCTGAGCCACTTTGTTGGCCTGGACTTAAGAGTTTTTATTCCTAAGAAGTTCCCAGGTAATGTTTCTGCTCCTGCTCTGGAATCAGCTTCAAAGCACACAGTTACCACGCAGTATCCTTCATTCACAGGGCAGCCATTGCTACTTACCTACTCAATTGGTACTTCTTCAGTTTCTTGCCGTGAGTTAGAGGCGTACTGATGTATAACGTTCATCTGTGTTTTAAAGAAATTGTGATGTATTTTGAATCCTAAGCATTTTCCTTCTGAAGAGAACTGATTAAAAATTTCAAGTGGTTTGCCCTTCACTTTGCTTCTGGGAGCTATCTGTTCTCATCACTTTCCTTTTGGTTTCCTTCCTCTTGTGGAAGGATCATAGATAGAGTTCACAAGTGACTTCTTTGGGAGCTGTGATGGCTATTCCTGGCTGTCACCTCAACTGCATCTAGAATTGATGAAAACTCAAACTGTTGGCCTCTGACTTGGGAATTTCCTCAGATTGTCTGAGGTGTGAAGTCTCACCCTATATCTGATTTCTATCTTGTATGGGCAGCCCACGTAAAGGGATGCAGAAGGAAGCTTGGTATTTTTTTGCCTGCTTACCCTCACTCCCACCTGAAAGTTCATCTACCATGTTGCCACAGCAGGTGCAAATCCAACCTCCTCAGGTTTCCAATATGGAATGAAAACAATCCGCTCTCCAGGACTCCACCAGTACTCCAGGACAAGACTGAGCCTGCAGAGACATCCAGCCTCAAGGACTGAACAACTACTGGATTTTATGTTTTTCCTTTGTTGGACCAGCATGACCATATCCTATAAGTTAGTCTAATAAGTGCCCCTTTATTATCAGATCTATCTACTGTGCTCCCTTAGAGAATTTGGGCTAATACAGGACCATTGCAGGTGAATCCTGTAGAAGAGTGCAAAATGCAGGACTGAGACAAGAATACTAAGAGTACCATAACATCTAGCAAATTCTAGGAACAGTTAGCTGTGGTTACCGGCACGGGGCCTTTGCAGACTCTATGAAGTGTCTCAGAATTGTCCTGAGCAAGGTTCAGGCATCTGTAGTGTTTTTGGCTTGCATATGCCAACCATGGCCTTGGCGAATACTTCAGGAAATATAACATTCCAAGCTCTCTGCACTCTTTGTCTAGGGCCTAGGATTCAGGTACCTTGAATAGAATTCTCTGGAAAGTAGCAGCAGGTGCTGCTCTTTGGCAGTTTGTGAATTATTACTCCACACGGGTATACATCAAATGAAGAACAATTATCTGGGTGTGGGTGATTGGGTCACCAAGCAGTGATTGGCATGGTTAGTGCTTGGCATTAAGGAGAGAGGCATTACATCTGAATTGGTCATTTATCATTTGTGCAATGAAAATTTCTGTCCTTCTGGATGTATTTTCTGCTCTTTATACATGGCCATGAGTAAGATTCATAACAGCATATGTATCTTTATCCCAATGCTTCATCTGCTGGGGGAGATTTGGTTTTATTAATTACGAATCAATCACTTGCCTTTGGAAAGAAAGGCAACAGACTTGTTTGCTGTTGGTGATGAGTCGGCTTCCTCTGCATTTACTCTTCCCAGACACTCGGAGCTGGAGTCAACTGAGTGTGTCCCTCTTAGGTTGGCCCAATTCCATTTATGATCAGGCTTGGTGAATTGCAACAGATCTACTCCCTGGAAAGTTTTAAATGTCTCCTTCCTCCTCCTGGCTCTCTTGTCTGTCACACGTGGAATTTCACGTGACCTGTCTCTTCTCATTTTTCTTCTGTTAATCAGTTTGGTTGCAGGGTTGTGTTTGTGATTAAGCTGAATATCTTTAGCTCATCTCATGTGAGTGCTATGTGCTGACTCCACCCACATGAAGGTGCCCTCCATTGTTCCCTGCTTGTTCATGTTAGCATACATATGGTAATGATGTCTTCCTTAATTGACTTGGGATTCTTTGTGATTTATTTTGGTTTTTGCATCTTACACATACTTTTCCCGTAGTTCCTATTATTTCCACCTAACCGGATCATATACGTTGTTTTATCTCTACACATCTCATACAGTAGAGGGTCCAACTCATCAATAATGGTTTTTTCTTTTAAAGACAGAGTCTTTTTTTAAAAAAATATATATTTATGTATTTTTGACTTTTATGTATAAGTAATCTCTATGCATGTATGCTTGCCTACCAAAAGAGGGCATCAAACTCCATTATAGGTGGTTGTGAGCCACCATGTGGTTGCTGGGAATTAAACTTAGGATCTCTGAAAGGGCAGCCAGTGCTCTTAGCTGGTGAGACACCTCTCCAGTTCCTAAGGACAGGGTCTTAATCATTATCAGAGAGGCTTTCTTCAGCATCTGATGGGAGCAGATGCATAAATCCACAGCCAGATATTAGGCAGACTTAGGCAACACTGTAGAACAGGAGTAGGAAGGATTGTTGGAGGCAAAGCAGGGGGTTGAGGACATCAGGAGAACATGGCCCACAGAATCAACTAAGCAGGGCTCATAGGGGCTCACAGGGACTGAGGCCACAACCATGGAATTTAGGATCCTCTTAAGTAGGTGTATCAGGATTTTTTGGGCCACCAACCAGCTTCCAAATTATGACACAGAGACTTCTTATTAGTGATGACTGCTTGGCCCAGCTTTGGCTCATCTCCTGCTAGGCCTTTTCTGTTTCTTCTCTATTTTGCCTCAGGTGTTTTACCTCCCTGCTTCCCTTTCTTTCTCCTCCATCTCTCTCTCTTACTTTCCTGCTGTCTCTATATCTGGCTGTCTGGCTTCAGGCCCCAGGAGTGTCCTTCTCTTTCTCCCTCATTCTCTTCTTCTTCTTCTCTCTAAAGCCTACATTTTCCTCTTAATTATTCCCTCTGTCTGCCAGCTCAACCTATCCCTTCTCTGCCTAGCTATTGACTATTCAGCTCTTTATTAGACCAATCAGGTGCTTTAGGCAGGCCAGGTGAAACAAATGGAACCCATCTCTACTGTGGTAGCCCACATATGACTCAGTTTCCATCTGGAGTCATTACTGACTTAAAGAAATCATTTGAATTCAAGACTGCCTGCTTTGTTTGCTCCAAATATCCTTGCAGTATGTGAGAAAGTTCTGATTAAGCTCATGAGAAAGAGCACTTTTGCTCATGAGAAAGAATGTATTATCTGTTAGGATCTGGACTGGTGGATGCCAGCTGGAGGCACTCCCCCTTAGTGATTAATATCTGCTAGTTGCTAGCTGTTAGCTGAATTCTTATATTGAGATAATGCACTTGCTCGAGCTTCCTCCCAAGGACAGTGCAGAGAGGCAGTTAGTTGACTGTATTGATCTTTGTTCTGCCTTTTGCCTTAATTAGTATATATGCTGGCTGAGAAATAAACTTGGGGCTGTTTGGTATTCACCTTCAATCCTCCCAGTTTATCCTTTGTTTTCTCTCTTTCCATTTTTCTTAATCTGCCATTTCCTATAACCATGAGGCTTCCCCCAGGTACTTCCTGCTGATTCCTGTCGGGCTGGACGCTTTACATAATCAAACAAATGCAGCATAAGCAAATGTAACTCACCTTTACCCAGTTAAAGATTTATTCAGCAGTACAAACAAATGTAGTATGTCTTTGCCTCATTAAAATAATATTTCACAAGAAGTAGGGGCCTACGTTCTGTGCTCAAAGAGAGGAGGCCTCACCGTTTACCCATACCCATGGTCTTCTCCTCCTTTGCCACTTACCTGCCACAGCCAGAAACTAACCTGGAAACAATGATTCAGTCTCTTTCCTTTTGAGCATGGTCTGCCTTCTGGACCAGTATATACATCCTCATTTAAGGATCCTTTCCCCATTGGCAGGGAAGTCTTCATGTCCATCTCTTCTTATGTCTGATCTCATTTGGCAGAAATGGTAAGGGAATTAGAAAAACACATATGGCTGCAGATTTAAAGCAGGTAACTATCAGTATTGAAGTCGATATTTTAAAAAATTAATTAAAATTATTATACAAAGTAATGATTTCATCATGCCATTTCCACAGAGGTGTATTACTGTGCTCTGCTGAAATGCATCCCTCCACTACCCCGCCCTTTCTCCACCATTGCCCTTCTTCCTCACAGAAGTAATCCCTTAGTACCTCCCAAGTACTTTCCCATCTCGTGTGTATGTTTAAATCTGCATACAGGAGAAACAAATATTAGTATTTCTTATTCTGGCTAATTTCATTTAACATCGTGATTTCTAGTTCCATCTACTTTTCTGAGATTGACATAATTTCATTCCTTTTTATGATCGATTAAAGCTCCCCATATATATATATATATATCTATATATACTACATTTTATTGTTTCTTTAAGAATAAAGGTTTCAGGGGCTGGATAAATGACTCAGCAGTTAAGAACACTTACTGCTTTTACAAAGGACACAGGTCCTGGTCCCAACACCTGCATGGTGACTTACAACCATCCTTGATTCCAGTATCAGGAGATT
This sequence comes from Alexandromys fortis, assembly GCF_014885135.2. Taxonomy (NCBI): domain Eukaryota; kingdom Metazoa; phylum Chordata; class Mammalia; order Rodentia; family Cricetidae; genus Alexandromys; species Alexandromys fortis. The sequence goes on from NW_026068124.1 coordinate 1,190,087, forward strand.
CAAAACCCTTTCCTAGTCTCCATGGTCACCAGACAAACTTATCATACACATCTATACATATATACAGGTGAAATATCTACATATATATATAATAAAAATAAATGATTCTTAAAAAAAGCAAGGGGCTAATTTATTTTAAATAAACCATCTCTTATTACCAGGACACAATTTCAAACTCTTCTAAATTTTCCATATTACACATGCAAAAAATGCTCTCTTCAAATGACCTGAACAGTGGTTTGCACTCTTCACAGCAAATTCAGCCTCCTTTCCAGAAACTCAGTTACAATGATAAGTATCCCTGTCACCAAGTGATAAGCTGCAGTGCCTTCCAATGATATTTTGCTACTAAGTTTGCAGCTGCATCAGGAATTACAAGTTCAATCATTTAGAAACAGCACAAAAACATCAGTAAATACAAGTTAGCAATAATCCCCTTTCTGTTAGCACAGCGTCTCCCCATTCAGCAGTGACTGAGAAAAAAAAAAAAAACAGCCAGAAAACATCATCTTCATACTTCCATACTATAAAACCAATTATATCAGAGGAATTAAAAAGTTGATGTTGGGAAGAGGTAAGCTTGCATTTTTCTTGATTTTTAAAAATTATATATATATATGTATGTATGTGTGTGTGTTTTCTTTATGCATATCTGTGTACTAATGCATGCCTGGTATTCACAGAGGCTGGACCAGGGCATCTGATTTCCTGGAACTGGAGTTACAGGAAGTTGTGACCCATGTGGCCCTTGGTAATTAAACTCTAGGACTCTGGAAGCACAACCAGTGCTATAAAATACTGAGTCATCTCTCCAGCCCGCGTGATTTCATTCTTACATAATACAAAAAAAATTGAGTTCTTGTTTTACCAGAAGGTGTTTCTGATGATAAACTTTTCCAGTAATAAGGTATTAAGCAGAGGTGATTTTCTATCATCCGAGACAGAAATAATATCTTTTTAATAATAACACTAGAAAGAGATTCTTGGCTTTACTCATATTTTTCTTATCTTTTTAATGTTTTATGACATTTTTAATTTCTCAAAAGAATCTCAAGTATGTTATAAGTTAATTCAAGGGAAAAGCAATTTTATTTAGATTAGTACTGATGTTGAAGAATATTATTTGAAGTATGTGGTTGTATGAATAGTATGGTCCCCATAGACCCATGTATTTGAGTGCTTGACCCATTGGGAGTGGCATAATTAGGAGGTGTGGCCATGTTGGAGGAAGTGTGTCACTGTGGAGGTGGGCTTTGAGGTCTCCTATGCTCAAGGAATGCCCAATGTGATGCACAGTCTCTTCTTCTGCTACCTGTGGATCAAGATATGGAACTCTCCACTCCTTCCCCAGTACCATGTCTGACTGCATGCCACCATATTTCCTGCCATGATGATAATGGACTAAGAACCTCTGAAACACTAAGCCAGCCCCAATTAAATGTTTTCTTTTATAAGAGTTGCTGTTGTCATGGTGTCTCGTCAAAACCCAAGAAACTCTAACTAAGACATTATATTATTTTATAAAGTTTCTCTTTTAAAAAGCACATGTATTTCCAAAACAAATAAAATATAAAAGTGTAAGAGCTAATGTATGGCCTGGTGAGAAAGCTCAGTGTTAGGTAGAGGTGATTATTGCTAAGCCTGATGACTCACGTTTGAACCTTGAGACTCACATGGTAGAAGGAGAAAGCCAACTCCCATAAGGTCCCCTGACCTCCACATGTGCCTCCCAAATAAATAAACAAATAAATGTAGCAAAAATATTTTTAAAAAGGAATTTATTGAAGTCATAACAAGGCAATTTTCTTTTATTGAAAGAGAATATATACTTAAACTTTTAAATCTTGGCTCTTATTCATTTTTAGTATTAAAAATGTTGAGATTATTATTTGATTACTTTTTTTTCCTTCATTCCCTTCAAATGCTCCACTTTATGCCTCTTTTGGATCCTTCAAATTCATGGCTTCTTTTTTGAAAAAACAAAAACAAAAACAAAACAAAACCAAATAACTAATTGCTGCATGCATATAAGTGTAAGTGTATACATACATATTCCTAGATACAACCTGTTTCATCTGTATAACGCTACTCCTACATATGTTTTCAGGGCTGACCATTTGGCATCAGGTAAGTGATTTGATAGGGGAAATGGGAAAAGGGAGGGCTTTTTTAGGGAAGGGAAAAGGAGGTAAGTACAGAAAAAGGTGGATAAAATAACAGTAAGGATAGCAGGAAACGCTACAAGGAATCATACTATTAACTATTTACCACTCTCTAAAATCTCTAGCACACATAACTACATGTATAAATATACTTAGATAGTTTTGACAAACTTTTCTCATCTGGGATGACAGTGCTCCCTTCAAGAATTGAGGACTATCTAACCAAAACTCCAATAACAGAAATAAGAAGTCCTCTTTGAGTTTTTGGCCAGGGCTGCCAAGGAGACTACCAAAACATACAACCTATTTCTGTTGCCCTTGGTTACCCCCAGCTTAATTCTTAACATCAATCTATAAATATTTGCCCTTATCCCAACATTTAAGTGGAGTCTTCACCCCTTCCTGGAAACTTCTCTTTGCAAAAGACAGAGACCATTATAGAAAAATACAACCAAAATGATGCAGAGTTTGGAGTCCATTCTCAAAAGATACAGTTAGAAAACACCTCCACACCTAAGGCTCAGAAAACATTGTGGAAGAGGAGGTGGAAAGATCGAAAGAGTCAGAAGATCAGGGACTTTGCTGTAAGAGTGTGTTTCCTAATAATATCAGAAGTTATAGTAATAAAATCTCACTAATAAGACCACCCAAATGTGAGCTGAGAAAGGATAACAGCAATATGCACAGCAGACAGAGAAAAGGCCTCAAACCTACACAAAGAATAATAGGCAGCTGAGGCAAGCTGGGCTTGGGATAGGTGGCCTTCCCCAAGAAAGAGCACAACAACCAGTATTCTAGTGACAAACCAGGTCAACCCTTAAATGAATGTTGACTCTTGAAGAAGAAACTTACCTTGGTTAACAATAAGCACAACCATTGTCTCAAAATAAATATATTTGATTCCCTCAAAATTCTTATAGACATCAAAGTACATTTGAAATTATCCCTGTCACAGCCTACTTAGAATCATATGTGTTCACTTCATAAATGGGCTTTCTTCAGTATATATATTATGTATGTATGTTGTATATGTAAAGTGTCTTAGGGTTTCAATTGCTGTGAAGGGACACCATGACGATGGCAACTCATATAAAAATGAAAACATTTAATTCGATTGTTTAAGAGGTTTAGTCCATTATCACGGCAGGACATGATAGCATGCAGGCAGACATGGTGCTGGGGAAGGAACTGAGAGTTCTGTATTTTGCAGGAACAGGAAGTGAACTGTCTTATTGGGCATGGCTTGAATATATACGAGCCCTCATTGCCTGCCTCCACAGCAGCACAGTTCCTCCAACAGGGCCACAACTACTCCAACACCTACTCGACACCTCCTAACAGTGCCACTTCCTTTGGGGGCTATTTTCTTTCAAACCACCGTACAAAGTAAAATTATAAAAGACAAAAATAAAATAAATGTCCTTCTCTATAAGATCCAGACAAGTCATGGTAGTGAAGCAATGTAAAATGTCTAAAGTATTTCAGTTGAAGAAAATACTTTTCACAGAATTATCCAGTTTTTGAGAACAGCAATTGTCACCTAGTAGTTCCACAGAACTTCCTATTTTTAAATATTCAATGCATATGCTGTGATCTTTTAATATGTAGAAAAGAAGACTTTTGAAAGTTCACTAATATCTAACAAACAAAAAGTTATTCCCTTTCAGAATGCTAGTGAAACACTGCATCAGATACATGGAGTGCTGAGAATCAAATCTCTGTCTGTATTGATGACAATTCCAATGGGTAATTTCCCAAATTTATCCATAGCCTTAGAAGGAATGAAGTAGAATAGTATGCAACAGATAGGGTCGGACACAAAGGTAACAACTGTCAAGGTTAAAGATGTACAAACTATTCCTGTAGTATTTGTGTATGTGTTTGTGTGCAAGATTGTGTGTGTATACAGATACGTGTGTGTTTATACAGATACGTGTGTGTGTGTGTGTGTGTGTGTGTGTGTGTGTAGGTGTGTACATGTGTGTGAGTGTGCAGGCCAGAGATTGACCTCGGGCATCTTCCATAGTTGTTACCAATTTTATTTTTTGAGTCAGGGTCTCTTACTAAACCTGAAGCTAATTGATTCAAATAGATTGGCCAGCCAGTGAGTGCCAAGGATCCATCTCTCATTCTTCTGGGGTTACACGAGTACACCCTTAAACGTGATTTTTTTACATGGGTGTTGGGGACCTGAACTCAGGTCCTGATGCATGTGTGACAAGCACTTTACTGATGAGTAAGCCTGTTCAGCCCGGAGTATTCTTTCTGCTGAATTAAAAAATATTTCAATCCACAGATCTACTTGGAGAATTGTGCAGCAAGTGGCTTATAAATAAGACTAGTGCCTATGGGTAGTGTAGTGTGTCAGGCACATTAAGATGGGTCTGCCAGATCTGTCATTGTGTACAAAGCCTGAATGTCAAGAATCCACATTGTGACATTGTTTATGGGACACCCAAGATGTTCCGTGTTCTCCGTAACATTATCATGCCATTATCATAATACTATCATGCTAGTTACTATGAAATGTCTCAGAACAGACTGCAGAAGATACCTGGGTCACTACTTTCTGGAGACTGAATTGCAGCTCAACAATTTGACTAAACAACAGCCGTTTTCCATTCAGAGCAGCAAATCTCAGTTTCTACTACGCATATCCGGGTCTCAAAATGATTTATTGCGATGGCTGAAAAGTGTTTTGGTTGGAGACTCCAAACACCAACCCTTTATTTAGTCATAATCATCACCATGGCATCTCCAGAAAGCAACTGTTTCAAGCATGGAGAATATCGTTAATGGTGCCTTCAGAGTGTCTTCTTATAGCAGCATAAGAATTATGTTGCTGGTCATGCCTCCATCTCTCTGCAGATAACTGGGTAGAATTCCACAGTTGCGGTAATGACATTCACAATCTTTCATGATTTTTGAATATGAGATTCACGATTCAATCAGCTTCTTTTTCCTGAAAAACCTTGGCTTTTAATGAAGTAAAAACAACATGAAATTTATTGTTGAACCTAATGAATCCGCCATGGGTAATCCCTCTACCACTGGGTTCTCAAAATGGTGCCTAAAGACCTGAATATACTGACAACATGCAGAAACCAGAAGAAGAAATCTACTTTCAGCATGTTTTACATTTCTCCTGAGGACTTAATAATCCTAATGTTGTCTCATAGGCAGCAGATACCAAATATGAAATGTTAGTAGCAGCTGTATCTGCAAAACCTGTGGCAGTGTCGCTTTGCTGAGTCTGAAGTCACTGGTGAGAGAGCCATGTTCAGGAAACACAAACTTACAGCTTATGTCACTAAGTTGGAAGCATCCCATTTCATATACTGAGTTTGTCCATCTTGGAAGCACGTTAGTTCACCAATGTGAAGTCTGCTCCCAGACACCTAGACCCTGGCACACCTTCCTGATTCTCAGCTTCAGTCAGACCACAGACATTTGGAAGAATTTCCATTGCAGTTCCAAAATGACTTGCAGAACCCTTCAGCCCACTCCCAGGAATGAGCATTGGAAAGCAGGTGTGTGTTGTGCCTACAGTCAACTCTTCCCTTGACTTCTGCCACATCCCAAATGAGCCATCAGTCAGCAGAACCCAAATTGTTCTGACCAAAGGGCCAGGGAAGTTTTGCTTCACTGGGTTAAATGTTTTGTGAAGGACTGTCTTGGACTTGACAAAGTCATTTTATCTTGGAATTCTTTTACCAAGAGTCTTAACTGTCAGTTGGGTTAGACTAAACCACACTGTGGGAGGGAGGGATGTTAACTTGTCCCAGATTATTGTAATTTTCCGCTGGTTAATGACACCAGCAGCTTTTATGTTGGGAATATTAATTCTTAGCTGTCCAAGTACCCCTGTTTTTTCTACACATAAATAGATTACAATATTTTCTTCAGGTATCCTTCTAGCAGCCTTCCTATTTTACTTCATTTTCATGTAATTATCCCTATGTAGTTCAAGTGATTTTAAGTAGCAAACTAAAAAAAAAGAAAGAAAAGAAAAAGGAAAGAAATAAAGAAAAAACAATCAACAACCCAAAAAACAAAACCAACCTTAAACATACCCAAACAAATTATGTACAGCTGGTACTCTGAAAGGTTGCCCTAGCCAACCAAGAACACAAAATTGCTTTACTTATAGCTTTGATGAAATCAGTTTCATGTGGGCAAGCTATGCTGTCTGGTCTGTCCTAGTCTCTGTGGTCAAAAGAGGAGGACCAGCAAGATTCAAGAGCCAGGAGGCATGCTTCTACTGAAGCAGTCATTTTGTAACAGTTCATCTGGTGATGGATATGTAAGCAGGTTCTACATCTTGGTTCCTACCAACATGGGACATATAAAGATGTGTGTGCAAGCACCTCTGTGCAATGTGAAGTGGATTTTTTAATCTCCGCTGGGCACCCCATGTCTTATTTCACAAATAGTTACTTTCTGAAAATGTAAAACATGAGAGGAGGGAGCACAGTGAACAATTTCCTGACTCCTCCACACACCCAGCAATTCACCCTGGACCTAAGTGTGCAAGGCTTTAATGGGCTTCGAGGATTTTGTTTTCCTTTTTTTTTTTTTTTTTAAAAAAATTAGTTCCTCTGCTTGCAATACCATCCTCCATCCTCCACCCACTGTTTTGGATCCATGTATTATTCGTGATTCACAGCAATATGTTCCCAGTATGTCATAAACCTCACATATAATGTCAGAATATAGTACAAGAATTATATTATGATTTTATTAATAACAATATAAAGCAGCATACACTTGGGGAAGATTTCTGAGTGGAAATTTAAGTAAAACAAATTAAATATATAATCCAAAACCAGAGCCCTGGCCTGGACTGGTGAACGTCACCTGTGCTTTGCCCTACCTGTAGGTTTGGTCTAGGAGGCACATCCTATTCACCAGCCAATCTTGCTGTTTTCACATCAGACACAGAACCAGTGAAATAAGTCTACAAGCCCAGGTCTCAATGCAAAAATACAAACCATATGAAAGGTCAAGAAAGAATCTGTCCTAAAATCCACCAGTCCTATAGAAATGTTCCTTAGTGATACTTACCTAGATGAATGCAGGGACACAGATCTTAGATAAGAATCATAAATTTCATCAAAGAATTCAAAGACTCTAAGGAAAACACGAAGAAACAGCCCAATAAACTTAAAGAGAATAAATGTCTGAGTGATGCCCAAGAAAACACAAACGCAAAGGCTAAATGAAATGAGGAAAACAACTCAGAATTTGAAAACCAAATGCAAGAAGGAGACGGAAATGTTGAAGAGAACTCAAGCTGGAATGTAGAATGAATTAAAAAATTCAATAATCTGACTAGGTAACCTGGGGTAAAGATGAAGTGGAATAGTTCAAGTAAAATATAGAATATCAGGACTTGAAGATAAAATAAAGGAACTAAATCACAAAAGTAATGGGCATAAACAGTTTCATTAAGTTAGTGTGTATTATTGTGTGTTTTTGTGAATGCATGCCATTGTGTATCCATGATGACTAAGAGTTCAGAACAGGTGTTAAAATCCCTGGAGCTGAGCTTACAGGCAGGTGTGAGCTGCCTGATATGGGTTGCTGGGAACTGATCTCATGTCTTCTGGAAGAACAGTAAGTGATCTTAATCAGAGGACCATCTCTCTTACTCTGAAGACTCATAATTATTTTTGCAGAAAAAATGGTATCAACTTTCTATAAAATGGACAATTGTATAATTCCTGAATTTATTTCCTGTTGAAACTCAGTGAGTAAACCTTTCTCATGATATTGACCACTTGAAAAGTACACATGTATTATATATTAAATAAGCATTTAATTAACAAAAATGCCGTAGCGTTAATAAAAAACTGAACTTGGAGACACACTAATGGCTTTTATTCTTTTATAAGTATGCTTAGAGGAATTTTCAGTGGTGTGTGTGTGTGTGTGTGTGTGTGCATGCACACACACGTATATGTGTGTGTATTTAACAGATATTTTTATGATACATTGTCCAGGGTTCTATTTGTTCTCTTACCATTTGAACAGCCAAATTCAAGTTGATACATTTTTAAAATAGCTATTGCCACAAAATGGGGTGGATAAATAAGTTGTTGCGTATTATTATTACAACAAAATAATATACAGAAAATGAAATAGATACAATATGGGATGAATCTGCATTATGGAGCAAAATAATCCAAAGAATAAAATGTGGAAAATCCACTAATAGGTAAAATTTTATCCTGTAAAGGTAGAACACTGATTATGATAACTTATTGGGAGATTGATGGTACTACTGTGAGGAGTAGCTATGAGGGAACCTTTGAGTATTGGAAATGTTCTGTAGTTTGATTGGAGTAGTGATTACAGATTATGTTGAACTCTGAAGACTTTGCCCTTTATATGTCTATTTTCAATGTAGATACAGAAATCCATACACTTTTTTAAATGAATATGGACTAAGACCTTACCAGATGACAGCCATCCATAAAAATTAAATCGAGGCAAAATTAAAGTACAAAGGACTACCAGGAGGTGCTGGAGAGAGATTGGAAACAGACAGAGCCTAGTGGGGGAATGAATACTTACTTGGAGGAGGAAAGACAGATAGTCACAAGTTAAGTTCATGTTTATAGCTTGTGCAATGGCTATTCTTGGTTGTTAGTATGACTGTATTTGGAATGAACTACAATCCAAAAATGGAGGGCACACCTGTGATTCCAAAATATACAGAAGACCAGCTGAGACATCCAACCTAGTGGACTGAACAACTCCATTCATGCCAGCCACTGTTGGATTCATAGGACTGCAGCCTGTAATATGTAATGTATGCAGCCTGTATATGTAATACATATATCATATTCCTTAAGTTCTGTGACTCTAAAGAACCCTGACTAATATAGCTGGTGTTAGGTGAAGTTACCATGTAGAAAAACCACAGTCTCTTCTCATATTGGGAAAATAGAAAGCTGAAATTAAAGTATTAAGTGTACACATTTAGATCTACATGAAAGAACAGTTTAAAATTGAATGTGACCCCTGATAGGCTGAATAGGCCCCAATACCAAGGAAGGCTGGGCAACACAAAGTGGGTCTGATGGGGAAAGAGGAAAAATAAGAAGTGTTGCAAAGCTGTATGGGAAGGGAGTGGGAGATGAGAGAGTAAAGGGAGGGGTTAAAAGGGTGAATACATTGTATGAGAGTCTCAAACATAAACAAAAATATTCATGAATAAATGCTTATTGGCTTTGACAATGGCATGGACTCTGCTTTTCAGAAATGGTACCAGAATAACTAGATATCCATAATGAAAAAAGAAAAAAATTCAGTCTATATTTCATACCCTTTGTAAAATTGAAGTTCAAATGGAAGCCTGTACAAAATGTGTAACCAGGTTTTGCTACGGGAATAATTTACTATGTGAAATTGTCAATTGGTCAAAAGTAGTGAGATAAAGATTTTATAGACATAAATTATGAGAGAAATCTTGATAAATTTCCATCAAGATTGGTAAGGCTTTTCTTGTTTCTTGAATTAGGTGATTTGGGAATTGCCTTCTGGTGAAACTGGTAAATTTACAATAGTTACTGGAAAGCAGAGCACTGTACTGGAGTACTGTAATCCCAATGCTGGGCATACAGAAACAGACAGAACCCAAGAGAATCTGGCGACCTAGTCTTGCTGAATTGGTGAGGTCTAGGTTCAGTGAGATTCCCTGTCTCCAAAAATTAGTTGGAGCACAACTGAGCAAGATATTTGCTTTTGAACTCTGGCATCCAAAGGCACATGCCAACGTATACACATGAGTATACACAAACGCATACAACATCCCCCTGCCAAATGAGGTATATGCTGAGAAGCAAAATAACACCAAATGTAGTATAACTTGTGGGAATAAATAAGGAAGAGAATGAACTCTGTCCTGGAGATAGATTTTCATGCTTGAGTTGTAACTCTGGCCAAGTCATATCTTTAGTCCTACCCCAGATCCCAAAATGAAAGCTTTAGTGAATCTAAGCAAATTTAAACTAAATTGAACATAGGTTAAATGGGTGGTCTACATTCACACACCCAATCTCCCCTCTGCCTCATTAATGAGAGGGCAAGGGAAAGCCACAGGGATCCACCCAGTTCAGGAAAGCTTTTGGCATAATTGCCAGCTGAAGCCCAAGCTTTCCCCTGTAATTGCCGAGTCTTGGCCCAAAGCCTGGCAAGTTATGCTTCTGTTTTCAGTATTGACAGTCTCAAGACTGGAACTACAGCCTTTGGGTCATCATTCTGCTTGTCAGGTGTTGCCCTGCCTTGCCACATAGGCTCCTCCTCAGAGTAGCTAAATTGGCAGTGACTCTTGCATCATGTGGTACGATTCTTCCTGTTTCTCCTTGCTGTTGAGATCCAAAGTTCTACTCTAGGAAGTTTCTGGCAATGTACAACTAAGACTGTTGATAATTGTTCTCCCTCAGTACCCCACATAACTACCCACTGACTCTGATAACTAACAATCAGGGAGGAAGTTTTCTACCCAGTTGTAGCTTCATTTCATGTCTTTTAAGCAGAGTGTGTGGTATCCTCAGCAATAGCATCTAACCATTTAGTTCTAGAGGGCAACCATCAGCAGTGGCTGCAGCCTCTATTGTTGGAGGTCCTCAGAGGCTTCCCTGACAACTCATAGAACACTTCTGTTAAAACTAAAACTAGTTTTTACAATTAGATTCTTAATTATAAGATTTGCTTATGGGTTTTAATTTATCCTTAGTTTTGAATGTTAAGCCAACAGAACCCTGAGTGTGCCTTGACTGATGTGAGATTCCTCTCTGTATGTTTTGTTATCATTGGTTAGTAAATAAAGCTGTTTTGGGCCAATGGCTTAGAGTAAATCCAGGTGGGAAATCAAAACAGAAATAGATAAATAGATAGATAGATATAAATAGATAGATAGATGATAAATAGATAGAGTAGGTGATGTCAGAGAGAGATGCCATATAGCTGCTGAAAAAGAATGACATGCTGAAACATTACCTGGTAAGCCATAGCCTTGTGGCGATACACAAAATAATAGAAATGGCTTAATTTAAGATGTAAGAGCTAGGAATATTCCAGAGTCATTGGCCACACAGTGTTGTAATTAATATAGTTTTCATGTCATTATTCAGGTCTAGGTAGCCAGGAAATGAACAAGCAGCCTCTGCCTATAAAATGGCATGCTAACATGGGCCCACTACATTCACATGAAAACTTAGAGAGCTTGGAAAGGAATTCTAGACACAAAAGAACAGAGTTAAGCACAGCTTCTTGTTTGCCACATTTTTTTTTTTTTTTTTTAGATAGGCTCTGTTTGCTAGAAGCAAATAGGGGCATGAATCCTTTAAGAGAAGGATTCATCCTTCCTGACTCAGCAGTAGCAGCAAAAATTGTGCAGCTCCTTTAAGAAGGCTTCCTAGTTTGTGTTAGTTGCACAGACAGCTCTGGTTCTTTCAGGAGGCCAAGCTCTTGAATGCGGTTTGTGGGCAGCATGTTCCAAGTTACTTAGTGGCAGCATAGGCCAATTGTTTCACAGAGTTGAGGTGGTAAATTTGGCTCCCTCCCAGAGGTTCTAGAGCTGGCGGTGAACTACCTATGCCATGTTAGAAAACCGAGAGAGGCAGGACCAGCATCCAGGGCTGCTCCACCACACTGCTTACCATTTTAAGGCATTCCTGGTCAGAAAATGATTACAGATATGCGATAAAGACAGATTCAGACAAAAGTAAACCTCTGGATATGTCAAGTGTGTTTAAAAATGTACATAGGCTTGAGAGAGGGAAGAAAGAAAAGTATAGACACTTATAAAAATAGTTTTAAAAATAAAACAAAGTCTTTAAAGAGACAGAATACAGACAATTATAGATTAAAGGAATAAAGAAAAATAAACCACATAAACAAGGAAAATACAGAGAGAGTCTGTATTATGTATATTATTGTATTTTATTTGAATTTCTTGACTGTGAATGAGCCAAGTACAGAGAGACATTTCATTGTATGAGCTGCTAAGCTAAACCAACATATATGTTTTAAAGGTATCTTGACTTTAAAATTTGGGTCTAAAGATATGTTGCTTTGGAAAAGAGTTTCTGCTTGTGTTTCCACAGACAATAGAAAGCTGCTGATTTTTTACCAGCTAATATGGTTTGATCAAACAAGATCCCCTGAAGCAATAGCCCAGATGCTCTAACATCTAGGTCAGCTTCAGGACCAGTAACTGAGATGGATCTCCCACATAGGATACCCCATGAAAGACCTGATTAAAAGTGCCCCCAATTATCAGAAAGAAATCTAGAGAACAATGCCCAAATTCCCTAAGTGATTGTTATAAGTGTTTTTACATTTAAAGGTGGATATGCTCTAGAGATAAATACTTTGCATTGGTATGGATCTTGGTTTGCTGATACAAATTTAAGGTCAATTTTGTTATATGTATAATTCTGCTTGATTAAGGTATTGTGTTTGTGCACTTCATTAAAAACTGAAAAAGCATGGGATAAAACCGGACTCTCTGAATATGGTGGACAATGAGGGCTGCTGAGAAGCAAAGGACAATGGCACTGAGTTTTGATCCTACTGCATGTACTGGCTTTGTGGGAGCCTAGCCTGTTAGAATGCTCACCTTCTTAGACCTGGATGGAGGGGAGAGGACCTTGGACTGCCCACAGGGCAGGGAACCCTGACTGCTCTTTGGACTGGAGAGGGAGGGGGAGGGGTGTGAGGAGTGGGGAGTGGGGGATGGGGGGAAAGGGAGGTGGGGGAGGAGGTGGAAATTTTTAATAAAAATAAATAAATAAAATGTAATATGCAGCTAAGTAATACAGGTTAATAGATAGTCATCTATAATAGCTAAACTTGTAGTCATGTTTTTAGGTTTTCTAGATGTACAGAGATATATTTTCAGATGGATAGGTATTCTTTAAAACTTTTAAAAACTAAAGAATATGGCATTAAAAATGTTTTAAGAACTTAGGACTTTTCAGGACAATGAGACACATCTGCTTCTGTCAGTACCAATCTACTCCAAGAAGATGATGAGCAGCGAAAAGGCTTCTTATGGAGTTTGTTAGCCATTTGGGCAAGAAATTGCTCTTGCCTGTACTGTTTGATGTTATGCTGTATGAACTGGATATGTATGAACCACAGAAAAGTGACTACTGAACATCTCAAAAGATGAGATGGTCCTTCAGGGTTCCTGATTCACAGAAGAAACTGTCAGACATTCTGCAGGATGCAGAAGAAAGTGACTGACAAACTGCCAAGATAGGCAAAAGAGCCTTTCAAATTTCCTGCTTCATGGAAAAGTCTGCCAGATACAATGGGCCTGTAGGCTGACGGTGGATCCCCCAATATTACAGAAGAACTTTGGGTGACTGTCCAGGCAGCAAGTTGTCTATGTCAATTCTAAAGTTTTGGAAGTTGCTTTCAATGCACTTCCTGTTTACTTAGGTAATAGTATGTCCTTCTGAGTTCTTTGAAGAGTTGAAGACAGTTATAGTTTTCCTTAGTTATAATAAAAGATAAATAAGATATGAAACTTTAGACTCACAAAGATAAATTAGATGATAGTATATTTTCTTTAATTTTGCAAGATACAAATAGACTAAATATTGTAACTGTAATTCTTGCTTGATATTTATTTTGTTATATGCAATTTTACTATGTTAAAGTTAAAACCTTCCCTTTTAATTAGACAGAAAAGAGGAGATGATGTGGGATTCCCGTCTGTTTTCTGTGAATATGTTTTATTACCATTGGTTAATGAATAAAGCTGTTTTGGGCCAAAGACTTAGCAGAGCAAAGCTAGGTGAGAAATCAGAACAGAGATAGAGATAGATGGATGGATAGATAGATAGATAGATAGATAGATAGATAGATAGATAGATTAGGAAGAGTCAGGAGTCTGTAGCTGCTGAAGAAGAAGAACATGCTGGAACTTTACTCAGTAAGCCACAGCCTTGTGGTGATACACAAAATAATAGAAATAGCTTAATTTAAGATATAAGAGCTAGCAAGGAATACACTAGAGTCATTGGCCAAACAGTGTTGTAATTAGTACAGTTTCTGTTTGGATCTGAGTGGTCAGGAAAGGAAAAAGCAGTCTCTTCCTACACTTGTCCAAACATGTCAACAAGGCAATTTCATGATTATATGGCAAGAACTTTGCTATCAGAGATCTACCCAAACCTTTAAGCCCAAATCTTTAAAAAGTGTTCCAATCACACTATTACAAGTCTCCTTGATGGCCCAAAGTCCTCTAGAAAGAATCATAAATTTATAAGTCATAGCAATAGAATGATGGACTCTAACACTGGAAGTTAAAGATCTCTATATGAGGCATTAATATGCTAATACTTGCTACAGTATCTGAATATAATTATGTGCATTCTGCCATTATTATTTGAAATATGGGAAGATAAAACACCTTTGGAATTTTGAACTATTAATAATAATAGTACTTATTATTATTATTTTTAGTGTGTTTTTTTTTCAAGACAGTGTTTTTTGTTAAATAGTTCTGGCTGTTCTGGCATCTACTTTGTAGATCAGGCTGGCCTCAAACTCACAGAGATTCACCTGTCTTTTCCTTCCAAGTGCTGGAATTAGAGGCATGCACCACCACTACCTGGTCTTGACTATAATTATTAATCTTCTACCTATTGTTCAAGTTGGAGGTAAAAACCTCTTTGTCAGCAATCAGAGAAACCTCAGACTCCTGAGGTTTTCTTGATGGCTCATAGTAATCACAAGTCATCTTCCAGTGTTTAGTAGGAAGCCAGCACAAGTCAGTCAGTTCCTTTGTATATAAGGTACTGTTTTCAGAGGCATGATTCACAGGACCCTCACCAATATTTGTCTCTACAAGGACATAATTCTTGCTTGTCACCAACCAAATATTTATTGAGTATGCTTCAAGGGTGTCAGGCACTGTCCCTAGCCAACTTATCAGCTTGTGTGATGGTCTTTTCACCCAAATGAGAATGGCTCAGTCTCCAGACCTTGTCTTACTGTTTTGGGTGGGGCCACAGATGATTCTGTTTTCTCTGTCCCAGTTTCTCCAATAAGCAGGTACCAAGACAAGACAGGTTATGCCATCTGTCAGAGGAAATAACGGAATTAAAGAGGCTTGAAGAACCATCTGACTGGAAAGCTGATGATACAGTTGTCAGAGGAGTCTTAAACTACACAATCTCACATCTGGCTTTAATATCCAAGTTGTGTTCTGTCAGTCTCTCTGGAGGAGGAGTTAGAGTGTAAATGTGACTGATATCCAAGTCCCCTTAAAGAAGGAAGTTGTGGGGGTGACCTCATCCACACTTGAAGTATTTTGTGTGGTGCATTTTTATGATTACTTTAAAGAACTTAAACCTAAAATGCTAATGTTTATTTCATTCAGAACATTCAGTTTATTTTTTTTATTTTTTTATTTTTTTTTGGGAGAGGATTTCTCTGTAGCTTTGGAGTCTCTCCTGAAACTAGCTCTTGGATATCAGGCTGACCTTGAACTCACAGAGATCTGCCTGCCTCTTCTCCTGAATTCTGGAATTAAAGGTGTGTGCCACTACTGCCCGACTCACTTAAAACATTCTAAACGAGAAAATTCAGTTTAAAGAAAAGAGTTAGAGCCACTCAATAATATTTATAATTTGATGGAGTAAAACAGTTAAGAACAATAGCACAAAGGAAAGATGGGAAAATGGAAATAATGTCACATAATGCACATTCTGTACAATGCTATTTCAAAAATAAAGTTTGTTAAGAAAAAGTTGTATATGCAAGATATTAATCAGTATGGCTATAGGATAGGGTCATTTCAGGTTCTCTGTCCTCAGCTGCCCCAGGAACTAACTGGGGACATCGCCCTGGGCACCTGGGAGCACCAANAGGAAAGATGGGAAAATGGAAATAATGTCACATAATGCACATTCTGTACAATGCTATTTCAAAAATAAAGTTTGTTAAGAAAAAGTTGTATATCCCTAAAACTATTAGTAGCAACTAATAAGATGAGATGAGAATTGAAAAGATAAAACAAAGTACTGAAAAAAATCTTTAAAAAGGCAGGAAAAAAGTGAGAAAAGTACCAAAGATCAGACTAGTTGGGATGATGAGCAAATAGACTGTTAGGTTTCACTCAGTAAATTACACTAAATATACATAGTCTAAACATGCCAATTAAAAGACAGAGACACTAAACTGCATGTTGAAATATCCAAATATGTACATTTAAAAATGAATCATAACATTAAATGTGAAACAGTTTTTTTTTTCTCAAAAATTATGTGAAACATTATGGAGATTTCTTTAAAAACTAAAAATAAAGTCACCATATGATTCAGCAATTTGACTACTGGAAAAATGGAAAAAGTTGAACATTGTATGAGTTAGCTAAAATTGCTTTTATACTTGTAAAAATTCAAAGAATGAAATTATTATATCAAAGAGATATCTGTATCCTTACTATAGTACCATTCACAATGATCACTTAATAGCCAGGGTCTCCATCATAGCATGAGTGAATAAGAAAAAATGTAACAGTAGAATACCATTAGGACACACAGTGATCTAATCCTGTAGTTAGGGCAATGTGATAAAATTGGAGGTCATTATGTTAAATAAAATAATTCATGCACAAGAAGACCAATTCCAAATGTTATTCCTCATTGACATTAAAAATTAATCTTATAAAAGAACAGACTAGAATAGTGGTCACAAGAGTCTGGAAGGTACAGAAGAGGTTAGGGGTAGAACCACAGTACATAGGTAGAAGGGTTAGTCCTGGTCTACTAGAACTTAATAGGGTAATTGTTATCTATACTTGTGACAGATTTTACAATAACTAGGAATGTTAACATTCCCAGAACACAGAAATATCAATCATGGAAATTCAAGCAAGCACCTTGATATGGTTACTACACCTTGCATACATATATCATATTATCATAAGGTTTTCCACAAATACATACAAGTATTATAAGTCAAAAAAGTAAACATGGAGAAAAATACACTGTGTAAGACCCAGTCATACAAATTTTGGACTAGTTATGTTAAATTTTGACACAATAGACAGAAGGTCATGGAATATACTAACAGATATTGTTAGAGCTATTACATAATAAATCCTGTCAGTTGCAGAGAGTTTGGTTCACATATCCATGCTCTGGGTTCAATCCTGAAACAGGAGGTTGGGAGTGAGAGGGGGAAGAAAGGAGGGAGGGACATGGGAAGGGAGAGGGAGAATGAATGACTGAAGTCAACTTATAACCGCAAATACATCAAACAAACATTGGAAAAGCTGAAAAAAGATATAGAAAAATTCATTGTGCTATTGACAATGACTGACAGAACATGGAGACAAAAAGTAATTATAGACACAGAAGACTTGAATGGCACTACCAACTTATATGAAGAGAGTCACATTTATATAACATTTCATACAACAACAATAAAAATACAGTTTTCAAGTGTACATGGAAAAAATCATGAAGACAGACCATATGACAAGACATTAAACAAATTTCAATAAATTTAAGAGTACCAAAAACATACAAAATATGTTCTCTTCCTACTGTGGAATTAAATTAGAAACTAAGAACAGATCTCTGCAATATGGAAATTAAACTAACCATACACTTCTAAACAACATAATTGCTGAATAAAAAACTCTCAAGGGACGTTAGAGCTAAACAAAAATGGAAAAAGTTGAACATTGTATGAGTTAACTAAGATTGTTTTTGTAGTTGTAAGTAGCTGTACTATAGAAGAAAAAGATAAAAATCAAGAATCAATAATTCATAACTCCAAACCTGTAAACAGAAGAAAAATTTAATGTAAATGTGGAAAAATTGAGATGAAGTATAACTTAATAAAACAGATGATCAACGATTAATAAAGAAAAATCAGTAAAAGCACAATATAGTTATTTTAAGAGATCAATAAAATTCTTGTTAGACCAATCAAGAAAAAATATAAAATAAAAGCTAATAATATCAATAATAAAGAAAGTCAATCACTATGGATAATGAGTATTAAAAGTAACTGAATGTTGTGAATAACCATACTAATAAATGAACAATTTAAAAATCCTAGAAATTCATTTGAACAATGAAAATCAGTGAAATTCACAAAAAAAGAATGAGAACCTCAAAATAGTCTTTAATATGTTAAACAAATTAAATAAATTTATTCTTAAAAATTTTCCAATGTCTTAAGTAAGATGGCTTCATGTTGAATTCTTGCAAAAGTTTTTCACTAAGATAAAGCTAAAATGTGATATGGAGATAGTTGGAGTCTGAGACTATAATTTATTTCTCCCATTGGTGGGGAGGAGTGGAGAGTTCTGTCAGTTTTGAATCTAACAAGTATTTACTAAAGTCAGACTTTATACCTTATACACATCTGCAAGAGTGGCATTACTCCCCCTAAGTTTATATGGGGCCATCATATATCAATGACATTAGGACAACTTCCCCAACTTCACATAGCTAAGGAATTACTAAGTTGGAATTTGATTCCAGGCCAGTTCAACATCAAATCTGTCTGTCAGTTGTTATTCTCAGCTTTTTAATTAAAAGATTTTTTCTCAGCAAAATTTTCTTCTCCCATTTTGTGAGTACTTTTTGAAAAGTTTCATCCTTAATCCTCAGTCCTTCTGTTTAAATATTTCCTCTCAGAGCAAAGTTCCTCATTCTTCACCTACTTCTGTAGCTGATTCTCTCGTTTGTATTTTGACCTTGACTCCTTCCAGCTCTGCTTCTCCAAGGCTGTATCTTTAATTCTTATTTCCATTGCAGGTTTTGGACAGCATTTGATCATCTATCCTTAAATCCAGTTCATTGCCCTTCCTAATCACTTATTCACATTGTCACATGCCCATTTTTCTCTCGGCTCAATATTTTAATCAGACTCCAGTTTGTGCTTCTTTCTTTTCTGACCTTCAATGTCATCTTTTAACACTGGTTTGGTTTGCCATCTGTACTGCTGGTGAAACCTCATGTGTTGTGGGGGGAGAGGGCCCCCTTGTTCTTCCCAACAGCATGGCTAGCTTATCCCCGAAATAACCACACAGAGATTGTATTAATCAAATCACTGCTTGGCCCATTAGTTCTTGCCTCTTATTGGCTAACTCTCACATCTTGATCTAACCCATTTCTATTAATCTGTGTATCGCCACGTGGCTGTGGCCTATTGGGAAAGATTCGGCATGTCTGTCTCTGGTGGCTCCATGGTGTCTCTCTGACTCTGCTTTCTTCCTCCCAGAATTCAGTTCTGTCTTTTCCACCTACTAAGTTCCACCCTCTCAACTAGGTGAAGGCAGTTTCTTTATTCATTACCTAATGAAAGCAACACACAAACAGAAGGAACTCCTACCCCACTCATGGATGTTCTTGCCTCAGCCTCTCCCTGTTTAGGCATGCCGAATATTATTGTAGTCTAAATATGTTCTATTTATAGCTACAGATCTGAGTAATGTAAGTGACAATGCAATTTTTCAAAATGGTTCTTTTTTTGTTATTGTAAATCTAGTCATAAATCCATGAATTGGGAGCTCCTAGGCTCTAGGATAAGCTTGTTAGTATTATTTTTGCTAAATGGAGAGAGTATCAAAGTGCTTTTAAATGCAAATACCTATACCCATTGATTAATGCAGCTCTTGGGCCATGTCAGAGAAGTTTCTTTGTGCACTGGATGACTGTTAATATAGAAACTCCCAATTGTCAAAGTGCACAGAATAAGTGTCAGTAAAATATTGAGCCACGAATGGGACACCTTTGTCAGTTTCTCCTCCAAAAGGCCAGAGAGCATTGCAGAAGAAGAGGTGGGGAGATGACAAGAGTTGGAGAACCAAAAGGAGCAGAATGGAACAGTGACTTCTGGACACAACAGGACTGCTGTAGTCGTGAATTCACAGCAGCAGTAATTGCCTGCTCAAGTTTCCAGGCAGTTAATATCTTAGCAGATAATGTGGAAGGTTTCACTAGCTCCCATCATTAGCTAAGTAAGAATCTATGATAGTTGAGAGATACTGTGGAAAGAAAAGTCAGTTTTATTTAAGGGTAAAACTGGTAGGTCAACCATGCACCAGAGCAGTGGATGGCCCCAAACCCATGAGTACATGGGCAACCCAAATTAGACTTGGTGGGTTATAAGAAAAAGACTTGAAGTTTGGAGGGAGCGGGGATGGATTTGAGAGGAGTTATGAGGATGAGTGGAGGGTGAGTATAATCAAAATACATTGTATGTATGTAATTCTGAAAGAATTAATAAAATACTATATTAAAATATTTTCTATGATGCATATTTCAAATGGAAAAATACTCCATTTGTGATTCTCTTATTTTAAGATTAGTAATCTGGGCCTAAGGAGGTAGCTTAGTTTGTAGAATGCTTGCCTTTTGTGTATGAGGCTCTGCGTTTGACTGCCACTACCACATAAACCAGGTGATATGAAGCAGGCCTGCAATCCCCATATTCAGAATGTTGGAGCAGGAGATCAGAAGTTCAAGTTTATCCTCAGCTATATGGAGTTTAACCAACTTGGTACACACACACACACACACACACACAGAGAGAGAGAGAGTG